>NC_133833.1:17912812-18216979 GCF_047830755.1 Zonotrichia albicollis | reverse complement strand
AAAATTGCCTCATTATCGAGAAGAGGACTGTATAAACCCCCAGAATGCTGACAAGCTCTTTTTGCTGGGTTTCCTGTATTTGCTGTTCTTTACTCCTCCTCTCACTCCTTGGCCACTGCTGGTGATGCCATTTGCTGCCCCATTGCCCCAGGAAGGGCTGGGAAAGGAGCAGCAGCCTCAGCTATTCCTGCCATCACTGGGAAGTTTGCAGGACACTCAGGATCCCACGGGATGGCACACAAAAAGCAGATGTAAAAGTATGTGATCTTGTTTGTCATTAATACATTTTATGCACATAAGTGCTATTTGATTACTTACAGTGGACTAAAACTAGATTCTCTTGGTATTTTAGGAGATTGGGGGATAGGTTCTTGCTGAGTGTGAGGTAAGCAAACATGGAATCTAGGGTGGTTTTTGCTCCTATTACAGTTTAAGGGTATTTTGTACCAGTGACTTAAATGGATCAGGATTCATCTTGGGATTGTGGAGGCTGTTCTGTGGGCTGTTCATCTGGTGCTGGCTGGGGCAGTGTGGTCTTACACAGCTGAGTTCTGATGGATCCTGTCTGAATCACTGCTTTGCTGGGATTTTACTGAACAAGAATATTAAATCTAAATCTTAGATCTTGCAGATTGAGGTAATTTATTAAGAAGTGTGGTTATGGGCTTTTTGATAACAATATCTCAATTTTAATAATAGAAAACAAAAAAATTGTGGTTTATGTACTAGTTGTTGTTCTTTCACTGGAATTCGGGGTCTCTGAAGCTGCCCAGTGTTTGTGTAGGTTCCCAGAAACCTGGGGCTGCAGTTCAAACAAAATTGGGCATCTACTTTAATTAATCGTTTTTAAAGTCTCACAGCCAAACTGTTTCTTAAATAGATTTGCAAAAGAGCATTTTCCTAAACTATTTGTTGTTGAGACAGAATAAACCAGGTGGTGGCCTGTGGGTTGGGCTGTCCTTCTCTCGCCCCATCCCACAAAGCCACAGCAAGGGAGCTCTTTGTCCCCAGCAGTGCCTGAACAAAGGTGAGTTCTTGTCTTGCCAGGGGCTGTGCTGGCTCCCCTCCTCCCGTGCCCCAGACTTGCTTTGTGCAGCCTTGTTTTCTCCTTTTTTTGTGGCTGGCATGGGCAAGGGAACCAAAACCAGAGTGGACTATTTCCACTCCTTGTATCTGTTGCTCCATCCCTGGCTGCCCTCAGAGAGATGTATAAATAATTGCTGCCAAGTTCTTTCTTGATGTTTTGGTCACCTTGTCTGCTGAACAGTGATTTTCTGTGCAGACAAAGCAGCACTCCAAGTATGAAAATACAGATGACTATAAAGTTACAATTTTATATTGCATCTTCTCAGTATTGAACACTTCCTCTCTAGTGATTTCAGAGTCCCATTAAAGTTAATGAGAGTGGAGACCTCTGAGCATCTTTGTGAGTTCAGGCCATTTCAATGCACAACAGAAAGGAAATGCAAATATTAAAATACTCCCAGCAACCTCAGTAGTCTTTGGTAAAGAACTCCATTTGTCCTGGGATAAATCTATGTCTGTGCCACCCAGGTCAGCCAGGCTGATGAGTCTGTATATGAAAAGTAGAAATTAGGCCTGCTCTGAGCTCACATGGAGCATTTTACAAGGCATCAGACATTATTTGTTCTTTGTGTGATCAAGTAAAGTGAATGTGTAACTCTTATGTTTTGTATTTGTCAACACTATAAATATTGCAGTGGTAGTACCAAGCAGTACATTACTGAAAACCTTGGGTTTAAAAAGGAAACTCCTTACTTTTTGCCATGGTTCTGTGATTGGTTTTTTTCCTGGACTCTGTAGAATGGTGACCTTTTTTTTGTAAAAAGAAAAGTACAATCCCACCTGCAATTTAGAGAAGAATACTTATGTGTGAGTAAATCAAAAAGTTTGTTTTTGTTGTTAAAATATTTTTCATTCACTGGTGTTTCTTATTGATGTCTATTAATTATCCTGAAAGCATCCCCTTGGTAGGGGCTAATTGTCTGCACACAGCGTGGCCTGCAGGGGAGCAGGTAGGATTCTGCAGCCACACTTCAGTCATCAAAGGGCAAAAAGTACATCTCAGAACTAATGTTAACACAGGCAGAGCTTTGCATCGTTTCCTCTAAAGTGAGAAATCATTTTTTGAAGAAAACTTACTTGGAAAATTACTTTTAAAAAACCCCAGAAAACAACAAAAGATATGTTAAAATAACAGTACAATGGGAGTCTCAATGCAGCCTTAATTAGAGCTTGTTATGAGTATCAGTTAGTCTTACACCATTCAAAATATTACAAACTTAAATTAACATTTTATTGTTATTATCCCTTTAAATATATTAATACAGGAAGCACTTTTAAACGTTAATACATAGTATTCATATATAATGTTTTAATTTGCATTATTCATTGTGAGAGCATATTGAATAATCCAAGGCATTTCCTAAGCATTTTCCTAATATCAGCACTAGAAAACTTGTGGAAATCTTTTTTTATCCGAGGACCTTTGTGTTTTTTCTGAAGAAAAAAAAAAAGCAGATTGGAGCAAGACATTTAAGCTAATGAATCAAAATCAGATATGTGCCCATTATTGGCTGATTATTGCTCCATCTGCTCAGCACTAACGTGAAAATCAATTAGGGAGTCTGCTCCCGCTGGCAGCGGCGCTGGGCACGGAGCGGCCCCGCCCGGAGCGGCCCCGCGGGGCGGGATCGGCGCGGGAGCCCCGCATAGAGCGGGCCGGGCCGGGCCGGACAGGGCAGGGCAGGGCAGGGCAGGGCAGGGCAAGGCCGGGCCGGGCTGGGCCGGGCTGGGCTGGGCTGGGCAAGGACGGGCAGGGCAGAGCAGGGCCGGGCTGGGCAGGGCAGAGCAGGGCCGGGCTGGGCAGGGCAGGGCAGGGCAGGGCAGGGCAGGGCTGGGCAGAGCCGGCGGGGCGCTTTCCTCGCCCTCACACCGCCGGCCCAGAACAGATCCAGGGCTCTTCCTTCCCTGTAGGAGCGATGAGCGGTAGAACGGTCAGGACGGACGGAGAGCAGAGATCTCTGAACCAGCTCCTGGAACTTGGGGTTTATTGCAAAGGGCCCTGCTGGGAGCTGCCAGCCACAGCTCAGAGCAGGGCCCAGAAAAGTGAAGAGAGTGGTAAAGAGGAGGAGAGAGAGAGAGTAAAGGAGGATAAGAGGGCAGTGTTCCCGTTGCAATACAATAAATCTTCTGTGTTGAATATTCTGACTCTCACTAACCAATCTGGTACAATATACAAATCCTGTAGCATTTCCATACAGCCTATAAGAATCATTACATTACCATAATGTGTTACATTTTAAACCCTATAAACTCCTCTTTAGGCCCCTTCTGCTCAGCTAGTAGACCTTGGACCTGCCTGCAAGCAGAGGGTGTTGTTCCATCAAAAGGAGATTACCTTCAGTCTGGCCGCACCATTGTTTTCCAGTTGTTCAGTAAGTGAGGGATCTCAAAGCTTGATTTCATTTCAATCTCGCTTATAGTTTCTATATTCTCAAAATCTTTTGCCAGACAATCATATTTATAAGGCTTTCCTGTTTCATCTTCCCCAACACTTCCCTTTGTACATCCCTAATGTTGTCATAGAAAAACTCCAAACCCGTGTCTTTCATTGCAAATACAATGTACCTACATTTGGTTTAACATCAAAAGTGCTTAAAAATACCATACAAGTGCTATCTGGGGAGATTTCTTTCTCTGGTATGAATCATGTCTTTAATTTAGTCAGTTACTTTCTATTTATGTCAAGTCTATTAATAGCCCAACACCTGCAGTTGTCTTGATCCAGAAGAAAATGGACTTTTGCAAACAAAATCAAAACCTTTACACTGTAGTTTTCTTCAATAAGTAATGATAATGAACTCTGCTTGCTTTAAATATTGTGTGCATTTTTAAACTAACACATACAATATTGCCCCAGGGTATTTTCTTAACCCTACGGAGAAATGCTTTGTATTTTTATAAATACAGCAGCTGTAGCTCTTTCTCAGGCACACAGTCATGTTGGAAATAAACTGCTGAAATATGTAGTGAGGGATTATGAAAATACTTGATCTATAATTTAGATCTCACAAAACTATGAAAATTAATTATGTATTTGTTTTATGGGAAAAAATAACATTTAAGAACAATTACATTATCTACAAGAAACGAAGCTTTAAAAAATATATTTAAGTCAATTGTGAAGCTCTACTTTTCACTAATAATCTTCTTGGTTAAGAAAGGAAAATGCATCAATATTAAATCACAAGTAGGGAATTATCCTTTCAGGACTGCCAGGCTGTACAGGAGCCCTGAAGATCTGAGCCCCTGCCATGCCTGGATGCCGGGGAGTAGGATCCTGATGGCCACTCAGAAAATCCTTGTTTAAGACCTTTACAAGCCTGCAGGGATTTTGTCTGTGGAGGCTCAGTAGTAAGAAAGTAAATTCAAAACAGAAAGCAGTGTAAGCTCTGTTTCTCCTAAAATCAGTGGAAGGCTTCCCTTATTTTCAGTTTTAGAAGACCGGAGGGGGGAAAAACCCACAACAACTAAAACAACAACAAGCCACCCAACTCCTGAGGCCAACTGTGAATTAGCATCTCATTTTCTAGTGGGCACCACTGGGTACATTTAACTTTGTTAGTGCTGTTTTTGCTTGTGTTACCCTAAAACTTCATAAAATCAGGAGCATGTGTAAAAGCAGATCAGTGCTGCTTCCATTCCAGATTGGTTTGACTTTGTTTTGCCCTGTGTACCACGAGTGTCATGCTCCTGTGCAGAGCTGCAAACCTCCAGCTGTGGTAGGAGTAACAGCATCTTACCTCTGCTCCTCTGGAAGGAAAGGGATGCACCCATGGAGATGGCTTTCTATGGAAGGCTCCAGGACATACAGTCCTCAAGACCCTTTAATTGAGTCCTTCCACTTCATGGATTAAGTTCATTTCAAATAAATAAAAACAGAATCCAGCTTTTGGATTTCAGTATTCCATATTCTCAGTAACAATATGTGGACATGTAGCTTTGTGTGGAATTCAAGGCTCAGGCCTTCCCAGTTTCTTTTCCTTTGCACAGGTTCAAAATGTTTTTCTTCATCCCCTTCAGCTGTCAGGGAGAAATGCATGCTTCTGTTCAGTGGATATCTCCTCATTCAGACAAGTCCAGCTGCATCCAGGTATTGATCCCAAGCATTGCAGCACAGTGAGCTGCTATGATCACAACTCTTATTTGCTGTAGTTAAAACAAAAAGGTAAATGGGAAAAGAAGGGAAGGTCAGGTACCAATTTTATTGCATCAAGTTTAAATATCCTTGATATTAGCATGTTTCTTTTTTAGTTTCAAATATATCATCAGAAAATGGGCTTAATAGCAAAGAAAAATTGTTTTACAAAGAGTTGTTATTCTGTTATGTTTGAAGCCCCAGTATTTCAATATTGAAAATGGAAAACACAGAATATTATAAAAAATAATGTCTGTTTACTTACATTTGTTCAATTAATAAACAATACAAAGAGCCAAGAGATAAAAGATTAAGCTTTTAATATATTTTAAGGTGATGTTTATTCTGTATTGAGTATTACCAGAAAAAGTCACTTAAAAATCATTGTTAGAAGAATGTCTTGATAAACTTTTCAAGTGATTGTAGGAAATACTTTGGGTCTAAGGCCTGTCTGTAAGAAAACAAATTACACTGGGTAATCTCTCACCTGATCACAGTGTTTAGGATTTAAGCTTTGTCCAGTAGATGGCAAAAATGAGCAGAAATTATTTCTTTGAAGTCCTTTTGGTCCAGAGAAGAGAGAGGGAAGGCAGGGCACTGTGGTATTTTAGCACCAGGATGGAGCTGTCTGGCTCCTGGCTCAGAGGAGCATTGCAGGTACACCAGGGCTGTGCTGGGCTGCCAAACAGGGCTGCTCTGTAGCAGCCTTGCTTATACTAATTGAGTTTCTCCAGCAAATCAGGCTCCTTGGAAAAAGGCCAAAGGCTTTTCATAATTGTATTGACAAGAAAATGAATATGATAAATGGTGTTCATTCAGCTGAGACAAGATTTATAGTTTTCCTCTGGCAAGGGATGAAGAGAAAATATTTATAATAATAGTAAAATTTGTTTTTAAGTTGTGTTAGGTGATCTCTCAAAAGACTTCATTAAAATATTTCCAAATATTTTAAGCAGCTTCAGGTGTTAAGTGTAGCATCCTCCCAAGTATCCAGTAATGAACAATAAAAAAAAAAAAAAAGCAAAAACAACACACAAACAACCAAACCAAGAAAACCAACCCCCTGGATATGAAAGTCATTTATTCTTCCTGAAATATTGATATGTCAAGCTGTCAATGACGATTGCAGTACCACAGCTTGGGAAAGTTTATTTGTCTTTTGTATTCAGAACATGTGGGCTGTGTAGTTTGTGAGTCAGGTCTGAATGAGCAGGTGTGGCCTTGGCAAACCCTGAGTACCCACAGGTAGACAGGCAAAACCTGGTTTTCCCCAACAGTGGTGATTCTCCTTAGGTATTTTAGTCTACTTCCAGGCTGCCTGGGTAAGATGTTGAGTGTTTAATCTGTTTTTTCCATACTAATACCAGAATGCAGTCTAAGGTCCTTAGCCTGGAGTCAGATACATCCATGAAAATTCAGTTATGAGTTCAGGGAAATATCCACCTTTTTGTTTTTTCACTTAGTGTTTCTTAGTTGAGTGGGAACCCAGAGCAGTCCATTCCTGTGCTCCTCCCAGCTGATGCTTGGGTTTAAGGATTTCTGTTCTCTCTAAAAGAAAGAGGTTGCAATAAGAAAATGGGTTGGAAGAATGAAGTCATTAGGTTTACTCCGAGCTGCAGCTCAGTCACACCTGATGTCTGTGGGTGAGTGCATGAAGCTGTCTATAGAAAATACCTGAGTGTACACAGACTCTGAGCTCACAGAAAAATGACCTGCCATGGACAGGGGTCATCTCATGCTCATTTAAAACTTGCAGTTGAGCTGGATACTGGGCTGGCTGATCCTGTGCTGCTCCAATTGTGGATTACTGGGACAAGCAGGACAATCTTTTCACCAAACTGACAGTGTTACATATTCAAGTCCAAATTCAAATCATATTTCTTAACCAAATAAAACCATGAACAGTAGTAAGATGGCTTCTTCAACATTATTCTGATTTTGAAGAACTAAATTTTTGATTGTGTGTTTTAACTATTCAGGTTTAGGTGCAAGCTTGAAAGAGCCAAACTGCTGCAGAGACTGAAGTTTCCTAATCACAAGAAGAGAACGCATTTCTCATGAGGCAGTAATCTCTTTGTAAGAGCAGTTATTGCCCACTTACAGGGACTTAAACTTCAGTATTGTTTTTTGCAGCTTGAATTCCTTTGAGCTTGAACTGACTGCTCAGGTTAAGTTCATGCCTTAGCCAGATTCCTTGAAGCTTGTGGTTAGAAACACTTAAAAATAATACTCTGCTTAAAACCAATTTATTCCATCTTATTGGATTTATAAAAGAAGCAATAAATTGCCAAAGCCTTTCTGTTGACCCTGACTTTTATAAAATTTGACTGTAGTTTCCAGTCTTTCCTGGTCAATGAATATGGACTCAATGCTTCAGGTTTCTGAATTAAGAAGTATCCTGGATGTATCAGCAGCCTTTGCTGCTGGCTTACATTTTGCTTGGAGGGTTTGCTGTCAATTTACTCTCCTTGCCATGAAATCTGAAAAGGTGATTGCTTTCTATGCCATGAAGTTCCACATGAGGCTGTGCAGCCTGGCAGCCTCTCCCTGCAGTGCTGATACAGCACTGAGGGTGCTCACAAAGCTGAGGAATGGGGATGGCTTAGGAGAATCAGTAACACAGCTCAGTTCTGTAGCTTACCTGGCATCTGCTGCGTTTGGAGAATGACCACCCTCTCCTGAGAGTGAGCTGTATTGGAAGTCTACCTCGGTAAAAATGCAGCTGCCATTAGTGAGCTTTCAGAGGGATGAGATGATGTGGGTCATCTGTGCCCTTTGAGAACATCTTGGGTAAGTGAGATTTGAATTTAAATCCCAGTTTATTACTGGACAGCTCTCCATGATGTGCTTAACTCGTTTGTTGGATTCCAAATGTGAGGAACTCCATAAAGGAGAGAGAAGCAAGGTCTAAAGTACATTTATCATGTCAGCCTTTTCCCCTGTATAGCTCAGCTGCAGAGCCTGGGGCAGGTGGCTGCAGGATGCAGCAGTGTGGAGCTGCCTCAGGCAGCAGCAGTCCATCCATCCATCCATCCATCTGTCTGTTCATCTGTCTGTCTGTCCATCTGTCCATGCAGTGCTGCCGTTGATTGGCAGGGCTGTGGCTGGGTTTCATCTCCACCCCAGAGCAGAGCTGGGGCTGCATGGCCTGGAGGTGTGAAACCCTTCCTGTATGTATATATATATAAATCCATTTAATTGTACTCTGTAATCAGCAAATGTGTGTGTTTGTTTCTTTCTTTCTTTCTTTTTGAAGTGAATCCATTGCTGTGTTCAGCTCTGATGAAGATCTGAATATTTTTCTGTTATTTTTAAAATCACAGCATTTAAGTGTTGATGGATCATCTCCAAACAGAATTCTTCCCTTCAGAGAAGCCAGGAAAGTGATGTGTCCATTGGTAGGTATTCATTAATGGTTCCTCTGCAGTGTAATCCTTTGCCTGGCTTGTGATGTGAAAGTTCTGTGAGTTGTTAGTGCTGAGCAGGGCTGGATTTGGGGAATCCCCAGCAGGACTGGGAGGTGCTGCAGCCAGAGCCACCTTGCCAGTGCAGGGCTCAGGCCTCGGGAGCTCTTGATCCCTGGCCTGGGGTTCGCCCCTCTACCAGGGCTGCTCGTGTCCCTTTTACCCCAGGGCTGCTCATGTCCCTTCACCCCAAGGCTGCTCGTGTCCCTTTACCCCAAGGCTGCTCGTGTCCCCTTCACTCCAAGGCTCTCTGGCAGCTGCAGATGTGTTCCAGATGTGTTCCAGCAAAGATGCACCTACTCATGAGGTGTTTGGTCCGGGCTGATTGATAGGTGTGGGATGATTTTATGGATTCAAATTATATTCCAGCTCTTCCAAAACATAATAGGACCATAACAGCTCTACCCTAGAGCACTGTTAAAAGTGTTTATAATAAGTTGCTCCATTTTACTACTCCCACTCATGCCTGCAACTGCAACAGGTCTCTGACACTAGCAGTTGGTATGACACCCCAACTGATATTGCAGATGATTTTGCTTTCTCAATATTTAGAAAGGAACATTACCAAGTTTTTGTAGAGAAACCTCATTTGTAGTTTGTGTAAACTGGAAAAGACATTAATGGCATGTTTCATTTAAAGAAAGAAAATTGGCCCATCAAAGTTGCTTTTATTGCATTCATTCAGACTGATTTTGGGGTCTGGAAATTGTTTGTTACATGGCTGCCTTTATAAAAAACTTCAAATGTGATGTTCCATTTGATCCGTCAGACATGGAAACAGTATCTGTGCAACGCCTAAAGCATTTATTTGTAACAGAAAAAAAAATTACACACAAGTAAGTTTCAGTTTTTGCAAAATAATTTTTGTTTCCTTTGCAAATGTACTGTGTTGTAAGTGACCAAATTTTTTCAGCTGTGTTCTTAAGTAAATTTGTTTAAATGATTAAGCAAAATAAAAACAAGCTTTGAAAATGTGTGAAAGATAAAAGGCAAATCTTTAGCTGATCTAAAAATATATAAAGTGTAGTCATTATGATGATTCAGCCCTGTTTGTCTTATGGTAGCTGATCGCACTGCAATCATATTTTCCTTTTTAATTTTTTATTTTAATTTATTTCCATCAGCATTTACCATCCTTTCTGCACTTAGGAAAAACATAACCATATTATTGGGCATCCATTCAGCTCAGTTGTTGGCATCAAGTTTCTAAACCTTGCTGAGTAAACCACACGAGTTGTTTTCAACCTGCTTCATTCCTAATTCATGCCCAAAAAATCCCTGAAAACCTCTGTAAAGAAGCCTTCTGTTTTCAATTGCAGCTTTTATGGTGTGTATGCAGTTGATAAAATTTCCAGCCCTAAGGTATTGGTAACTCTTACACATAAGGACCAGACAGCATTTTCTGACTCATACTGGGATTTAATTGTGCAGTGGGAAAGGGAATCTGAGCCCAGTGCAGATCTGGGAGCAAAAACTGAGCACTAAAGCCATGGGGCCCCTGGGAGCTGTGTCCAGAGTCTGATCACCCTCTTTGCTAAATTATGGGAGAGATCCTTAGGACTGTGTGGCACCCCCTCAGAGGTGTGCCCCACAGCAAAGGGGAGGTGATCAGAGAATCAGACTGGGCTGGGTTGGAAGGACCTGCTAAAGGTCACTGAGTACATCCCTGCAATGGGCAGGGGTATCTTCTGCCCCCAAGAGCTTTCTCCTGTGTTCTCTTCCATGTATTTTGTAACTGCTTTCCTAGGGAAGGATGACATTTCACCCAGCACAGGTTTAAGAGTGCTGTGCTTAATCTCCTCCAGAAGAAACATTTAAAATCACCCATCAGCTAAAAGCAGAGGAAAAATGGAGATGTGGAAAGAGCCTCCCCCAGTGTCTGTGGGGTTTATTTTGCTTTAAAGCACATACATGTGAACATCAGGGTCCCATGAGTGATCCCTCCAGCACTCAGGTGTGACTCAAGAGGAACTGTGCAGCTTTTCTGTTGGGTGAGTGACTGCCAGGATTTATGCTGGGCAGAGCCCACTCTTGGGAATCCACCCCAGGATTTATTCCCACACGAGCCCTGCCCATGTGGGAACAGGGATTTCACAGGATGCAGCTGGCACAGCTGGACAGCACAGCCTGGCCATCACCTGCTGGGCTCTGGGCATGGAGTGAGCCTCACTCAGCCCCATTTCACTGCTCTGGGAAGGTTTCCCTGCCCACTGTAAATATTTCAAGATACTACAACTGATCAGCACTGAATAATGGCAGTTGGGATTTTTAGCTGTTGTCACCAAGTGGCAGTTTCTGAGATTTCTGAGATTTCTGTTCCAGTGTACAGAAAGATGTAATTTCTGGAAATGTGCTTCATTAATGAATCTTTTGAACTTACAAATTCTTATAAAAGTACTGATATAAAGGAATTTTGCATTATTTTCCAATACCTTCCTGAAAATCTTAATAATTTTATTTTTAATGAAAACTGTAATCCATAATAGTCTATGATCTTTTAAAGTGTATTTGTCTTTTAAGCCTGTGTAATCTTGGCAGACATCTGGGGAAAAACAAACAAGTAAACCAAGTGATGATCATAAAATTCACTTTGGGTTCTTGAACAGTGTTTCCAGACCCTGAATTTTCCAATTCTGAAAAACTGTGTGATTTGGATAAAAGAATAAACTCATACATGCCTTCTAATCCTGGGGCTCAGTTTTCAAGTTTTCTTCTGTACCATTCTTCCAAGTAACTTAAAATCACAAAAATAGTTGAGATTCTCTCACTCAGCATGATTTTATGATTGAAGTATTAGAAAAAAATAGGAGATGCACAGCAAATGTCAGGAGATGACAGACAGAATGTGCTCATTTATCTTACCAAGTCAGCCAGACCTCTTGTGTGTGCCTGCAGCTTATGGTGAGCTTCTCAGAGCTGATCAAAGGCACATTTTAACTCAAGATAGATTTGACTGAAATTTATATTATAATAATTTCCTTTTTAAACTGGGAGAAACACAAGCTGATGGCATGAAGCAGAGGGGGGGAAATAGAAGCGAGCATCTCCTTCTTTCCTCACACTGTCCTTTGCAGGAAGGCGCTTCCTTTCAGTCTCTTTGTCAATTAATCCACTGACTGAGAGGATTGCCATAAACTCTGCCCAGGCTCCTCTCATCCCTGTGAAGTTCTATTTTCCACCACCTGGAGCCCTGGCAAACCCTTGTCTGAACCCCTGGCTTCCAGCTGGCTCCTAGGGAAAGACTTGGTCCCTCTGCACAGACAGTACAGCTCAGCCTGGCTGCTCCTTTTTCTGAGAAGAACAGAACATAAAGCAATAAAAAAATATGGCTTTATGGTATTGTGCTTCCATTGGTAAGTGAAATTTAAATTTGTTTTAGAACAGGATTTTTCCTCCTCTTTTATATGCAATGATACACAGAAAATGCATGTAAAGGTATTGTTTTCAGGAATTTCATTTGCACCAAATGAAACACAAAAATTTCTGGTTAAGTCCTAGGTCAACTTGGAGTTTTCTTGCTATGTAAACCTACAGGTATATAAAAATGGGATCTGAGATACACCTCTGTCCAGTCAACACTTTGACAAGGAATCAGTGACTGAAGTAAGGTGCATCAGGTGATTCTTCTCACCTACGGTGGTGATTGCTGACATCATGTGCATTCTTCCTGAGCCTGGACTACACCAATCAAGGCAGTTTTGGGTAACACAGAGATACTTCACACATATGGCCTTCTTCAGGTGATGCAAATCAGCTAAAATTTATATGTGGCTTTATTCTGTGTGGGTCCTGTACTGTTGTGTGCAGGAAATAACTGTGGAAATGACTGAAACAAACATTGGTCGTCCAGTGTGTTGCTTTCTTTCTATCTGTCTTCAGTTTAACCCATTTGTGATGTCTATTTGTGTCTGAATGATCCCTCCATTTCATTTCTCTAAGAGCTGTAAGGTCTGTGCTTGGACTGAAGAGAGAAGGGGGCAAAAAGGGTAGAAGTGTTTGGGGAGGATGAATGTACACAAAAGCTTGAGTCTGGATGCTGGAATCTTTAGTATTAGACTGGAGTAGAGACTCCTTTTTCCCAAGACTGGCATATAGTGATTTCATGTGTTTGAGTACAAAGCAGAAAACATCCCCAAATGCCTGTTTTTAAGATATGCACGTACGTTCAGTTGTCAGGGAGTAAAATTCAAAAGATGAATTTCTCTGTAGCTTTGAAGAGGATCACCTCAGCGAGTGCTGGGTTGTGCGCACAGATCCAGCTGTGCGCTTGGGGGAGTGCTGGTGTGTCCTCTCCTGCTGCTCATTTATCACTGATCCTGTGCTGCAGACAGCTCTGAGATGCCTTTGCTAATGTGATCTGCTCAGAAGATGGGAAGCCTGGCGTAGGATGCACTTAGTCAGGCAATTATCCTTGTTGGGGCTCCACAGCTTCTTGGCAAGGGCTGTTGTGTCTTGTCCATTACGGCTGGAGCCGGTCTGAGGGAGCAATAGTGATTTAAAATAGACAGCAGAGAGAATTGAGAGGAGTTGGAATAGTGTAGTTCACCATTCTTTATCCCCAATATATTTCACTTTTAATTCTGTATGTACAGGTCTCCTTACTGTGTGTTTTTGAACTCCCAGTGGCACAGGAATGTTTCGATGCATCTTGCGACCATCCATTTTTTGTTTTGTGGTTTCTTTACATTTTAGTAAACCTCTTCCCTTTCATTAGAAGAGGCTGACATAAAAATAATATTTTCAATATGCTGTTTTTATTTATCTACATTCTGTCATGATATACTTTGATGTAAGTTTTTAATTTTGCTTCAGCTTTCAGCTGCTGTAGCAGTTACTGCTAAGGGTCAGCAAGGAGGTTAGCCACAGTAGCACAAAACAATTTCCTGTGCTCACAGCTCAGGTAGCATTTGGATGTGGATTAAATTTTACCACATTTTCCAGTGGCCAGACACAATTATTTCTAATGAGCTTTAAATTGCTTCCAGAACATGTATTTCAAAACTTAGTGTGGTAATCCATTCAGTGTCAACTTCATAAGATAACGGGTCTTCTTCAAAATTTTGGTTAAATGGATTCTTGCAGTCTAACAGGTATTTCTCAGCAACAGCTGATCTTGGCAGTGGCATGCTCAGTGCTCTGAGCAGTACTGCTCTGCCCTCCTCATTCCTGCAGTGGTGGTTCCACAATGTATTGTGCTGCATTTCTAACTCGTGTTTCAGAATCGCTTTCTTTCAGCAAATTTATCTTGGTGCTGGACACACTCATTGTGCTGATTTGAGAGCTTTTCTGCACATTTTGTTGTTATGGAAGCCTTAAAACACTTTTTGAAGCTCTCTCTCATCTTTATGATATTCACATTTTCCTTTTTTTGTCTGGGCACTTCTTTGCACTGCCCAGCATTCTGAATGCCTGAAGTGTAGCTCAAGCCATCTTTATGGGCAGTGGTGAATAATAAAAATAGAAAAAGGGGAAAGGCAAAACTGGCTTTTTCTCTATAAATATGATAAGTTCTCACAACCTTTGTTTAATCTCACCAAAGTCTTCATCTAATTCAACGTGTTAAAATATGATTCAGGTGCATTATTACCATCCAAAGTGTTTATTGGTTTGAAATTGGTTAGAAGAAGCCCTGCTGCAATGAACTCAACCATAAGGAAATCATTCTGTGGAAATGTGGAATCATTCTGTGTTACAGCTTCTCCTACGTGAAAAACACATTCACTCTCTTGTGAAAATTTAAAAGTTTAATAAAGGCCAATAGGAGACAAGGACCATAAAGCAAAAGTTGTTATGGCAGGTGCATCTTGGCACTCAGCCAAGACCACACTGTTACCTTTGGGGATACCTGTTAAATACCTTTCCCCTTACATCAGCCTGTTGCATATTCATAGACCCTTATGCCTATCCATAAATAGTTTACATATTCCAGGAACTATTTTACATGGTCCCTCCTTGGGTCTGCCTTTTTAGAGCATGCATGTTTCTTGGCTGTGGTTTTGGCTCCTTTATCACTTCCAGTTTGGGCCTTGGTCCACTCTGCCTTCAGATGGTGAGTGCTGATAGTTGGCAGATCTGTACAAGTGTCCTCATCCTGTGTTCATTGGATGTCACCCATCCAAGCAGGCATTTTAACACAAGCATACTTCTATCAGCTATTTCACTACTATGTCCAAGCTTAATTAACAACAGAAATAAAAATGGTATCTTTATAGCAAAGTTACTTTAACATCACACATATAAAATCCATTTTAATATTTGCAAATGCCAATATTATAATATGTATCTATAACATCCTGTAAAAGCAATGAAGGAGAAGAGCTGAGGGGAAAGCTGTGTGTGCTGACATCTCCTGCATCCAGGGGAGGGAGGGAAGAGGTGGCCATGGGTCCTGAGCCCAGGGATGTTCTCTGGAGCCCCAGCAGCCCAGACTGCCCTTGGCTGCCTTGGAACTTCCCTCTGCATAGACACCTTTTTCTTCCAGCACCTTTGGTTGTACTGAGGAGTCTTTCAGTAAGTAGCTCATTAAACTGGCAGCCAAATTCAAACCTGTATTTCCTCTCCAGCAGTTTCACCAATATCTTTTAAAACCCTTTCTTATTCCTATCAGAATTTTGTATCACCCCTGAGTCACAGAGAGTTCATAATTTGTATGAGTGACATTGCTGTGAAGTGCAGGGCAAAACTTTGGGTTAAATGAAATTACTGAGAATTTTGAAAGCCAATGTATTTTAAGGTAGTGAGATGCAATTTCTCCCACAGCAAGAAGAAATTGGTACAAGTTGGATTTTTTTCATTTGATTTTTAACTCAGTAGTAGCACAGGGACTTCAGTGATTAGTCTCTACAGAGTTGTTGTTTTGACAGGAGCTATGAATTTCAAACACAATTTTTGAATTAAACATGTCAAAGGTCACTTTTATGTTGATTTAATTTCTTTAAATGGTTTCTTTTAACAATAGGAGTTTATAAAATTTTATTTTGGTCTTCCACTACAGGGATTATAAATGTAAGTATATCCTCAGTAGCTGAGGAGATGTTCTTGACCTGATTCCAAGTACCTCCGTAAATTAGTTTATGTTCAGTAGTATCCATCGTGTATAAAAATATTCCCCTGAAGCTCCTGCTAAATGCTACAAGTAGATCATTCTCTTTTTTTACTTACTCAGGCCCAGCACTGTAGTTCATATTTTGTTCAATAAATGCTGAACCACAGCTCTGCACTGCTGCCCTCATGGGGCAGGTGTGGGCAGCGGCACCGCCGGTCCCTCAGCACGGCTGCTGCCACCCTTGGGCCCTTTGGAGATGGATCCATGAGCACAGGACACTTCTCCCTGGGCTCTGCCCACTTGCAAAAAGCAGCTTTTACTCTCACACGAGACTCAGGCCCCTCAGTGCCCCTGGGGAGAGACAGCCCCATGTTCCCCTGCTCCCTTCCTGCACCAAATCCCTTCTGCTCATCAAGGGGTTTTAATTACAGAAAAATTAATTTTTCTGAAGTAATGAAAGTGATGGAACATCAGCAGTTGAGGATACCCCCTAGTATTCATGTTCCCAGTCTAAGGGGTTCCTATGTTGTATTCATATTGTTGTTATCATATTTCTAGAGTCCCAGCTCTTGGGCTGCCACAGCTCTCAGCTGTCCTATCTTCTATCACATCAGGGTCACCACTTGTTATCATATTTCTAGAGTCCCATGCCTTCAGGGGGGGGTTTTACTCACACACAGCTCTATCACAGCAGCACTGCTCCTGCTTCTCCATCAGGGCTCCTCCAAGGCTCTCCCTGACCAGCCAACCCACCCCCTTTTATCCCAGTTATCTTCATTAGCCACAGCTGCCACCCAATTAAGGACATCACAGCTGCAGCCCATTTAGAACAACTAGGATTGGGGCAAGGCCACTTATACAATCCATATATTTTAATAGGACTCCTACTATATTCCTAAGGTTTTTCCAGCTTCTTTCCTCATCATCCATTTTTTATCTCAGCTTGCAGTTAATTTCCATATTAAGTACATAATTGCCTTCTTGACAACTCCTGAGCTCTTTCATTGCTTTTTACAGCAAGTAGTTGAAGGACCTGTGGCCGCAGGATGTAATGCTTCAACAGCTACAAACTCAAGGCTCTTCCTTTCTGAGATCCAGAACTTTGCTTGTTTCTGAAGCCAAGTATATATTTGTGTAAGTGAAGTTGACATTTTCAACAGAGAATTTAATAGTGAAGAAGAGCAGCTCAGGTTAATTTACAGCACTCTTGCTTTTCTGTCTTGTTTGTTCCCTGAGAATTTTACTCTTCAACAATGGTTTCCAAAACCAGTGTCTGTCTTCCCACTTGATCTCACAGACAGTTTTGCATTTAGTTTTATTTTTTTTCCCCACAGAATTTGAAGTTCATTGATCTTCTCAATAACTAGGCCAGGACTTGTCACAGACGTTAATTTTAATTAAGATTATCTGTCTGGGATGTATTAAATAGTACACTGTAGGAAGCTAAATGGAGTTTAAGTTTTTGTGAGTGAAATCTCTTATTTATGTAAAGTATTAAAATAAATTAATATCCAGGTACACTATAAGACTTTTTCTGCTATGTTTTACTTTTCAAAGACCTTTTAGATTCTGCTCCTGTTTAGTAACAGAGATGTAACACCCTTTGGCGCTACTTTCTGTGCAGCAACAGTGTCTGGAATGGTATCTCTTCCCCAGTTACCCTGTGTTCCTGACTGTAGCATTTGGGGTAAGAGAGGTGCTGCAGCACCATTTACAAATGCGAAAAACATTCTGGATTCTCATTCGTAAATTAGTTTTTGTTCAATTAGGAAGGCTTGATTTTATTTTGTGATCATCTTTCCTAGCTAAATATTTGCTTTCCTCTTCCCTTCTGTAATTCTAATTTACCATTCCAGCTTCTTACAGACCCCAGTTACTTTTTTAAAGCATATTACCTGACCACCGTATTCCCAGTCTTTTTTTTTTTTTTTTTGCATCTGCTTTTCTTTTACACCCTAATGCATAAATTGCCTTGTACTTGCTAGAAGTGGTGACCTACACTAGTGTTTTAGACAGTAGCTAATGCCTTTCTACCCTACATCAGGTGACACCAAATGCATGGTACTTCAGTTCAGTGTACACAGTACATTAGGTGTTTGGAAACAATGTATTCCCTTTCATTTTTTTAATTGCATGATGTAAATTTGTCATTGCTGGTAATGAGTAGCATTGAGAGAAAGAGCTGAAATGAGGCAGGCAGATGATTTGCAGGTGGGAATTTGCTTGGATGGGAAGGAGAGCTGTGCAGAGGCTGACCCACTTTGAGGTCAGGCCTCAATATGTGTTAAATGATGCTCCATCTGTGCAATCTCAGGCAAGGTTTTAGGGCATTTTTTAATTGCCTACTATAAAGTCACAACTGCATTGTCATAACTCCCTCTCCCAGCGGGCAATGTTTGGGTTGTGAACCAGCACAGGTACTGCCCACTTAGCTCAGTGCTCCTTGATCCAAGCTGTCATCACAGCCAGGACAGCACGGAGAGCAGAGAGCCAAGCGTCTCAGTGTGGGCTGTTGTGCTGTTCTTAATGAGAATCCTTTCAAAAACCTACAGCTTTGTGGTATTTTCCTCTGCTTAAAATTGCCAAGAATGATGAGTAGTAACAAAGGCAAGTCTGGCACTTGGGTTCTAGGCAGACCAGGTTTGACCAGGTCACATCCAAGGGCTCAGTTGAGTCAGGCTGCTCTGTGGTGGGCAAGAGCTTTGGCTTTGCTGTGCTCTTGCACTGCTTTAGCTCACTTTCATTAATTGCCTCAGCTTTGAGAAAGACTGTCATGAAGACATACTCCCTCTGGGGTGCTGTGAAGATGAGCATTAAATTGTTACAAGGTACTAAGAAAACATGGTAATGAGACCTTGTGAGCACAGGAATCTGTACAGAGGATTGCACTGGGATCTGCTGCACGGTGGATCCAAAAGTCATTACTGCTTGTTAATAGCAACAAAAATACTTACCAGTTGCTGTTATTTTTGTATTATGAACATGGAGTTGAATTTAAAAGTCATTGCCATCGGTGACTGGTAAAACAGAGGCTTTTGAAAAGGACCTGTTAGCTTTCTGAGGAATACATTTAGGGTGTGTATACGTCAGCAAGGGACCCGAGAGACCATTCTGGTAGTGGATCAAAACCAGGTTTTGCTGAGGCTGAGGCATGAGACACTATAAAACCATGTGTTGCAACTCTGCTCAGATTGAGGAATTCATGCTGATAGACCCAGTCATGGTCTGGCTGCACATCAGTGGCAGGGATTCAGAGCTTTTAATTTTAATTTTGCATACTAACTGCTTGGTGGCTTTTAAACTCTAGTCATGCCTACTTAACTGATCTTTTGCATCTTTACATCTTTTACATATTTCTTCCAAATAGTAATGAAAATAGAGGTAAAAAATAAGTTTAGATAGTGCAATCAAAACATTTTAGATTTGCAGCTGCTTAAATAAGTCAAGTCCCTTCCTTCCTTCCTTCCTTCCTTCCTTCCTTCCTTCCTTCCTTCCTTCCTTCCTTCCTTCCTTCCTTTCCTAACTTATAATCAGATCCTCTCTCATGGGATCAGGTTCATCTGCTGAAATTCAAGGGCATTTCCATCTGTTTCGCTCCACTCAAATCTGCCTTATGTGGAAATTATGTCAGCTTTGGTGTCTTCAAGTTGAACAGGGACGACCACTTTGACAATGTACTTCAGGCCTGTGTCAAAATGCTGTTTTCAGTACCCCACAGTGACCTGCTAGTAAGCAATTACTCATCTTGGGAGTTTTTATGTGAAATATGAAATAATACCACCAAAGGCTTTGTATTGGTATAATGAGAGGGATCTAGAACAGCTCAAATGCAGTATTCAGTTCACTTACCTGAATTTATTTATATAATGACATCTGAAATACAGGTATGACTGAAGTGCCATGTGAAACAAGAGCTTTTTGAGAACTCTCACTAGGCTTGTAAAAGAGAGAAATGCAATTTTTTTTCCCTTTCTATACTTGCAAACCCATTTTGTTTCCTGCATGCACTGTAAAGCATCCTCATATATCCAGCTACTCTGCAATTAGTTTCAATCTGTGAATTGTCACTGCACTGTGTATTCCCCATAAACTGGGAAACTTTAAAATTAAAGTACACCATGTTCCCACTTCTCCACAGGAAAACAGCAGATCTTGCATAATATCTGCCTGAATTCAAACTGTGACTTTTTCTTTATGACACTTTCATTCAGAGCTGTCCTTGTCTTGTAGGAGGGGACAAATCCAGGGTAGTTAAAGATGGTAACACGTTTATTTTTGCTACATAAAGTCCATGGAAGTGGTAAGTTGCTCTCAGTTAAGTCAGTGTATGGTCTGTGTAGTCAAACATGCCCAATGGGAACATTCCCATATCTCCAATGTTTAATTCCCTAAACAAGAATGCTTAAGAGGAAGATGATGGTTGGATTGGGCTGGTGGGCTCAAGCAGGGACCTGTGCCAGCACACAGCCTGTTAAAGGAGCTCACTGAGGCACCAAAACAAGTGTCTCTCTGAGGTGGTTTGGGTTGTGATAAATCTTAGTGAGGTTTCCTGCAGAAGGCAAGACAAACCTGGAGTCCTGAACAGAGCCATCCCACTCTTCCTGGACTGGAGCTGTGGCAGATAGCAAAGCACTCCAGTGGGTTTGGAATATCCTGAGCTTATTATTTTAAACTAATAGCAAGTTATATCCAATGGTAAATTTGAAAAGCTGAAATCTACTGAAGACAAGAGAATATTTTGTCTTTCAAAATATTCTGATTTATTGGCTAGTTTAGAATTTATCATGTCATCAAATCTGTAAGATTATTTTTCTGTCATCTATTAATACTGTTAATATTAGTCAGTGGTAGTATCAGTATTTTCTTTGAATGTGTACTCCTTTTTTCAGTAATATCCAAAACAAAGCCACTCTTATAACTCATTTTTTGAAGTGTCTAACCCAGGATCATATGAGTTTCGTTACCTGTTTAGAAATAACATCTTAGTCTGTATTCTGACCTCAGTATCTGAAGGACCTGCTGCAGTAGGTAGGAATTGCTTTTACTTGGCTACAGAAAGAATTTAAGTATTTAGATAGCTCAGGTTTTCAAGGCAGCACATTCATGTGTATCTTCTATCTATTATTTAAAATAATAATATTTTAAACAATGGAAGATGTTGAATTTTGATGTTTGGAATTTGGAAGATGCTTGGATTTTGAATAGCCAAAGAATGTGACTCTTTGGTTACTGGATAAATTCTTTTAAACTTGTAGATTTTTACAGAGAGTGTTTTTATACAAGCCTGAACTTTTAAACTTGTTAATGTGCCTCTCCTGGAATCGTACTGAAAACTCATGCATTTGTTATACAGAAGAAAAATATTAATGTGTGTACAGGTATCTGTGGGGTTTTGTTTTATTTGATCAGCATTGCTGTTGTGTAAATAATGCTTGTTCTGCACAGCTGTGATGTGATTTGAGGAATGTAAAGGTATCTGCCCATGGAAAAAAGAAACCAGTTACACAGTACTTCCTGAAAACACTTCAGGGGAGAATCAGAGCCACAGAAGCACACCTGGTATGATAAAGCACAGCATCCGACTGCAGTTCACTGAATTCGCTTGCCCTGTTTAATTAATGCTTTTGAACCAGATGCCTGTCCAATGTTTGGGGTTTGGGCTGGGGAGTGCTAGGCTAAAGTAATTGGAGAATATGGAGAAGGAGACAGTATTTGGAGGAAGAAAAAATAAATCATGCAGTTACATTCTGGTCACCTTGGAATACTCTGCAGTTTCTGACAGGGAAGCTGTGCAAAACCTTCAGTGAGATTTCTTGGTTAGGGGAGTTCTTGGGGGAAGGACCAGGAGCCCACACCATGAGCGTGGGGAGGGAGCGGCGGCTGCAGGAGCTGCGGCTGCTGCCCCGCCCGCAGGAGGGCGGCGGCACCGAGGGGCTCTGCTCTGCTAAATACACCCGGGCAGCGCTTCGGGAGGGGATCCTGTGCTAAACAGTGCTAAATACACCCGGGCAGCGCTTCGGGAGGGGATCCTGTGCTAAACAGTGCTAAATACACCCAGACAGCGCTTCGGGAGGGGATCCTGTGCTAATAGTGCTAAATACACCGGGCAGCGCTTCGGGAGGGGATCCTGGGATCCTCTGCTAAACAAACCAGGGCAGCTCTTCGGGAGGGGATCCTGTGCTAAATACACAGAGACAGCACTTCGGGAGGGGATCCTGAGATCCTCTGTTAAATAAACCCGGGCAGCGCTTCGGGAGGGCGCGCTGCGAGGGGAGCGGGCAGGGAAGGGCTGAGCAGCAGCCCGAGGAGTGTTCGGGTCATTCTGCTCCAGAACAAAACCCGATGTTCCCGATATCCCGAGGGCTTTGTCGCCGCGGTGATGGCCCTGCAGGTGGGGATTCTGCCTGAACCTGACCTTGGCCAGCTCAGCCAGCCCTGACCTGGGCCCTGCTATCCTCCTCTTCCATGGGACACACTGTTATGTTCATTTCCATAATTCACTGGCATGCCATGTTTACTTTTAACATCTCTTTGAAAAGCAAATGGAACTAACTAAAAGGGGGAGAAGAAAATGTAAAAGCTAAATAAACTTCAGCTTTCAGATGTTCTCTTTATTTTTCCCTCTCAAAAAGTGTTGATCTCTCACTCAAGGCAGGTAGGAGGAGTAAGAAAGTTGTGTCTTTCCAGTTTTAGCTTCAAACTTTTGTGATTTAGGCATGTGGGAGTTTAAGTATCAAAAATCATTGTTTTTTTTTTTTTAGGAACACTTTAGAAAATTTATATACTCTAGAATGCCTAATATTCTGCTGAGAAGATTTGCTTATCTAATGCTCTCCTTCAGTTCCTCTCAATGTCCTTACAGCACAAAAAAATGTACACACATACAAGGCCAAAACACTGTGGAGTCTCCATCCTTGGAGACAAGTTCTCCAAGTTTGGAGATGTTCCCAAATACTGGAAAAAGTCCTGAGGAACCTGTCTGGTGCTGACCCTTGTTTTAAGAGGGGGTTGGATGGACAATGGTCTCATTTGGTTTCTGCCTCCATCTTTAGGATCCCGCTGGTCTTTTTCTCTTGTTTTCATGTTAGCTCCCCAAGACATGTTTTGCTTGTGGCCACATGCCTGTGCTTACTGCCCATGATTAGTCAGCTGGAAAAGGCTTCATTTTTTTAAACGTCCCTGTTGCAGTGACAAACTGATTATTTTTCCTTAATATCATGTATCAAGAATTAATATTCAAGTCAGCCATTAAATTCTTCATTTGTGTTAAGGAAATGTTATTTTCCATACTGCTGTAATGACATGTCCAGAGGAACTATTGGACAGTTTATGGCTCTTAATGCTGATTTGATTTTAATCATCTCAATAGTCTCACCTGTCACTGTATTTCCTAATTTTCTAAATGTTTTATCCCTTTTAAAATGTTGGTATTTGGGACATTATTAATTACCAGACAGTGAAATATAAATTTACTTCCTCTGTGCTATTTGGCCACATACAACCTTGTGAGTAGGTTCAAGCATTGCCTTTTTCACTGAATTGTATCAGTGCCACAAGAACATCTCAGAATAGTAGGGCTCTAGGCTATAAGCCATGTGAGGGGGAATTGTGTTTTAAACTGATTAGAACATACAAGTCATTTTCAGAAATGTTTATAAAAATTAAATAGCTGTCTTTTTTATTTTAAAAATCATACACAAGGAGATCACTTCTCTTTCACAGAAAAAAAATATGTGATATTTTTCTCCATTCTCTTTATGTATGTGAAACCTTTGAGACTATCATTGCAGTCAGCTGCAGGACAAACATTCCCCAAATTCTTTTTCCTGAGGAGTGCTCATTCTGGTGCTGAGTAAATACCTTTCTTGATTCCCCACTTTATAAGGAATATGTGTCCCTTCTGAGGCACCTCACTGCAAATCAGCTGTAATGGAAGCCCTCATCCCAGCTTTTATTGGGAGGATAAACACTGTAGCAGTTCCCTTCCAAAGTGTTTACCTGGCTTTCTCACAGCTGACTCAGTGGATCAGAGCCTTTTAAGGCATTCTGCCTGGCATTTTGTCACTAATCTCTGAAAAGCTTTTCTAATTCTCATATGATTAATAGTATAGGATGCTATTCATTGAGGAAAAAGTAAAACATTTTTTTTCTGTCTTGTTGCCTAATTTAGATGTTAAATTGCTAAATCCATCTACTTTCCAACTTTAGTCTCAAAGGCAAATAATGCCAGTATTGAACTACAAGCAGTTGATGGACAAAGAAAATACCTCTTAACTCCCTCTCCTTGCCAAACCAAAATCTTTTAATTTGCAGAGATTCAGCAATGTCATTAAACTACTGAAAAACAATTTCCTTCCAGCAGGTTGTTGTCATATTGCTGAGACCAAAAGGCATCATCAAGTCCTCCGAGGTCTTGATGTCTCTTCTGAAAAACAATATAAGCCATTCTAAGATACATGCTCAACCTGCAATTGAATGAGCTGATGGCTGATTGGAATTGCACACATGAGGCAAAACCACACAGATAACCAAACAGAAGTGCAGGTAAAGCCCCAAATCTGAAATGAACACCTGCTAGCAAAGCAGAACCCCAAGGGACTGGTGACTGGTGCCACAGCTGCCATCCATGTCCCCTGCCCGTCCCTGTCCCCAGCTGGCCATCAGGGAGGTGCAGAGGGCTCCGTTTGCCTGACAAAGCTGCAGAAGTGCTGCTGCTGCTCCCTGCTGACACACCCAGAGCTGGAGGTGGTGCCTGTGTACCCACGACCTGCTCGCTTCGTGATCCAATGATTGGTACACAGGACATGGAACTGAGTGGACCAGGAGTGAGAAGCGTGGTTTGACTGCATTTTTCCTGATTATACCAAGATTTTTTTCTGTTTCCTTTGTAATTATATCTTTATTCTGTCTTCTCACCCATTTATCTGTCCATAGCCTAGAGCTGGTAGCTCCTTGTTGCTCCTGTTTGTCCTATTTATTTGGTTGGCTTGTCTCACTAAGATTTAGTGAGAACATTGTTCTGCAAAGCACAGGGTTCCACATGCCCAAAAGAGTCATTCAAGGGAGTTTGCTTGACACTCCCTGTCTGCAATCAAAAGGAAAAATGAGCACAGGGAAGCATATTTGATATATAGTTATGGGCAAATTTACGTAGCTCTTAACACTCCTATCAGATTCTCATGAGCAAATGTTAGCGTAGACCCGTCTGCTGTCCTGCTAAAATCACTTACTGTCGAGTGTAAAATACCTACTTGCACAGTATCAGCATGTTTAGAACTACTGCTGTTTTGTAAAGTGATGATAGTGATTTACTTTGTATTATTCAATTTAAAAAGAAATAGAGTTAAGCACTGGTTAGGAAATACAGCAGAGCCCTCCTATGAAATATGTATTTTCAAATCTCTCATTTGTTGTTATTGATGGTGATTCAATTCCACCATGAATTGCATTTCTAGTTTATATGCAGGACTGTTTTGGTTGGGAATACAACAGTACCAGGTTCTGTGGCCTTGGCTTTGTCAACACTCACAGCTTTGGGCTCAGCTCTGTTCCAGCAATGTCCTGCCCTCTTGTACTGCTGAGTTCAGCCCTCAGGAGCTCCTGGGTCCTGTGGGGACAGAGCTGAGAGGCTCCAGCTCATTTCTGTGAGCTGTTAGGTGACTCCCAGCTCCTGCTGCTGAGCCAGCTCGTAGCTTTGGGAGATCAGGCCTTAGGAGACCACTTCTTCTCTGAATAAATGCCCCTTTAGTGTTTCCTCCAAAACACCCTTGGCAAGATGCTGTTTGGATTTAGATGGTGAAGGGTTAATAGTGTCAGCACAGAGCTCAAAGAGTTAAATAGACACAGATCAAAATACTCCAGTGTCTAGAGGGATGTGTTTAAATGAACACTGCAAGGTTGGCAGGCCTCCAAATTAGCATAGCTTAAAGAATTCAAGGTACATTTAATTGGATCCTTCTAATCCCTTTTCCCTTAGAATGAGCATTTTAACAGTTTAATTCCTTTTGCAACCCCCACATCCCTTACTCCAGTGGCCCATCTAAAATAAATACTGTGAACTATAAAAGGCCTAGAGAAGTTCTTGCTGAAGCTAGTGGCAACAGGATGGAGCCCTCAACACTCCCCTCATCGGGATGGGATGTTTGGAACTGCAGAGGGAATCAGGGCTGAGCTTGGCACCCAGCAGGTTCAGCTGCTGCCTGCTCGAGAGCTTCAGGGGCTGTGTTGGGATGGAGTTGGCAGCTGTGGAACAGGAGGTACGGGGTGGGGGCTGGAGACAGCACAGGGGGCTGTGTGTGGGTGCCCAGGGAGTCCCTTGGGTGCCAGGTCAGGGAGCTGGCAGTGGGCAGGGGAAAGTGCCCCACTCTTTGCCAGAGCAAGGCAAGGGAAGAGTGCATGAGAACCACAGGCCAGGACACTGCTTTTAATGTATTTGATACACTTTGGGCCACTTCAAGTACTCGTTAGTAAGTGAACTGACTGACTGGCTGTTTGTGATGACCTTTTTACTGACTTCAATGACTCTTGTTCAGTGTTTGGCACCTGACATGGACTGTAAGCTCCTTGGGGCACAGAAACACTGGGAAACCCTTCTTGAGGAAAGCCTGGATAACAGCTCTGTTGGGTTCTACCTTTTCTTCTCAGTAGGCAGATCAAACCAGAATTTTAGTTTCCAGGAATCTGCAGTCTTCTCAATGTGAAACTGCATACCAGTAAAATGTCAGCCTTCATCCTGCCAGAGGGTGAGCAGCCAGTGTTCGTACGGTGCTGAACGAGGCTTGCTGCAGTTACAGGATCCTTCATGTAGATATCCCACGACATGGTGTAACATGAATAACCAGTTCCCCAACAGCAAAGGGGCCTTAGTAAAGCAGTCTTCAAAGCTGCTCAGCCCCTCTGCCAAGACCAGACTGGGTGATTTATCATCCAGCCTAATGTCAAATAGATTAAGCTTTGAGCTCTCGAAGTACTGTGAAATGTCATTATTAGTTATTTTTTTTATGGAAACAATTACAAAACTGTTTCATTTTTTACACAGATACAATTGTGTCCTCCAGCTGCTGAGCTACTTTAGACTACATTGTCACCTGCTTCTTCGGGCACTAAAGACAAGAAGACTCTTAGAGGTAGAGACATTTCACAGGATGGACAGAGATTGCTCCACTTCATGCAGCAGAACCCAGAAGTTCTACACCAGGTGAATTCATGTCTTTTCTATGGGGTATTACTATATTTCTGAATTCTCCTGGGTTTTGGGGTACTTGACACCAGGTAGCAGCGGCTGTTTAGTGACAGAACAAATCTCCCCACTCTGGGATGCAACCCCTGAGTAGCTTCAGCTGTGTTCTCATGACAACCAAGGACTGAAGTTATTTTTTGTCACACTGAACAATGTAGGCCCTGTACTTGTCTGTACAGCATCTTACAACTGGGTGTTTCATTTTTGCTGATTAAAAAAATGTATGTGAGATCATCAATACACTTCTATAGATAAATGGGAAGAAAAGTCTTTAAAGTATTTTAGGAGGAAGAAGAAAAATTTCTGGCATTGAACTACACATTTTGGTAATGAAATGTGCAAACTGAATGTCTATATGCTGTCAAGTTTGAATATTTTATTTTGCAGTAGATGACTCACTGGGATTTTTTTCTATTAAAGGTAAATACAATAGAAATTAAATCTCATGCTTCTGAAAAGGAAGTGGCCTCTGTAGTGCTTAGGAGAGATTGCCCCTTCTCAACTCCCTCAGGTTTTCACAGCCCAAGTGCATTACAGAGAGAAAAAGATGTTCATAGCTACAGATCTCCAATGCCACACGCCCTTAAATTCTCACTAAACTATTTGAAAATGCTGATTTACAGGAATCTAATGTGGTGGCAGAGCTACCATTTAAGGAGGTGTGTTTCACAGGTCAGGAAGCTTTTAATCTAATGCAAATGACGAGTGTGATCATTTGTGATTCCCTGCTAGCTGGGTGTCATTTGTAAAAAGCCTGGCATGCAGTCACCAGTTGTTGTTGGCATTTGCTTGCTGTTCTAATTGAAGGTGAAAAGGAACTAATGGTAGCTAATATAATCCTGGCACTATATTCCGAGAATATTAATGGTGTTTATTATTGACATCATTACCAGAATAGGATGATTCCCTTGTCATATTACAGGTTCTTATGTTTTACACGCCTGACAGGGCTTTCCTGGAAGCAGCAGTCGGCGTTTGGGGCTGCTGGATTGCTCCACACTGCACCTCACGTGCAGTGATTGAAGGGGCAGAGCCGCAGGCTGGTCCATTTGTGGCAGTCCTGATGTAATACTTTGTCTGTTAATATGCAGTAATCTTTCACTTTACAGCGTATGACTAGGCAACGATCTGTCTTTATTAACTTCAGATTCTGCGGAATACGTTATATTTATTTTGAATGCAGGCTTTCACATACTGTTTTAAATATTAATGGCTGGTCTCCAGCAGTCAGCATAAATATGATTTGCATTAGCACTAGTCATATCATATTGAGTGCCTTTGATGTCAACTATTCAGGGTACTAATATCTGACATCATCTCCCGAGGTCACTGACAACTTTGACCTTTATTCTCATGCACAGTTTCTATAGTCTCAGAAGCTCTTTTGAATTGATTTGAAATTTTGACTCTTCCCTTTATGAGGCAGTAAAATTGATAATTATTCAGATGGGAACTGAGTACTGAGCGAAAAATCAATTCCACCCGCTCTCTGCTGCGTATAAAATTACTTCTGAGTCTGCCGGACTGAACGGATGGCCAAGGTAAAAGCAGCAGGCAGGAATAGTGGAGAGGATTAGCTGGACAAAACTAATAGCCTAAAGGGATGGCTTTGGAGATGAGGGAGTGTGTCGGTTGGGGGTTATTATTAGCAATGATGGGACTCATTGATCATATGTTTACATCAGGTTTCCATTGGGTTATAAATCAGCCCTGAATAGAAGCGGAACCCAGGGCCTGGTGTGCTACCGGGGGCACGGCGTATTAGATTATTCTCACTTTCACACTCGGATGAAAAGTGAGACATTGATTATTCATTGGCTGGCCATTAAACACTGGGTTTATGGACGATTTGACTATCATAGAAGCTAATGAACAAGATTGCTGCTTCCTAACCAGCGGTTTCAGTTTTCAGGACATCTGTTTGGTCTCAGTAATGCATAACCCTGTTAAGGAGCGGGTCACAGACGCTTAACGGCGCTGAAACCCTGCGGCCTGCTGCCAAACCGTGCTGCACTTCGGGGCTCTGGCGGCTCCGTACCTGCGCCGCTCCCAGCCGGGGCTCGGGGCTGCCGTGAGGCTCCGGCGGCAGCCGGACAGCGACCGGCCCCGCTCGGGCCCCGCAGCGCCGCCGGTGTGCCCCGGGCCGGGCCGTGCCGTGCCGGGAGCTCGGGCAGCGCCGGCCCCGCGCCCCGCCCAGCGCGCCCGGGGCAGGGCAGCGGCTCCGCCGGCACAGCCCGGCACGGCATGGCATGGCACGGTACGGAACTGCCCAGCACGGCTCGAAACTGCCCGGCACGGCACAGCCCGGCACGGCCCGGCACAGCCCGGCACGGCCCGGCACGGCACAGCCCGGCACGGCCCCGCACAGCCCGCCCGGCATGGCACAGCCCGACACGGCACGGCACAGCCCGGCACGGCACAGCCCGGCACGGCCCGGCACGGCACAGCCCGGCACGGCACAGCCCGGCACAGCCCGCCCGGCACGGCCCGGCACGGCACAGCCCGGGGTGGGGCCGGGGCCGAGCGGCCGCCTCGCCGGAGCAGAAGCGGGCGGTCGGTGCGGGCCGGGCCCGCGGGCGGCGGGAGGGGCCGGGGCTGGGCAGGGGCGGCTCTACGGGCCCGGAGCCCTCCCGCAGCAGGAACCGCCGCCCGCCCGGCCGCGAGTGTCCTGCGGCATCACTGTCATCATCATCATCACTGTCATCACCATCATCACCATCACCATCATCACCATCACCCCCATCAGGCCCGTGCTGCCCAGCGCTGTGGGATCGCACCCCTCGATCCTGCCTTGCTCCCTCACGAGTGACCCGCAGCAGCGCGGGGCTTTAATGGGGTGCTGTGACTGTTCAAAGAGGGAAAATAGAGAACATGGAAGTGAAACAGCTCCGTAACGCTCAGGAGCAAGCTTCGGCATCCCTGGGAAACTCAGCAGGGGCTGCTGGCTCTGGCCGGCTTTTGCTGTGCCCGGGCTCGCAGCCTGAGCTCCATCTGCAGAGAGCCCTTGGTGAGAGGATCTCACAGCCACACCCAATTAATGTGGGAAGTAATTTCAGATGTATGGGTAGAACACAGTATTAAGTTTACTGCACTCAACTATTGATGTTATGTTCTGTTCTAAGCACTTTGATAAATAGTTTTTAAGAAAGCTCCTACTTTGTCATTTTTCTCAAATTGAGACTTGAAGCCTCTGCTGCTTCACTTTATAAATGAAAGTGTAATTTTTGGTCTTAAGAAGCTACCTTTACCTTCTCTTAATGCTGATCTTGCTGAACTCTACACATTAGGCTGTTAGCTCAATTTTTGTGTTGTAAAATACTATTCCTTTTAGTTCTTTCCATGAAAAAAAAGTCGATGAGTTTTGTGGCATCTTTCACCTGCAGTTCTAACAAATGTTTATGAACAAGGCAAAATAGGTAAAGAATTCTTGCTTGCATCTCTGAAATGATTCTGTGCTGGATGCAGAGGGGATAAATGGTTGAATAGAAAACAGGATTTCAGTGGCATTCCAGTATTCACTTTCTTTCCTGGGTGTTTCCTGGGCAGGGATGTAAAATACAGGGAGGCCAAGTGAGGGACGGCAGTGCCCAGTGGTTCCTTGCTGTGCATCTATTTCAGGAGGATCATGTGGACAATGAGCTGGGTTTTCCGTGAGCCTGAGCACTGCAGCAGGGTTTGGGTTCCCCAGCCACGGTTGCTCCATGTCACAGCGCCAGCGCTGGCAGAGAGCTGTGGGGCTGGGGCTGTGGGATGAGCCCGAGCTGAGCCCTTCCAGGGTTCAGCATTTCAGGGGGCAGCAGGTGGGCAGTGCTGGAGGAGGGGACGGTCGGCAGGGACATGGGAAGCACCAGCATTCCCTGCCAGAGGAGAATCTGGTGGAATACAAGGGCTGGAGAGGGACCTCTGGACAGGAGTGTCACAGCGGGTAAGAGGGAAGGTGTGCAGGTGAACAAAGACCAGAGCCTGGACCCAGGATGGGATGGGAGGTGCTGGGTGGGAAGAGGGGCTGATGGCCTGAGGAGCTTGCCTGGGCTGCCCAGTGAGCAAGGCCCCAGTGGTGGGAGGCACCGAGTGAAGCAGCACGACAGGCACTGCCTGCAAAGTGGAAACCAGGAAGCAGAGGTGCCAGTAGCAATGAAAAATCAAGTGGCATTACTACAATGAGAAAGTATTATAAATTGCAACTTTCCTTCTTTCCCTTTTACATAGTGAAATAAGTGATGTTTTTGTTTTTCAGATAAAGCTCAGTGCTGTATACAGCTAGTGTGGAGTTATGCACAGTAATAGAGATAAAAACCTGCAGTGGAGCTGTGTTTATAACACGTGCTTCATGGCCCAGGCAGCAGCACTTACACATAAGCACATCACAAAGAATCTAATTGGCACTGGCAGGGGGTACTGGTGTGCAAGATGTTGAGTGCCTAAGACCCTCGCTCATATTTGTGAGCATATACTTCATCTTAAGAGCAGATCAAACCCACAGGTGTGATTGTTCCTATGCTTAAAATCAAATGTGTTTTAAAGGCTGAATCAGGATGAGGGTGCTCAGCTTTTGCTGGCTCAAGGCTTGAAAGTTGTGATAAAATAGTGAGAAGGATTTTCCCTGGGACATCTGTTTCAGCCTCTTAGCCCAATTTAAAAATGTTATCCAATACTACCGTAACTTTCTTTATTAATTGAAAGGGATGGCGATATCCCAGCTGTAGCCAAGCCAGCAGAGATTTGGGTGGCTAAGCAACAGAAAAGGCATCATATTGAGTGAGCCAAAATTCAGTCTCAAAGTCATTTACTTTAACCAGTGACAATACGTTTAGACTCTAGTGTTTCGATTTGATTGATGGTTTAATATCATATATAATCTTTTTAATGAAGGAACCCATTTAAATATGTTAACATTTGCACTAGTAGTCTCCCATGTACATAACTGCATTTAATCATTACTCTGATTGTTTTTGTGGTTGTGTAATTTGCATCAGCAAAATAACTATGTCAAAGCTGTGTTATATTAATGAAAGCTACAGTTGCTTCTCTTTTATACGTGCTTCTTACTGTTCATGTATAAAAACGGCAGCAATCCCAGTCCCAAGTATATTGCTAAATGTATAGTTATCACTATGTGTGCTGTCAATTAACAAACGAAAAAATTAATGAGCTTAGTGTCTTTTCTAATTCCACTTTGTTTAAAGCCTCATTGTGATTCGTTATCATGTGAACTGAGTAATTTAATTTTAAGACTTTTAATGTTAAAATACATCATCATTAGTGATCTATCGGAAGATTTCACGGTCTTAATAATGGCGCTAAATCAAATTGGGAATCCCCTCTCAATCATCCGGGCTGTGCTGCAGTTGGCGGAGCGGTTTTGGGCTGCGGAGAGGTCCCGAGCGCGCTTTGTGCCAGCCCGGGAGCCACAAAGGCGCGCACGCCGCGCGAGGTGTGGGCGCCGCAGGGCCCCGGGCCAGGCAGCTGCTCCGTGTCTGCTTTTGTTTATCCCTTGCTGGTTTGTGTAGCCTTTAGGCCAGCACATGAAACAATCGCTTCTACAGGGTCAGCTGCTGGTCAGAAGCAAAGCAAGAAAAGGCTTTGCCTCAAAACGCCTCAGCCGTCGTTTCAGCGCAGCTGGCACCTGCTACTGGTGCGCAGCGGGAGGGTTAGGGGTCAAAGAGGCAGTTGTTCTAAACTCAGTGATGGCTTAAAGGGACTTGTAGATTAATCTGCTTTATTAACTTCTGTATATTAGATAACTATTGCAGTGAATGACAGTCCGTCTTTCTGAATAAGTCCCTTCACCTCATTCTCTTTTAAATTGGCTTTTGAGTAATGAATATTAAATAGAATACATTTCAGGGTAATTAAGTGGAAACATTAGGATGATGTTGTTTTACAATCATATCTATAAGTTTCTTGTGTATTTATCTTGCAATATTACTATTCATTGCTTTTTGCTAGCAGAACAAAAAGCATAAATGTTTCAATTAAACGAGAGGAATTGGCTGTATTTCTCACTAAACCCTGTGTCTTTGTGCTGCATAAGTATTTTGAAAAAGCAAATAAGTTTAGGGAGAAGTATAAAAATGTTTTATTCCTTGTTTACTCCCTGCAATGTAATACTTTACTTGGAAATGTTCAATTTTTGCTGGCTGTGGTTCTGTTATGATAATAAACACTAAGAGGTGCTGGTTTGGGGAAGGTCAAAAAATATCACTGTTCCATAGAATCTAACTAGTGATATGAATAGCACCAATAATTCTGTAAAGTTCACATTATAATTCGAAATCCAGTTAGAAGTGATGCTTGCAGTCTGGAAAGAAAGCAATATCTTTGCAAAATGGATAGGGAAAGGTAACAATCCATTCTGTGATCTGCTACTGGCAGATTTGCCACGTGAGTGATGAAACTCGCTCTCTGTGAATGAACTCCCTCCTCCATTTGGAAAAAAAAAAAGTAAATTTAAAATTCTATAATAGCTGCAGCTTACAAAGATGTTAATTGCTGTTGGATCTGAAGGCAGCAGCCGAGATGGTGCTGGTGTGGACGTCCAGGGCTGGATGAGGCAGTTCCTGGGCATTCTGAGTGGGAGCAGAGCAGAGACAGGTGAGGGTTTGTGCCCAAAACTCTGTAAGTGACTGGCAGACCCTAAATATGTGTCCCACTTAACCTTGGCAGATGTCTGGTTTTCAGTACTCTGGAAGTGAACCTCAGAATACACATTTTTCATGGGCTAATGCTGTTGGTTTTGTCTGTTTGTGATCCGGAGAGATATTTGTGTGCTCGAGATGTCTTCTGAAGTCATGGCCTCCAGCTGGGTTTTATTCCTTTGGCGTGTACTCATTTGGAGTTTTTACTGAGAATTGAGATTATTGGGTATTTGCATGTCTCCAGGAAGCTTCACAGCTTTAAAATAAAATACAGTTAAAAAAAAAATGTCACAATGGCTTGATGAGATCTGAGAATGCTGTTACCTTCTCTCAGCTTAGCACGGCATTGTCTAGGTAAGCTGAGTTTAACTTGAAGAAATCCTCCCTGTGCATTGCTGGGCACATCAAATGAGAGATTTGAGTGTCTGGAAGAGCACCACACACAAAGGGCTGCAGCAACATGGGCTGTGACCTCTCAGTAGAACCATGTTTTTGAATTCATAAGTCGTTTTCCTTTAAAAAAAAAGAAATAGAAAAAATTAAAAATGAAGTGTGTGCAACCATTCTTTAAAATCTTTTTAGCATGACAAGTAAAGTAATCTTCCATTGATACTTAAAAGTCCATCTGCAGAAATTCAGGCAGAATGTTAGAGAGATGCAATATCTATTGAAATGCTGAGTGTCAAACTGCCAGGGTAATGTATTTAGTATGAAATATAATATTCAGTGCATTTTGTTTTGATGACTGCATGAAATAGCCGTGTGCTCTTAGCCTTTGTTGTTGTTGTTGTGAAAGATGATATTCACTGCCAAGTGTTGGTGGCTGCTCAGGACACAGGAGCAATCTGCTTATTACCAGCTTTATCATCTGTCTTTGTATTTATTTGCAAAAGCTTTGGTTACAGTTCAGTTCATCAGGATAACAAAAACACTTTTAATTGTTCCACAGAAGAAATTAGAATCTAGTTATGAACAGTTTGAAAACAGAAGAGGCTGGCAATCTGTTAGGCAATGGGTAATTAATACTCATTTTAGGCTTTTTAAGTTGTGTGCTGGTCCAGTGCTCTGCTGGAGCCAGCAGAGGGGTCACTGTGCCCTCCAGACCACCCTGGCACAGTGGGCACAGCCCAGCTGCTCCTTTCTCCCACCCTCATGTCCTTCAAGGGGTGGTTTAAAGCCCACCCTGCCTCTTGTCCCTGCTAATCATCTCCATATCAATTGATATGGGTAAAACAATTACCCCTGTTCTAATTGTCTCTGGTTATTGTTGCTGTGTGGGGGAAGCCTCTGGCTCTGCTGCAGGCATGTGTCCATAGAGCTGAGCCTGCTCTGAGCCCGCCCTGAGCCCGCCCTGAGCCCGCTCTGAGCCCGCTCTGAGCCCGCTCTGAGCCCGCTCTGAGCCCGGCCTGAGCCCGCCCTGAGCCCGCTCTGAGCCCGGCCTGAGCCTGCCCTGAGCCCGCCCTGAGCCCGCTCTGAGCCCGCTCTGAGCCCGCTCTGAGCCTGCTCTGAACTCAGCCTGAGCCCACTCAGGGCCGGCTCTGAGCCCGCTCTGAGCCTGCTCTGAGCCTGGTCTGAGCCCAGCCTTAGCCCAGCCTTAGCCTGCTCTGAGCCCAGCCTGAGCCCAGCCTGAGCCCTTACTGGAAGGTGTTGGTGTAGGTGAAATTGATGTTCTGTCCTTCCAAGAGGATTAAATAATGTGTAACTCATCACTGGGGCAGAGATGCTTGCAGCGGACCCCAGCTCCATCCTGTGTCACCTCTCAGACAAGAGGGTGGGCTGTACACACAGAGAGAGGCTCTCACTGTGGGGACTGTAAAACATGCCTAAGTGCTTAAGGATTCTCAAAGATGAGCCTGTGCTAGAAATCCCTGAACCTGTCTACTTTGTCATGTGCTGCTAAAAGCAGAGAGGAATGGGTATTAATTTTTTTTTTTTGGTGAGGTTTTGAAAGAGCTCAGCCCTCTGGTACATCAGACCATCCTGAAATTTCTGTTATGAATTATGGCAGGTTGTGCATTCCACAGGTCCCAGTTAATCACAGTCCTGTCATCGTTAAAAACAGCTGTAGCACCATATAGTTACAGCCACTTGTTTAGAAATAGCTGAATCTTAAATAAGCAGCTTAGATTAATATAAAATGACAGTCTAGTAGCTGTAACTTAAAATCTCTGCATGCTACCAGCTAAAAAATGCAGATTAAGGATTGATGTCACAATCTTAAATTATTCCAGCCTAAGGTGGAATAACTTGCTGTCTAACAGGGAGCACAGATGGATAGGCAGGAAGAAGCTGTGCAGATACATGAGTTTGTAAACATCTGTCAGCTACAGCAGGTACCCAGATACAAAATCCTGCACTTCAGGCAGCGCATGAGCATGTGACATTCAGCAGAGGGTTTACATGAAATTCTGCACAGACAGGAGCAAGTCAACATACCCTGGAAGGTAATAATTAATGAAATTTATCCTTCAGAAGGAGGAGGGATTCCATTCATCAGGCGTTGTCAGTACTGCTACTGTTAACTGTTCTGCTCCCAGAATGTGATGTAGCCAGCCCTTGGACCAAGCAAGATTGCTCCACCCTGTGAGACTCAGTGCTTTCCTGTTGGGGCAGTGTGCACTGGCCACTGGCATCACTCCTGCAGCTCTGGTGGGTGTCAGCATGGTCTCCCCTGACAGAGGTGGACCCAGTTCTGATGAGTGAGACTGGATGTGTGATAGTCCTTCTTGGAAAAAATTCAGATGCAACTGCAATTTGAAAATAACATATTCTGTCATGTAGGAATGGGGTCTCAGACAATGACTGTTGGAAAACCTGCTGGGGCAGGGCAGAGCTGTGTTGTGAACAGCTCAGGTGCAGACTGCAGCTGCTGCCCCTGCCCAGCAGAGCTGTGGTGGCTCCATGGCATAGCACAAACCTCTGCTTTGTAATCCCATCAATGCCCTGGAGGGCAGATCACTGCTGGCTAAAGGTGGGGAATTGGGAGGGGAAGCTTTGGAAGGAGCTCTTTGCACTCCTGCTCTGGGTTATTGTGCTATTAAACGTAAGAACCAGACCACAGTGGCTCTGGTGCACATGGCAGGGGCTAAACCTGTCCTGAGGGTGTCCTGAGAGTGTGCTCATGCTCCTGTTTATATACAAAGTCAGCTCTGACCTAAGTTCACACGCTCTTATTTTAGGACTATTTCTGCTGGCTCATGACTTGGATCTGCTTCAAGTGAATTCCCACACTCAGCCCTTTGGCCAGTTCTGAAGATGTGTTGGGAAATGCAGAGCTCCACATTCCCTGTAGCTGCTCCTTTTTCACATCACCCTTTTGGACACTGGGAGAATGGGAGTCTCCCAGCAGGATGTAAAACTGATGGGAATACCCTGTGACAGACACACTTGGAGAATATTTCAGTCCATCAGCTGCTGGCACATTCTAGTTCATGGTGTGCAGTGTGTCTCCCAGATGCCTTGTCCTGGCACCAGGATTGGGTTTTTTCTCAGCCATTTGCTTAGTTCTCATAAAAGCAGGCAAAAAGGGCAGTGCCTGTTGAACTGTTGCAACAGAGGTACAGAATTGGGTCCCTCACACTTTTTAGCTTCAACTGTTGAATCCTGAAATTTTAGTTACTAATGTTTATTTAAATACATATACTGGAAGTGTCCATAAAGAGGGTGAAATGCTACATACTCTGAGGAGAATCTGGAGGAATCTGGTCTGGGGGGGATGCCAGGCTCGGCCTGAGGGCAGTGGAAGGCTCTGGAAAGGGCTCTGGATCCATTGCCTGGGCTCATGGAGTGCCCGTGTTTCCTCTCCTGCCTCTCCCTCCCTCCTCCTGCCACAACTCCTCTCCTCTTCCCGTACATGTCATGGAAATTGGCACCAGGAGGGGAGGGATTGGGGAGGGAAAAGGAAGGAAATATGAAAGTCATAAGGGAGAGGAGCTGCAGTGTCACCAACCTCCCATGCTGCTCTGGACAGCTTGATAATATTCTGTCTTGGACTAATGTGGTTTCATCATGCAGGGGAAAAGGCACGTGGTTCTTCAACTCTTATATATTACAAAGCTCAGCTGATGTGCTGTTTCTGACAGTTAAATATTTTTAGTTCAGGAATAATGGGCTTATTCTTGCTTTCAAGATAAATAAAGGCTTTATTTTCTGCATTTCATCTGGAAATTTTAGCTTTGAACATGAAAAATATTAATATGAAAGCCAAACTTTCTAGTAAATAAATATTTTAGAAAACAGATTAAAATTTAAAGTATTTAATAATCCTAGAGTATTGAAATCTTCCTAGTATTATTAGTAAATTATGATCTGTTTACTGATAGAGGAAAAATTGATGATGAAAGAACTAAGAATTCCAAAGGACATTTAAATTAGTGATTAGAGATCTTAAATTAAGAGCAGACTCTCCAAAGCTGGAGCTTTAAAAACCCACCAAATTTTATATGCTAAACAATGAAAAAAAAAAAGGTGATTTTTCAGATCTGAATGGAAACAATGAATGCTATTAACAGACAAGTATTTTGTTAAAATCTGTGCATGTTCCCTTCTAAATCCTTTGTAAAGAAATACTCATAGTTCTTTCTCTGGTGTTACTGTAATGGTTTTTTTGCCAAAATGTGTTTTTTTGCAGCATAGTAAAGGATCCATCCAAACATATGGCAAAGAGAAGTGAGTTACAGGACTTGCAGTGTTGCAAATGTTCTGTTGATAACCTGGCACAGCAAAGCAGCCTTTGCAATGGAAGGGCAGCTTCTCTTCCTGCTTCCTTGCTTTATAGCTTTAAAAATGCTTCTGTCCCAACAACTGGCTTTGTTACAAGCTGTGAAGATGAAAACCTAGCGAGGAATGAATTATAAGGAGTCATAATTATTCGTCATGTTTGGAAAACAAGCCCCTATTGGTGCTTGTGCAGAGGTTTGGAATAGTTTGCTCTGGCTCCAAAGCAGAATGGAGCAGTTTTTGGCCTCTGAGTAATGGAGCACAATTGGTGTCATGCATAACTGTGAAATCAAGTGAAGAACTGGCCTTTCCCATGACAGACCATGTGTTCCTAACCTGGATGCTGAAATGATTTGTGGATCTCTGTGTTCCAGGTGATTTGTAGTGCTAGGATTCATCTTTTTCATTTAGTGAAACATGCTGTTTGACTTTGCCTTGGCCAGTTATTACAGGCTAGTTTGCAGTGTGGCAGCTCTCTGGAGACCCCGCTCACAGCTGCTCATTGGCCTACAAGAAAGGATTTAATGATTTTCTACTTCTTCTGTGTTTGGTTTTAGGGTGTGGATATTTTATAAATGTGAGTCAAACTATTTACTGGTGACATTTTACAAATTTTCTCTCTGTTTAATCTCTAAGTAATGTTTTTAGGTTTGTATATGTTGTGGCCTTTGGCGTTTGTTACTATCTCAGAGCATTTTATCTTTAAATGGATTCCATTGTTATTTTGTAATTTCTTTGTACAAGAATGGTGCCAATCACTAAGATAAGTCTTACCCTTCCCAGCTAGACACACACCAGAGGTACAGGAGTAGAGCTGAACAAGCAGAGGGCTCAGAGTCAGAGCTTTGTGGGGCTCTAGGGCAAAGTGAATGTGCAGCTTCTGCTTAGGTGCCAGCAGAACCTAAATGTGTGAGCTGCTGGATCTCAGTGCTTTGTAGAGCTGAGAAGTGGCTGTATCCCTGCTCTAGAGCTCTGTAAAGCAAGTCAGAGAATAAACTCAAATGTCTAAACTCTGAGGCTGAGTGTGTAACTGTGGTGGAAAGGGTACAGGCCTAAAGACCTGTGATAAATAGGTATGATTCGTGCTGATAAAAATTGAAACAGTAATCAATATTGATACAGTAATTCATATTTGAGAATAATAAAACAGTTAATAGTTAAAAGTTGTAATGCCAAAGAAGAGAGAGAAAGGAAGAGCTCCACCCACCACCCCCTTCCCAGCAGATGTTCTCAAAGACCACAAGAAGGAAGCTGAAGATACAGTTGCTAAAAATGACCAAGAACCTGGTTGAGTCCAAGAAAATGCTAATTATAAAAGACTTATTGTTTTGATATGTAGATGCAGTGATACGTTAGTCTTGGCTTACATTGTACTGGCTTGGTGCGCATGTGTAACCCAAAGGTGAATTAAAGGACAATGAAGAAGACTACAGGGCCTTCATCAGTGACGACCCCCAAAGGCTTGTGCAACCACCAAACCGAGTGGTGGTGCATGCGTGGTAAAGGTGGCAATGAAGGCAGAGACTGAAAAGTGACGAACCAAAAATGGAAGGAGATGGTATTGACACATGGCATATAAAGAGTGACTTTTACTTAGCAAACTTGTACGTGAAGTAGCAAAAGTCAAGAACCCTGCCCTCCGTACCCCACAGTTGTTTTTGCTTATGCGCTATTATTTGAACCAAATTATCCCTTATTTATATATATTTTCTAAACTATTCAATGAAAATTGTTGCTACCTTAAATATTGTTTAGTTTTTTTTGATGAGATAATTGAGCAAACATAACAGACCTTTTGCTGTAATCACAATTGCCTTGGTTGCAATAGGGAGTGTTCCTCTCCAGCCCTGGCAGTGTCCTACTCAGAGAAAGTTGGATGTGAGAAAACCAGAGCCTTGAAGAGCAGCCTGGGTTTTGTCTCAAACTCGTACAGATTGCTGGGCACACGTGTTGCTCTCTGGAAATAGTGTGGCAAGGGGGAAAATCCTGGAGGGAGCTTCAAAGCCTGTACCTCAATTAACTCTGCTCTAAGTGTCAGTTCACACTTCAGGTTTTATTCAACTTTGGCTTTAGAGATGAGCTTTGGCAATATTTTTTTTTCACTTTCTTCACTTGGTAGTTTTGGTTATAGAAATATTTGTTTGGAAGAAGGACTTTTGTAATACCATGTTCATATAGGAATCATCAGTGATTTCAGCAGTATTAGTAAAGGTTTCATGCATTTTTCCATCTCAGCACATCACACAGCTTAACAACAGCATCCACATTCATGTAAACTGTCTGACTCTTCTTTCAGATGATGTCAGTCCTAATGAACACCATCATCTTTGGAGACTGAAGAAACCAATGGCCTGTGTCAAGACTGCTGCTTAGACTCACACTTCTTAATGAGAAAGTAAGTGTTTAGGAAATTCTGCCTGATCACATGCCAAAATAGTTAAAATAATTACTACACATAGAACAGAGCTGCCTGCTGCACTTTCAGTTGCCATCTCTGTCCCTGGTCCTTGCTCCATTATGCTCATGTTAGGAATGAGGAGTGTATTTCAACCCATGCACCTTGTAAGCATCTTACAGATCGTTCCCAGAGGTTGAGTGGGTCCATTTCGATGAAAAATCCTCACAAACTTTTACCCCAACCTCTACACCCAACCTTCGATCATGCAAGGATATAATTAACCTTTTCCTAATAAACTTTGTTTTCATATTTCCAGAATTAAGCAGAAGTTATGCAAGCTCATCAGGCTTCTAGATAGAAAGATAAAACAACAACACCATGCAAATCACATCCGAAAAATTGCTTCCTAGAAAAATAGTTAACCAGTTTCTTTCTCTGAATGGTTTCCCAGGAGCAACTGGCTTTGGGGGGGATTATCTGAGTGCTCACACTTAACTGCTGGCATTGATTGCAGTTTGGGTTGTGTGCATCTGTGGCAGACTCTGTAAAGCAGGAAACAGGCTGCAATTCGCCCTTTCAATAAAATCTGAAGCTGTCAATTTGGATATGCCCATCATGTTTCCCTGGTGACTTCCTAGGGACGCTGTTCTGTGGGATGGGAGCCCTCTGAGGGACAGCCTTGATCCAGAGGTGTGCATTTTTTGTGTGGCGAGGGGTTGTTTCTGAGAATATTGACCTGTTGTCTGTGCCTTTCTGCAGAGCTGGCTCTAACTTTATTCTGAATTGCTTTATCTCCTGGGCACTCACAAGCCTCAGTGTATTACTGCTTTGGAGAATGAATTGTCTATACAATAAGAGGGCGCTGGAAAAAAAATCAGACACTAAGATTAGCAGCAACCGCATACATTAAAATTCAAACTGAAATCCCAGCCATGGAAGGAAACTAATAGAAGAAGAAAATATATCAAGAAGAGAAGCGCTGTCTCATCATTCACCTGTGCTGAAGGATCCAATTTTAGCCATATCTAACAGCAATGTCATTCATCTTCTTGGTGTGTTACTGTGATTTAAATCCAAGCTCTATAAGAGAGAGCAGTTCTTTTAAAATGATTGAGAGGGAATAAGGGTAAATTCAGTGTTTAGGAAAACTTTATGACATCACAATATTATACTTTACAGATGGAAGCAATATTTTCTACTTTGGAAGGAAAACTAATCATTTTCTATCTGCTCTGAGTCACTGCCTCATTATAAAAGTGGGATATAAGTAGTTTTCTGCACTCCCAATCTTGTTCAAGACGACACTTTTGTTTATATAATGCTTCTGATTTATAGTTCTTAAGGATTAGCCTGACTACATATTAATTATATGGTTTTGATGCTTCAGTATAAGAAGAAATTAAATATTTCACTTGAAGATAAAACCATGGAGCTGTAAATCATAAAGAATAAATTTGTGACTGTCAGAATATTCTTTTTACTGAAATTAGACTAGTTCTAATGATTATGTGTTTTGCTTAGCAGACATGGATATGTATAAGCACCTTTACTTAGGAACAAGTCTTATATTTCTTTTGGAAGAGTGACGAACAGGAAATAGGATTTGCAATATTTGTATTGCCCTTTTTGCATCAAGGTTATTTATTTCATGTTGAAAAAAAGTAGGACATGTACTTACATATAACTGTAAAAGTCATCTTTTCTTGGCTCATTCCAGTGCACTGCTGATTTATTTATTGGGAATGGCTTCCTTTACTTCCTTTACTGTCTCTATAGTTCTTGGGAAATAGCAAGCATGCAAGTTACCAGGTCTTACTGCTCCTTCCAGTACTGCTTTTTTATTTTCATGAGATCTTCTTTGCCCATAAGTGATTTCAAAAGGAAAGCATCATGTTTACTGGGGGACTCAGAAAAATTGGGATTGACACATGCCTGCTCCAATAGGGTTAATTATGCCCAAATGGAATCATACCCACAGCCCACTCTACAACAGCGCTGCTCCCTTGAGGCAGCAGGAGCTCAGTCTGGACTGGCATGTTTGGGAAGCCCAGAGCTCAGCACAGCTCCCTGGTGGTGGCACATGGATGCCATGGGATGCTGTGATCAGGAAGGGGACACACAGATGTTATTCTTTGCTGTTGCCTGGGCATGCTCTTAATGCTTTCCATTGTGGGGTTGACTTAAGTTCTTGGAATGCCTCTTTTCTAAAAACCACTTGTGGACACTGGCCAACATCTCAGGACTGTGGCCTCCTCTAGTCTGGACTCTGCACTGATCACTGTTGTTGATGTTTGGGGTTTGGGGTTTGGTGAGTGTTTGGGGTTTGGTGTTTGGGGTTTGGTGTGTGGTTGGTGTTTGGGGTTTGGTGTGTGGTTGGGGTTTGGGGTTTGGTGTTTGGGGTTTGGGATTTGGTGTTTGGTATTTGGGGTTTGGGGTTTGATGTTTGGGGTTTGGTGCAGGCAGGTCCTGTGTCCTTCACGCCTGCTCCCAGGCGATGTTCAGAGTGGTTTGAGTGTTGCAGGACCCAGCTGGGATCAGCTGCTGCCTCTGCTCCAGTGCTGCTGCAGGAGCAGCAAAGATGGTGACACAGGGTATTGCTGGTGTGAGAGGAGCTGTCCTGGGGGCATGAAATTGGCCAAGGAGACATTAAACCAAAAACTCCCTCCACAACTGTGGAGTTGTCAGGGCTTAGCCTTAGTGTTACAGTTTTATTACATTTTCTTTCACTATCCCATATTTTTGCCTATGTACAGACAACTGTAATTTTGATGATAATGACGTGTGATTAATTTGGGATTTGTTTAAGATTTAAACCGGTTTAAACCTTTTAAAGGTTTTTTAAAAAATCTGACAAACAAATCCCAAACTTCTGTCCTTTCTGACGCTCTGTGTGACACCCTACAAGTTACATTAACTTCAAAAGTCTACTACATTTTGCATCCTAAAAGCTGATTCTCAGCCTGCCTTTAACAAGTTCTCTCGTTACACACCTGAAATTTGTGGAATACAGGTAATACTCCTCTGGAGTGCAATATCAGACTGCTCAGGAACCTTGCCAGGTACGTGGGCACAGGTTCATCAGAATGGTTCATTCTCCTCTGAATAATTGTCTGTATAAGTACTTATCCCAGGGCTGTGCTGATGCCCGGGGCCATGACTGAGGCTGTGACTGACACGGCCAATGTAATAAAGGCTGAACAGGGTTATTTGACTTGCTTGGCTGTGGTAGCAGGGTGGTGGGCAGCACTACAGTCCCCTCCTGTTTCATATTTCTAAGCTAAATCAACATTCTCGTGAGGTGCTAAAAAGTTCTGCTTTAAGTAGCCTATAACTGTGCCAGAATATGATAGGAAGAGAAATACAGGAAGTGATGCAGATGCCTGAGCTTCCCAAGAGCCCAGAGCAGATGGCCCAAACTGGCACCACCCTAGAAAGGCTTGAGAAGTACTCGAGGATGCTGCTGCCACCTCTCCAGGGTGTGTTGGAGCTGGCTGGGGGCCAACACCCACTGCTGTCCCCCTTCACCTCAGCCCTGGTGGCTGTTAGCTTTTCTGTGAAGCAGGAGGCTCCTTTTAACTTCAAATGCTTAAAATTGAGCAGAAATCAATTTCCATTAGTAAGAAAATAAGCACAATCATTAAAAAAATAGGACTAGAATAAAGAATAACTTGCTAATTGCATCCTGTACCTGCACACAAGCCCCAGCTCACCCCACTGCTCCAGACACCCCCGTGCAGTGGAGGCAGGCAGGATTATTGCCTCTGATCCAGCAAAGAGACCTTTGCTGAGATCCCATCAGTTTGCAGACACCTGTCCCCACAGTCCTGTGCAGGAAGGAGCCCTCAGGAGTTGTTTTGGGGAGACTTTATTAGCTTGGCTCTTGTGAGCCAGCAAAGCCTGACACAATCACAGCAAAGAGCATGCAGGCAACAGACAAAGAACATTTGAAAAACTCTAAATGTGGAGTGCAGACACATCTGGTACTTCAAATCGTTTCTGTGTGGGTTTTGGATTGTTTTGGTGTTTGAGTTTTGAAAAAATAGAATCACAGAATGGTTTGGGTTGGAAGGGACCTTAAAGATGACCCAGTTCCAGCCCCGTTGCCGTGGGCAGGAACCCCTGAGCAAACACCCCGATTTGGGTTGGGACAAACAGCAGCCAAGGTGCTCATTGCAGGGGAGGAGCTCATGTCTGGGCTCTGAGGTGTCCTTCAGTCCCAGGTGATGTTGGCAGACAGATTTCACACCCTGTCCCCCAGGTGGTGAGCTGCTGGGGGTTTGTGTGTTTGTGCTGTGCCAGAGGGGTCTGCTCCCTCCTGTCACCAGCCAGGCTGGACTCTGGCATCCTCCCGGGGGGCAAGGTGGGGCTGGCCTCCATGGCACATCCAAGGAGCCCTTGGCTGCAGGCTGGGGAGGAAGGACATTTCTCAGCCAGGTGAGCTGGGAAAGCTTCTGGCTGCAGTCATTTCTCTGCTGGCTCTCAAATGTTTCACACGTTGCTGTGCCCAGACTCACACACCACAGAACTGGCTCTTGAGGGCACCTGGTGATTCTGCTGCTGAGTCTTCCTCTGGTTTTCCCTCAATTGAATACACATTATAGTTTCTATTTTTATCATCTCTCACAATGTATCCCCCACAGTCAGGTCTCCTTTAACCAAATGTTTGGTGTCTGCTTTTCCAGGTCACTCAGAGCATGCTGGAGAGACGTGGCCAAAGCTCTGCACTGCAAAGGGGCCTCCAATCCCAAGGGCGTGGATCTAATTTGACAAGGACTTTGGAAACAGAGAACTGACTGATAAACCCTCTTGGAAAGTGCTGGCACCCTGTTATTTGTTAGAGAGATTTTTTTACTCTTGTGAAAACTATTTTTTAAGATATTTTCCACATTTTTCTATCTCTAGCCTAAATGTAAGGATTTATAATAGTGAAAACAATGGAAAATCAGCCTTACTTTGAAGAATGTTTTCAGCCTTTCTTATCAAAATTTATAATCCTGTTGTTTTAGCTTTATGAAACAGTGTAAAAATAGTGTATAACTAGAGAAAAAAAGGATATGCATTCATTCTGAATTTGTGTCAGTTCATGATTCTCAGTTCTGTACATAATAGTAAATAATATCTCATCAGTTCAAACCTCTAAGCTCACTCTTAAGACATATTTGTTTGAAAATGAGATGAAAGCCAGTACAAACTTTATATGACACCTTTTCAAACTATTTTTCTGCAAAATGTTCTATATTTCTTTGCAGCACACGTGGTTAATGACAATGAGGACCACAAAGAAGACTGAAAACAAGCATTTTTAGGCTATAAGTGTAGCAAGAAAATTGAATGTTGCACAGAGCGGAATGAGAGAGGATGGAGCAAGACTTAGTGAAGTACTGATGTGTTATTTCACAAGTACACATTTTCCAGGTCTTTAGAATCAGCAAAAACAGAAGCACAGAAGAAAATGGAGGTGTTAAAACCCTTCACAAAGCATAAAGTTTATCCAAAACTGCAGAAAAAAGAAAGAGACTTACCCTGGGGAGCAGTGGGTGTCCTGTGCTGGGCAGGAGGGGCTCTGCTGGCTGGGGAGATGCAAAATGGATTGAAGGAAGACCTAATAAAAATCAGAACCTCTTAAACCATAATTCAGTGTATTATGTGGAAAAGCTATTATTTAATGTGTAATTACAAACTTGCTTTGGGATTGAGTTGGGTTTTCCATTATTTACCTAAGGAAAAAAAATATTTCACATATTTGTCATGTTTGCTGACATTTGTGAGTTCAGTAACATTTCACCACTTCTTAGATAAGAATGGGAATTATTAATTGTGGCCAACAGGGAGAAAAAGTTCACACCTGTATTTCTTAGAGGGCTTTTCCAGTTTTCTTCTTTGCAATTGTTACTTTTCTGCACATTTTCAGATGGCAGAAAGTACAGCTGGAAGTTTATGGGGGTTTATGCAGCAATATCCATCCGGAAAAGGCTGTGGGGAACAGGACTGGCCTTGCCCAGCTTGTCAGTTTGCTGTTCACATTTGAGCTCAGTTCAAGAAAGGATTTCAGCCAAAGGCTCTGAGCTCCAGGAATGCTGAGCATCTGAGGAGTAATCTGTGGAGGTAAAGCAACGCATGGAGGATACAGAAATCCATGGAAGTTACAGTAATCCATAGAGATTGCAGTAATCCATGGAGGCTACAGAAATCCATGGAGCACGTCTAATGCCTTATGCATTTTTTGAAAAGACATAATTGCCTTGAGGGCTTTGGAATTTTTTTCTCCTTTAAAAACAGTGGAAACAACGGAGTGGGAAATGTCAAAGGGAGATGCCACTCAGAGCCCAAGCAATTTCCTCCCAAAGAACCAAGGTGAGCCTGTCTGGCAATGCAGAGAGTTGGGGGCTGTAGAACAGGGCTGATTCTCCCCCAGCTGTGTTTTATATCCTCAGAGAGCAAGGCAGGGACACTGAGGCTCAGGTGAGTGCCCATCCATCCCTGTGTGCCCAGCCATCCCTGGGCTCAGCACACTGAACATGGGCCCTGCTTGCAAAGGAGCCTGTGAAGAGCTCAGCCCAGCATATGCACACCTTACAGAGCAATTCCTTGGCTTCATTAATGTTTTATTGCACAAGGAGTTTACGATGACAGCGAACCTCTCAAACTGCAGCGGGATAACACGCTTCCTCACCAGATTAAAAAATAATGCTGCTACAGGTTTATGTACCGGGGTGTAGACTGCTGTTAAGAGGCACTGCTTTGACAAAATTCTTTTTGAGGTTTACAGAAAGCATAATAAAATATGTAAGTTACATTTCTACAAACAAAAGCTATAACATAAGTTATTTATAAGCATGAGATACAAATGGTATCACAATAAATAAACCTTAATGGATACCTGTGGCATCCATCCTAATGTAATTTGCCCAGCAAAAGTCATATTTAGTATAAAAACCTGGCAGCAGCTGTGTGTTGGTATTTAAAGTAGGAATGAAGGAGGGAAGGAAGCAGCTGCTTCCCCAGGCTCATCCCTGACCTGTGGCACCTCCCTGCCTTCCCCCTCAAACCAGATGTCTCTGTGTCTTTCAGGGCTTGTCCACGATAATAGGATGTTCCCTGTCAGCTTCACTACAGCCTAATTTTATTAAAGGTGGCAGAAAGAAATGGAGCCCCATCTGCCCATCACCCTCTGCCCTTTCAGGGGTAGCTCCTTCCCCAGCACCTCCCCTGAACCCTCTCCTTCTCCCCTAGTCTCAGCCATTTGTGTAACAATGCATGTATTCTGAACTGAAATAAAGTTTTGGCTTTTAAAATATCACAGTTAAGGTTACCAACCCCACAGAGATGTGTTTTGGAACAGGGATTGAAACCACTGAGGAATGTTCATTTGTCAGAGGCTTTAGAACCCGTTAGCACTGGCTCTCTGAGTGGGGCTGAACTGCTTCCACCCATGGGACACGGAGGACAGGGAGTTTTGCTGTGTGTCTGGACCCCTGGGCAGGGCTTGTGGGGCAGGAGTCCTCATCTCCTCCATCTTGGGGTACACGGAACATGCCTTGTTCCGATGGGGAAAAGGCTGCTGAGGGCAGAGCTCCATGACCCTGCCCTCCTGTCTGCCTTCATGGGGTGAGGGGAGGCAGGAGGGGGCTCAGCCCTCCAAACCCAAAGCCAGGGGCAGAGGGGAATGACCTTTGGCTCCGCAGTCCTTCCCTCAGAAAAAGAGCAGCTGATTTAACCCTTGTGGGCTGACAAAAAACAAAAGGGGCTTTTTGTCAGCTCTGCTGAGCGCCAGGAGCTGAGTGCCTGAGCGCAGTGTTGCCCCATGAGAGCGCAGCCACAGCTGGCACCAGGGTCCTGCTCCATCCCTGGCACGGGGCAGCCAGGCCTCTGCTCTGCCCTGGGGCCTGGTGGCCATGGTGGGGCTCATGACTCACCAGGAGGACCCCCAGGGTCTCACTGAGCCCTGCAGAAGGCACAAGGGTCAGGGCCACATCCTCCTTTGGTGCACAAACCTCGCCCTTGCCTGCCACTGCCCTCCACAGCTGGGCACATCTGGCTACAGGCAGAGTTCAGGCAGCACGTAAGCTGCTCCTGGCTGTCCTATTCCCCCTCCCCTGCTGGTGCCAGGACACAGATCACACATGTCCCTCTTCTGGTTGAACACCAGCATCACCCACCAGCTGCACAGGGACCTTCCAGGGCTACGGCTGAAAAGCACTGTGGGTCCTCTATCGTGCTGAATTCCACATGAGTTGTGTAATCACTCCAAACCATGTGGGGTTTATGCAGCAATATCCATCCAGAAAAGGCTGTGGAGAACAGGACCGGCCTTGCCCAGCCTGAGAGCTGCTGCCAAAGACAGGAGACACAGCAGGAACTCTGGAGCTACAGCAGGAACATCTCAGCATCTGCTACTGCTTCCTGGTGCAGGGGGTTGTTTGCAGTGCTCATCACGTGGTTTGATTATCTCCTGCTGCAGGAAGCACTTTTCAAAAGCTGAACGGTGGCATGGGCCACTGTCAGGCACATGGTGGGGGTCCTGCAAGGATCGGGGTCCTGACAGGACATGGGGCTGCATTGACACCCTCCCTCCAGGCCCCTCATTGTTGTGATCCTGACGACATTCCTAGGGCTGAGGAGTGCCTGTGCACACCATTACCAAACCTGGTGACCATGGCAGGCTGCAGCACATCCCCTTCTTGTCACCTCCTGGCAGCCAGGCCTGGGAGCAGCTCTGGGTTTCAGGCATGAGTGAGACAGCTGCCACATCTCTGTCCCCAGTGACTCCCAGTGACAGACTGGATAGGGGATTCTTCTGCCCAGTGGGGCCAGGGAGTGGTCACTCCTCTTCCACAGCTTTAGTTGCTTTTCTCCCTGCTTAACCTTGTTCCCCCATAGCTCTGCAGGTGACTGGGAGCAAGGCTCTCCAGCCCTGGTCAGTCCCTGTGCCCAGGCATCCTGGCAGAGCTGGGAGAGTCCCTGTGCCCACAGCCCCTGACAGGCCCAGAGAGCTGTGCCCCAGCATGCCAGGGCTGCACCATGTTCCTCCCTGCCAGCACCACACACCTGGCTCCACATCTGGTAATACCTGTGCAACATTACCTGAAATTCTGAAAGCAGAATTTCCCAGGGGATGACAATGCCACAGCAGCCTTCCCACACACCTCCAGAACTCTCCTTCCTGCGTGGCTCCCGTGATCTCCCGCTGGTGCTGTCCAGCTCTGTCTTCTGGTGCTGTCCAGCTCTGTCCCCTGGTGCTTTCACTGTCCCCTGGTGCTGTCCAGCTCTGTCCCCTAGTGCTGTCTAGCACTGTCCCCTGGTGCTGTCACTGTCCCCTGGTGTTGTCACTGTCCCCTGGTGCTGTCCAGCTCTGTCCCCTAGTGCTGTCTAGCACTGTCCCCTGGTGTTGTCACTGTCCCCTGGTGTTGTCACTGTTCCCTGGTGCTGCCCAGCTCTGTCCTCTGGTGCTGCCTAGCTCTGTCCCCTGCTGCTGTCTGTCACTGTCCCCTGGTGCTGTCCAGCCCTTGCTGCCCGTGTGCTGGGTTAGAGGCACCTGCAGCTGCCTGTTCATGGCTGGCACTCCAGGCTGGGCTCCGAGCACGCTCTGCCTCACCATGCCATGGCAGGCAAAGGCCATGGGCTCTGCTATTCTGTGCCCCTCCATGCAAGGGCCAAGGCCAGGCCATGCCATGCTTTACCGTGCCATGGCTGAGGCCTGGCCAGAGCCCAGCTGGGTGTGGGATCTCTCACCTCCTTGCTTTGGGAAGCCGCATGGCTGCTGGTGCCCTGCGCCTGCCCGCGGGTCCCGCTGCCTCTCTGTGCCCGCTGGAGCCAGCCCTGAGCGGGCTCCGACTCCCCGAAGGGCTGCAGCGTAGCCGGGAGGGCGCTTCCAGCGGCGCAGCAGCACCGCCCCTCAGGCCGGGCCTGCACTGCCGGGGCTCGCAGCGGGGCCGGGGCTCGCAGCAGGGCCGCGCCGGCCGGGCCGCACGCCCGGAGCGGGGCCGTGAGGGAAGCCCGGCACGGGGCCAAGGAGCGCTGCACCTGCCGGAGCGCAAGCGGGCTCTGGATCGGGAGGGGCCGCGGGGCTGTTCGGGGCTGTGCGGGGCTGCGCGGTTGTGAGGGTTTATGCGGGCTCTGCGCGGGCCCTGCGCGGTTGTGAGGGTTTATCCGGACTCTGCGCGGGCTCTGCGCGCCCCCCGCCCGCAGAGGGGCGAGGGAGACGGCGCGGCTGCGGGAGAGCTGCATTTAAGGATACCATACGTCCGGGGTTATTAATTATAAAGCATAATTAAAGTAAAACTACACAACGTCAACATATTAAATTTAAAAGCTAATATTAAAATAGCGTTAATATTTAATAAGGTAGCTGAGCGTTACAGAGCTGTACGCTGATACTCTATATTTAACTGTGTAAAACCAGGAGAGTTTTCCCAAAGAAAAATGTATTGTTTAGCTGATTATCAAAGACTCTGTGATATATTATCCATTTCACAAAAATAATATAGATATCTTTTTAAATATAGTAATAAAAACATACTAGTGCCTTTTAAATATACTATTACTTACCACCCCTTTTCATATTGTACTATCACAGACACTTTGGAATTGGTTTAAAAGCACATCATTCATTATTCAAAGCTCATCTTTGCATATTATTCCAGCTCAAGTCTGCCAGGCTCCCTGTGAAATCGTTCACAAAATTGATAACAGCAGACACACACGCAATAAAAAGATCGCCTTGGGCAGCCCGAGCTCCCATTATGCAGATCGAGCTGCAATTTTCTCTAACAAAGCCTGCCCTGATCCAGGACTGGGTGGCACTTTATTTATTTATTTATTTATTTATCCTCCACCGGTTGCCTTTTCTCTTTTTTTTTTTTTTTTTTAATTTCCTTTTTTCCCCCTCTCCGTGTCCCTTCTGCCCCCGCCCCGCCGGGCCGCCCGGAGCGGGGCCCCGAGGGCGCTGCGCCCGCGGCCTCTCCGGCGGGCCCCGCAGCAGCTTGCGGGACCGCCTCAATCGGATTAGCTCCGCTCCGGGGAGCGGCGGCTGATGGCGGCTCCGCTGCCCGTCGCACCGAGCGGGGACAATCCGATTAGGGCCGCCGGGGCCGCGGGTGGCATCCGGCGGTCCCGCCGGGGCATTGCGCGTTTACTGGTGGCGTTAATGACCGCCGGGCGAGGCCGGGCCGGTGTCCCTCGGTGCCGTGAGCCGGGGAAACGCTCTCGACGGCCGGGGGCCGGGACGCGCCTCCGTCAGCGCCCGCGCCGGGGAGCTCCGGGCGGCAGCTTCGCCGCGGCCGTCGGACCCCGTCGGGCCGGAGCCTACTCCGACCCCGCGACCCCTGCGGAGCACCGGGGTCTCAAAAAAGGCACACCGGGCCCCGCTTTTGCCGTGGGGCTGCCGCGGAGCAGAGCCGCGCAGAGCGGGGCCCGCAGGTGCCGCCGGGGGCTGCGAGCGCGGCGCCTGGGCCCGGCAGGTCCGTCCTGCTCGCTGCCGCTGCCGGCGAAACGATTGGGTACGTTGCGGTAATTGAATACAAAGGTTTAAAAACTAATCAAGTCTTTCCTGTCACCGCTCCGGCATCCCGGGCTCGCCCTGCCAGGTGCTGATCAAATGCCATTACATTCTATTAACAGGGAAATTCTATTCCCTGTTTTCATTTCCCTTTATAAGGGAGAACTAAGTAAATGCACCGAGCGTTATTTAATTGTTAACGCCTTGAGTCCCGTTCGGCCGTCAGGGACCGGCTGCCTGCGCGCACGGCAGCCGCGCCGGGCTCCATAAATTAAACCCAAACGGAATCTCGCCCTGTAGGGCTCCGGCCGCCCCCCAGGCTGGCCCCGGGAACGGCCTCGTCCCGCCGCTCCGCGCTGCCGTCGGGGCAGGAGCCTGGGCAGCCGCGGGCTGCGGGGACGGACTCCCGCCTCGCAGGGTGGCCTCGGACCGTCGGGGCCCGTGGTGGGGCGGGGCCGGGGGCGCCGGGCGGTGCGGGCCGGGCCGGGCCGGGCCGGGAGCGGCGCCCCCGACGTGCGACCCTCGGCCCCGCCCCCGCCCCGCGCGGGGCCATTGTTCGCGCGCCCCTGTGATGTCACCGCGGCGGCGGCGGCCCCCGCGCCCGGGCGCGAGGCCGGTGCGGGGCGGCGGCAGCCAATGGGCGCGCGGAGGGCGGGCAGCGGCGGCCAATGGCGGCGGCGGGGGCGCACGCTGCGCGGGGCGCGCGGCGGCCCCCGGGCGGTGACGGGGCGGCGCGCGCGCGCTCCGCAAAGTTTGGTGTCGGCGGCGGGTCCGGCCGGGCCGCGAGCGCAGCGCGAGCGGCGGCGCCTCCACAGCGGCGCGAGGGCGGCGGTGGCGGAGCATGGACCCGCCGAGGATGGACCCGCCGGGGCCGGCGCAGGGCCAGCACCAGCACGAGCCCATCAGCTTCGGCATCGACCAGATCCTCAACAGCCCCGAGCAGGACAGCGCTCCCCCGCCGCCCCCCCGGGGCCCCGACGGCGCGACCTTCCTGGGCGGCCCCGGCGGCCGCGGCGGTGCGCCCTACCCGGCCCTGCCGGCCCCCTTCCCGGCCATCGCCGCGCCCTTCGAGGACTCGGGATCGTACAGTGTGAACCTCAGCCTGGCCCCGGCCGGCGTGATCCGGGTGCCGGCGCACAGGCCCATCCCCGGGGCCGTGCCGCCGCCCATCTCCAGCGCCATCCCGGCCATGCCCGCCGTGCCCAGTCTGGGCAGCCTCAACTTCCCCTGGATGGAGAGCAGCCGGCGCTTCGTCAAGGACAGGTTCACAGGTAAGGCGCCGGGGCGGAGCGCGCGAGCCGGCTCCCGACAACGAACGGAAGGGCCAATAAAAAATATAAAACGAAATAATAACAGTAATGCGAGTAAGAATAAAAGCAAAGGCGGCCGCTGGATGCTTCCCTTCCCCGCGCTCGCAGCGAGGCGAAAAATCGCTCTCCTCACGGCGTGGATAGCGCGGGGCGCCCCGAGGGGCGGCCGGGCCCCGCTCGTCTCCGTAGCTCTTCGACGAGAGGTGGAAGCGGGAGCCCGGGGAGCCGCGGTCCCTGCGGGGGCCGGCGGGGCGCGGGCGGCCGGCGGGCAGAGCGGCGGCCCCGGGGGGCGGCCGGCACCGTGCGGGCGCGGGGCTGACCCCTGTGCTTCCCCCCCGGGCAGCGGCGGCGGCGCTGACGCCCTTCACCGTGACACGGCGGATCGGGCATCCTTACCAGAACCGGACTCCGCCGAAGCGCAAGAAACCGCGGACATCCTTCTCCCGGGTGCAGATCTGCGAGCTGGAGAAGCGCTTCCATCGGCAGAAGTACCTGGCCTCGGCCGAGCGCGCTGCCCTCGCCAAGTCCCTCAAGATGACGGACGCCCAGGTGAAGACCTGGTTCCAGAACCGGCGCACCAAGTGGCGGTGAGTCCCGTGCCCCCGGAGCCGCCCCGTCCTGCCGCTGCCCCCGGCGGCTCCCCCGCCCGCCGCCCTGCGAGTCCCGCTCCGGCCGGGGTCGCCCCCCTTGCCAGCTGCTGGCAGGCAAACCGTTTGGGGACAGTTTTTATTATAATACGATCATAATTATTACTGTTATTATCGTTTTATATTTCTTTTTCGATAGTCCCCCATTCAGAAAACGGGGGATTGTTAGTAAAAACGAGGGATTCTTCGAAATAATGGGGGTTTTTTTTGAAGAAACGGGGAAACAATTTGAAAAAAAAAATCGCGGGAATGTTGGGAGAAAAAGGGGGAATATTTGGAAACGGGATTACTGGGTGACGGCGGGTTTCCAGGCTCTCCCGGCCGCCCACAGTCCCTCCGTTGGCGGTCAAGCGGCGGCCGCCCGGCGGTGCCGGCCCCGGAAGGACGCGCCGGCCGCCCCGCCTGGTTCCCGCCACCGCCGGGCCTGCCCCGGCCCCGGCCCCGGCCCCGGGCCGGCCGCTGCCCGCGGAGTCCCGGGCAGCGCGTGGCCCGTGTCCGGGCGCGGGCTGAGCGTGTCCCCCGGCAGGCGGCAGACGGCGGAGGAGCGGGAGGCCGAGCGGCAGCAGGCGAGCCGGCTGATGCTGCAGCTGCAGCACGACGCCTTCCAGAAGTCGCTGAACGAGTCGATCCAGCCCGACCCGCTGTGCCTGCACAACTCGTCGCTGTTCGCGCTGCAGAACCTGCAGCCCTGGGAGGAGGAGAGCGCCAAGATCCCCCCGGTCACCTCGCTCGTCTGAGCCCGGCACACGGGGCACGCAGCGGACTGGCCCCGGAGCGCGGCCGGCGGCTCCCCCTGTCCCGGGGCCGCGGCTCCCCCGACGGGGCGGGTGGCGGGGCGGCGAGGGGCGCCCCCGGGGCTGACACCGGCACCGGGTCCCACCGGAGCCGCTTCCCCGAGGCCGGCGCGGAGAGGAGCCGCTTGTATATTTGTGTCGATGTTCCACTAGGAAGGGAAATATGTCACTTTTTGTAAGAAGTGTTAATACTTTAATTTATTTATGCATCGAGATTTTGGGCACTATTAATATGGAATTATATAAAACCTCGATTATTTATATCGAAATCTGAACATAGGTATTTTGTGTTGGCTTTGGAACAAAAGGCTATTTTTTTCCTGTTCTGAGGATAGTGTAAAGAAAAAATACCTCCCTATCACTTAGCGGAGGGGACTCGGTGGAGCCGGTGATGACTCATTAGCTTCGGAAACCCTATTAAACTGAAAAGCGGTAGCTCCCATCTGTCCCAGGTGAAGTTAATGTCAGCTGTAATTTATTCACCGTAGTAATAAGGGCTCCTTCCAGGCACCACACGCCGTTCTGTCCTCACCTTCCCAGCCGATGAGCTTTAGCGCCCCGAAACAGCGCTCGCTTCCCTGCGCCACCGGCTCTCGAGAAAGCGCCTTATGTTTCATAATAAAGAAGATTTGGGGTTGACACAGACCATGTATAATACTTTGTACTTGCCGAGACGTGTAAATAAACGTTTTCTTTACAAATGTCTCTCCGCTCTCTGCCTGCCGCCGCGCCGGGGAGAGCCGAGCCGAGCCGAGCCGAGCCCGCTGGGCCGGGCCGTGGCCGGCGGCCGCCGCAGAGCCTCAGCTGCCACGGAGGAGAGGGACCTAAATGGGGGCGGCAGAGGAGCAGGGAGCGGAGCCGGGACGGCGGGCGGACTCGGAGCGGGGCTGCGGCGCGGGGCGGGCGCGGTTGTGCGCTGCGCTGCCGGTGCGGGTGAACGCGGCCGGGAGCGATCCCGACTCTGGGACACGGCGGAGGAGCGAGGGGTGGCCGGGCGGGGGGAGTGCGGGCGCCGGTGCAGGCCCCGCCGGTCCCCGGTAATTTCTCGCCATCAGCTACGCGGTCCCGACTCGCCCGCCGGCGGAGCCCGCTGGTTTTCGTTTTGCTGCCTTTTCTGCGCCGCCAGCGGGACGGCGGTGGCTGCGGCCGAGGCTCCGGTCCTCGCCCCCAGCCCCGTTGTGCGGGGGGATTTTTAAAAACAACCTCCCGTAGTTCTCGGGCCCGGGTGCCTCGGCCTCCAACAACGGAGGAAGCTGCAGAACTGACATTTTTAGAGAGCAGCCACGACCAGGCGGGTTTCCCCCGGCCACGGGCAGGAGCCGGCGCTGCCGTGGCCGCGTTCCCGCAGAGGGGCTCTGCCGCTGCCCCGGCCGAGCCCGGCCCCGCTCACCGGGAGGCTGCACGAGTGGAACGCCGTTCCCGGGCTCGCCCGTCCCGGCCCCGGCTGCGGCGCAGGGCAGTCAAGGACCAGGGATGGAGAAAATAATTTCCCTAACTGGTTCTTGGCGGTACCAGAGCACGGGCTCCGGTCGATTGGGTTTGTCGGGGGCAGGTTGTGGAGGGCCCACGGCAGGGCCAAATCCGGTCACACCAGGATGATGGTGCTGGGCCCGACCGGTGCCATCCGCCAGCCTGAATGTGCAGCCCAAGCTGAAACACCGATCGAGGAGAGGGCTCTGGTGGGGAAGAAAATTAAAAACAACGGGGAAATCTATACCGGGCAACGGAGTGCGAGGGACGGCCGCACGCCGGTCCTCTGTCCCCAGCCGCTTCCCGCCACCGCCGTGCCCCGGCCCCAGCCCGGCCCCGCTCGGTGCATTCGTTATCCCGCCGCCCTTCCCGCGGCCGTGCCGGGGCTGCCGGCCCTTGGCCTTCCCCTCCGCATCAGCATCAGAGGGAGAGAGCGCCGGGTACCGCACACAGAACAGCCCGAGAAACCCCAGTGTCGGTGAAAGCGGAGAAGAATCCGGCTCCGAATGGGGATAGAATACACGGGCACACACATTCACGTGTGTATTGGTCTTGCGTTCTATCTGCACCGTCGAACATCTGTAAAGCGCGTTTTGTTCAATACATCGTTGTTCTTTAACTGCTCGAACATCCCACAGCTACAAGCCTCTACGTTCCCGATTTCCCCGCAGTTTTCCCCAAACTGCTGTAAGCCCAGGAGCAGTGTATTCGCGGAGAACAAAACGCTGCTGCGCTCTTCAGGAGCCGGCTTTGTGACGGGCGAGGATCCTGCGCAAAGCCACGGCGTGCTGTAATGCCCTGTAATGAACGGCAGTGCCGAGTGGGTCCGAGCTCGGCAGGGACAGCCCAGGAGGTCCCCTCGCCACTGCTGCCCATGGGCTGTGCCACAGGCAGCGAGACTGAGCCTCAGGGCACCCCAATTTGTTAAAGGATTTCATAAATCACAACCAAACTTCCATTTCAACCATCTCAGCAGTCATCAAATAGCGGGATTTACGTCCCGGGAGCTGCCTTGGGCTGGCTGGTGTCCGTGCCTGGTGCCTTTGTTCCCGAGGAGCTGCCTCCAGGTGCATTTTGGGCAGTGTGAGGACGAGGGGCGCAGGCTCCCCGTGCATCCGCGGCTCCTACGGCAGGAGAGCGGGGGCGGTGCAGGGGCTCGACGTGCTGAGGGGGACACAAGCGGGGGTTCCCTCCAATTACTCTGCCCAGTTAATCCAGTGCTTACAGGAGCCTCAGGGAAACACCAGTTGGAGCAAACACAGGGTATTTGTCCCTGTGAATGAGAGCAGTGTTCCCTGCCGGCCTGGTTCGGGTGTGACAGGATTGTCTGACGATCCCTGCTGTGTCTCTCTGAAGGTCTGTCAACAGAGAGAGATGCCTGAAGGGACCTGCACAGACTTTAGACCCTACCAACCTGAGCCTTTTCATCCCAGGAATTGTAATTGTGAAGCATTTGGGTGCCCGGTGGAGGAGAGGACACATTTTTGGGGAGGGCTGGCTGTTGCCCTGATCCTGTTGATTGTCCTGCCCACATTTTGCACTTGGGCTGTGCAAACAACTAAAGTGGAGCTGTTGTGTATGGGGCATCCGTTTGACTTCCCAATTTCTGAAACACCCTTCTGGCAGCACCGGCCCTGCCAGCCGTGGGGGAGCACTGGGGAGCATTGTGTGTCTCTCACCCCCCCACTCATCACTAAATGCTCCTTTGCGTCCGTGGGAGACTCCTTAAGGGGCTCCAGTCAGCCCTGGAAGAGATCCGTGGTGTGCAGGCAGGGCGAGGGCAGCAGGAGCTCCTGCAGCTGTACTGCAGTGTGGCTGTTTCAGGGCAGGCAGTGAAAGTCATGATGGAGATGTGGTCTGAGAGTGCTGAAGATGCTGCACATCCCATCGAGCTGAGTTTTAATCTGTTGATGCTTGATGCTGCTATGAAATTGATAATTCTTAGCATTCAGATCTTTCCCAAGCAGCCTTAAATCTACAAGTGAAATACCTCTGTGAATTTATGTTTTGAAAAGCCCATTCTATGTACCTAAATTCCTCTGTTTGGAAGTTTTAAGCCCAGAAACACTTTTTTGAACAAGGATGGAAAAATGCAATGAGAATTAAGGATTATTGAACTGTCAGTGGGACTTAATTTTGGACAGGTTGTTTTCCAAGCTTTGCTTAATTGTTTGTGTGAATGATCTCCCGGGTAGGGCTGAGCAGCTCCGTGGGTGGATGCAGAAGGCAGAGCTTGGCAAACTGGAGGAACATCAACCATCTCCTCAGAGCTCCTCCTGCCTTTGCTGTGAGCCCCAGCCCGAAGCAGCCCCTGTGCCATGCCCTCGTGCAAAAACACTCTGGATAAAAATGGCTCCACAATTTGCCTCTCTCAGCATTATTTTGTGCCCAGGGTATTAGATGTTACAAAGTAATGCGTGGTGATCAAATCTGTATAGGCAATTCTTTTCCTAAATGGGCCCTAAAATCAATGGGTTATTAGCTCTCCTCCACTCCGTGATGAAAGCCTGGTCCTGTTAAACATGCAAACTACACAATATTCAATGGCTTGGTTTACAAGAGTGTTTTGCTCAGCTAGGTTATAATTTAGCTCATTTATAGATGACATAAATAATACTGAGATTTATATCACACCTCTGAACTTTCCTCGAAGCATTTATTTCTGCACCAAAATCACCCCCGCTGCTGAGGAGTGATAATTTAAGGGCTGTGACTCACTCAGGTGAGCACTTGCTCAGGTAGCTGTTCCTCCTCAGTCAGTAGATTATGTGCTGCCAGAGTTGGACCAGGTGGGTGAAGTATTTTCTTCTGTGCAGGTGAGCATTTTTTGAGGAAGAGGTATTTGCACCCTTGGTTTAGGCTATTTGGAGCATTTCCCTTCAATGCCATGTGTTTCCCTTGCCCAGTCTTTTGAGTCTTTTAAGCTCCTATCTTTTTTCTGACTCAGCAGCAAAATAAATATTTCTACTTGGTGCCCACTTGTTTTTGGGTATCTGGATTTTCCTCCTGGTTGGCACCCAGGTGGCTTTGATGGGCAGAGATATAGTGCAGTTTGTGGCAGTTTGGCACCTATGTGCTTTTCTCCCCTTTTTGAGAGGGTCTCAGCATTTCTAAACATTTCAGATATCTTAAAAATCTGTTGTTAAGATCAGAGCAGTAATGGTATTTAGATAAATACTCCCATTAATTTAATTTAAGTGCAAGAAATAAAATAGTCTTCCCAGATCATTGTGACAAAATAAGCCAGCTGCCTAAAGGCATCTCTGCATCATTTATTCAGAACTGTCCACTTGTCCTTTGCAGGCTGTGCCCAGAGCTGGAAATGCTGGGAGTGCCACGCAGAGACATTGAGAGGGCTCTGTGCTCTTCAGGCAGCGCAGATGGAAGTTCCACACTTGTGCAGGAGGGGTGTGAGCTGTGCTCCACCTCAGCCCCACAAACTGTGGGATCACAGAATCATGGAATGGTTTGGGTTGGAAGGTGTAGGTGATGGGGGTCATGCACGGTAGGGACGGACGGAGACGAGATCTCTTTGAAGCCAAATCATATAACTTGTAGTTTATTACAAAGGGCGTGGGTGCAGGGCCCTGTTGCGAGCTGCCAGCTGCAGCTCGGAGCAGGGCCCAGAGAAGAGAGGCTTAAAGTGTAAGAGAGTCAACGGCAAAGGTTTAAGAGTGGAGAGCATGTAGAAAGGAGGAGGTGAAGAAGTGCAGAGGGAAGACAAAGAGACAAAGAAAGAAAAGGGCACGAAGAGGAGCGCAAGAGTGGGCAAAGACATAAGGGAGACGAGAGATAAGAAAGCGCCAAAAGAGAGCAAAAAGAGAGCAGAAAGAGAGCAAAAAGAGAGCAAAGCTCCCGTTACAACACAATAAATGGTCTTCAGTGTTGAATATGCAGATTCTCGTTAACCAATCTACTACAGCATGCATATCTTATAGCATTTCCACACAACCTATAAGAATCACTACTTTACCATACTATGTTTACGTGTTAAACCCTAAATCTTATTCTTTGGGCCCCATCTGCCAAGCTGCAAGGCCTGCTCTGACTCTTAGGCCTGCCTGCTTGCAGAGGGAATTGTTTCCTCCAGGGGGGATTACATTCAACTAGTCCCAACTAAGGTATCTCAAAGGTTGCTTTCATTCCAATCTCCCTTATAGTTTCTATATTCTCAAAATCTTTTGCCAGGCAGTCATATTTAAAAGACTTTCTTGTTTCATCCTCCCCAACAGAAGGGACCTTAAAGCCCATCCCGTTCCACCCCTGCCATGGCAGGGACACCTTCCACAGCCCAGACTGCTCCAAGCCCCATCCAGCCTGGCCCTGGCCATTTTGGAGTAGGTGGTGTTGCGTGTCCACAGACTGTGCTTCACTGAGTGGGGCACTGAGCTTGCTGGGGTGCTGAGTTGGGCAGACTCTAAACAGCCTCACAAGCTCAGACTTTAGGTCATTCTTCAAAAGACAAAAAAAAAAGCCAATAGTGAAATCTGCCTGTGGATAGTGGATTCCAGAGATCTCCCAGTAAGATCTGCAGTATCTACACAGATATCAAGGATGCTGAGCTGGTCCTTGATGAATGTTCTGAGCTGTGCCTGCAAATATTTTCCTCCTGGGAGTTCAAGGGACTGATTTTGCACCTCTGTGGAGCATCTCCCACTTCTGTGTGAAGAGGCAGAGAGAGCAGGACCTTTGTTATTACCAGCATGTGCAATTTGCTGGATCCTTCTCTGCTGCTGTGCCCAGTGGCAGGACCACAGGGATCAGCCCCAACTTCCTCTGTCCCTGTGCCTCCCCCTAGCTTGGGCCAGTTTGCTGGAATGGGTGGGTGGGAGAAAACTGCCCTGTCCCCAGCTCTGCTGCACATCTGAGCTCCCTGAATGAACCTCTGCAGCTCATCAGGTAATTCTGGACAGTGCACATTGGCAGTGAGATGCATTTCACTCCATGCTGTGACCAGTTTTCTCCTAAATGAACTAATACAAGTAGGAAGCAGTGCCATGGTGATTGGTGTGAGCCCTGTGGCCTGGTGAAGGTGCTCACATTTAGCAGGAGGTTGAACCATCTGGTCCATTGTCTGTGTGCCTGAACCTCCAGCTCTCTGTTCAGGTGAATCTGCATTCTTGTATTTCTTAATAGGGATACCAGGTATGATCTCACTGCTTTGGTTTTATTGTCATTCATCTTTGGACTGAGCAGCAGCTGGAGAGCGGGGATAAAATTCATACCATGGCTTGCCTACAGAAGTACTAGGCTTCCTCAATCTTTTGAAAACAGAAGGCCATCAACCCCTGCCAGACTCCTTAAATGACTTAAACTCAATGCCACAAGTGTTCCAGAATGCCCAAATGATCCCATTAATTTGGCATCCAGTATATGCTGCATTATACATACCGACTTCCATTGGCACATGCCACATCCAATCCATTAGTTGTGCACAAATGCACTTAAGTTTTTTATTGCTCTTAGTTTTGTGTCATCAGCAAAGAAAGGTAAAGTTGATCTTCATCTAAATCACTGACATGGATTATTGCAATTGATTACAACAAAGAAAGAGCTTTTCAAGTTTCAAAGTTATGTTTTCCTTTATTTCCCCAAGTAGTAATCTGTACTGTTTAAGTTATTGCACAAGAACCGTCTCAGTGAGAGCTGCCTGTATTACATTCCTTGTTGAGAACATTTGTGTGCCAGGCTGTCGTGATTCCCCAGCTCTGCGCAGAACTTGTATTCCTTCTGGTGGCAGAAAGGCACTCGATGTTCTTCACTCAGTCCAGACAGAGAAGGAAGAAGAGGAGCATTAGCTGAAGCTAATATTTGGGAAGTTGTGTTTTAATCTATGATTAGAAAAATCCTATTTTATTCATAGCTTTATCCACCATTCTTCCCAAGCTTAGCCTCCTAACTGGACTAGTGTGTTACCCATCTCAGGACACTTGTGACACCCAGGTATGCAGAGACCAGCACACAAGGGAAGGATGTGACTCAGCTTCACAGCATTTTTCTGACTAGTCATTTTGTACAACTGAAAAAAAATGAGGGTAGCTGTTGATCTGTCCTCCCAAATCATCCTGCTTGCCCTGTGCCTGAGCTGCTCAATGCACTTGGGCCCTGCTTTATAGTTTGATGTCTCCCAGCATTTACACTGTGCCCTGGTCAGGCAGAGACTTGCACCCAAACTAATCTTTGCACAGCTCAGGAGCCTTGTTGAAATTATGGGGTTAAAATCACCTCTGTGTTTGTGAGAGTGATCCCTCAGCTGGAATTCGAGGTGCTGAACTCCCAGGTACTTCCACAGGGCAGTGGGTGCCAACATGGCTGTGAAAGACCCTCTGCATCTTCAGGGCAGCCTGGCAGCCCCTCTGCTCTGCTTGTCTCCAGTGCTTCAGGTCTCTTCAAAACTCCACACCAGCTCTAAGGGCAGCAGTTCTTAAACATGACCCTGAAACTTAACTGAAGGACTAATTATTAGTTAATAAAGCTTGTGGTTTATGGACTGGAGTGATAGAGAAGGCTGGCTCAGTATGGAGCTGTTAAACACCAGGGCTGCTGGAACGTTCAGCAGTTTTTATACAAGGCAGAGGGCCAGCCCTTCAGAGGGTGTAAATCAGCAAAGATCCATTAACTTCAGTGCATCTCCCCTGCTCTATCTACATCAGCTGAGGACTCGGCCCTGAGAGCTCACTTGGTGGAATAATGTAAAGATATTCCAGCCTCTTGTTCCCCTGCACACGCCGTTCCCATTACTGGGATGGGAGCAGCCTGTGGGCAATGCCAGCCGCAGGTGGGCACGGCTGGTGCCAGTCCTGGGCTGCTCCCACCAGGGCTGCTGCCCTCTTAGGCTGCTCCTGGCCTCCAGAGAGCCCATGCTCTCAAGTAAAGAGGGAAACCAAAGCAAAACAGTTAATAATTAAAGAAGCCTTCAACTCCCTTGGACTGGTGGGATGGAGCAAGAGCTCCGAGGGCACCTGTGAGCGCTGGGCCTGTGCTGTGGGCCTCACCAGGTGGGCACCCTGCCAGGAGGGCATGAGACTGCAGTGGCTGGACAGTAGCTTCTCTCATGCCATTGCTGCAGGTAGGTATGTCATGAACCATGGCCTGAGCTGTGTTTCCCTTGGACATCTGGAAAATAGGGAATTTTAGCACAGCTAAGATGTTTCTAGATCTGGACAAAAGGTATTCCAAGGGCAACCTGGGATGAAGCCTCCTGACTGCAGCCCACAGGCAGAGGCTCCAGGTTGTTCCTCCATGCCAGCTCTTCTGCTGCCCCCCAAGATGTGCCCAATTCTGGCTCTAGCAGCACAGAGAAGATGGGGATGCTTTAGCTGTCACAGAGCTGTAGACTGGGAAGAGGAAACAGTGATCCTTCTAGATCTTTCATCAAATCCCTTTTCTTATGTCTTTTATACTGTTGAGGTTGACACATGGGCAGGCAGGTGGATGCATCTGCAGGGTGATGTGTAGGAGATGGTTCCTTCACAGGCAACAGAGAAAGTGTGGTAATTAATCTTGTTTTGGTTCTGGCACCTGGGGAGCTGCAGTCCTGCGCCCTGCATCATGGATTACCCTGATCTGTGCTCCTCAGCAGAACTTCAAAGCAGTACTGAGTCATGCTTTTCCTGGAGTTTCTAAAACTACTCTTTTTCATCCTTGTGACATGTCTTCTGTGGGCATCCTGTCTCCATACTGCCTTTCTGCTCCTGGCTGAGGCACATGTTGTTGTCCCTCAGGTCACAGCCTGCCTGTTTCTGGTGTTGTGCAGCTCCCCAGCCTTTATTTTCCATCAGCTCTGGCAGCTTCTGAGCCCCCTGCTCCCAACTTTCCTCTCTGCACAGGTGCATGGTTGCTCTCTGCCTGGAGCCAAGAGACCCCCTCAGCATTTCAAGGCTCAAACGGCACCCTAATGTTGCTCTGTTTTCTTTTGTAGGGTTGGAAGGGGAAAAAAAGTGGGCTGTTGCTTCTTGCCCAGAGAAGCTGAGATGGGTAATTGATTCTGAAAGCAGTTTGCACAGTTGGGGACTCGCTCGCTGAAGCTGTCGTGTTGCACTGGGGAGCTTTGCCTCTCGGTGCTCCAGCGGAGCAGCTGTTGTACCCAGCATTGCTTCCAGACTGTCATGGGCTGCGGAGGTTCCGCTGTCCTCAGACTGTTCATCAGGAATGCTTTCAACTCGAATTTGTCCCCTTTATTCAGCAGGAGGTCAATGGTGGACCTGAAAGCCTGAGCAGGGAAAAAGCCTTTTCCACCCTTTCTAGGCTGAAGTATTTTGGAGTACCTGAAATAAGTGAAGTGTTCAGGATAGAAATGCTTGCAGGACCTTTTTTGGAAATCTGAAATGTGATCCTCCTCTAAATCAAGGGTAGAAATTGTAGGGGTTTAGGGGTTTTTTCTGCCTTGTCATGCTCGTGGCTTTCCTACATTGATCTCTGTGAAGCTGACCTCTGTCTGCAGCCAAGTGCTCAGAGGGGAAAAGATGTACTTTGCTGCATGGAGGAGCTGGGGTGAAACCACTGCCCCTTCTGCCTGCCAGAAGGAATAAGGCAAGAAAATAAAGCAGACTGTGTCCCTTCCTCATGTCAGGATTTTCCTTCAAGCTGCAGGCAGTTTTCCAAAAACATTCTCAGATGGAGCTTCCAAGCCCTGTGTGACTGACTCTGTCAAACTGCTCTGAGGGAGATCCTTCTGGCACAAATCTCTCTTTCCTGTTAAAGCTTTTACCTCCCTGTGCTGCTCAAGGTTCACATGAACAACTGGTTTCCCCTGTTTGCTCTGCAGGGTCCCCAGACAGGTCTGCAAATGCCTTTGTCACACCACACACAGCAGAGTCTGTCAGTCCTTTGTCCATCCAGGCTTGTGGTCCTACAGATGAGACTTCCATGGGTGGGAGCAAAACCGGAGGAAACTGGGTTGACGTGCACAGCACAAATCACTGTTCACTAGTTCAGATGGAAAAAAGAGACCCTCCCTCAGTCTGGTCCATCTCTGTTTACTTCTGCTTCCTGACTTGCTTTGGATGCCAGGCCAGATTCCCAGCTGCAGCTGGAACACCTCCCACAGTGCTGGCTCATTTTCTCGGAGGTGTTTGTTGCTTTGCTCTTGTCTTCTTCTCCAGCCAAGACTTTTCCTTCTTATCAATTCAAATTAGCAATGGGACAGAGGCAGAAATGCACGAGGTGTGATCCACACTCTGACCGCATCGGTTGTGCCACTGGGTGAGGTGAGAAAACTCTGATGGGTTGAAGGGGAATGGAGCACGAGCTGGTGGGACTGGAAGGCAGGAAGGGATGGAAATGTAGCAACTGGGAAAGCTGCAGGGGGAGATCAGAGAAAGGAGACATCCCTGACCTCTGAGCGTGCACAGAAAACTGAGAAGGAGGGGGAAAGCCAGGAATGAACATGAGCAAAGCTGGAAGTGGGAGTGATGGAAACACCTGGGAGAGAGCAGGGGAAGGGCTGTGCAGAGCTGCAGTGGTGAGGAAGAGACATGAGGGTGCCTGGAGCAGCGGGAAGCTGCGCCGTGGGGCTCTGCTGGACTTTCGGGCGGAAAAGGATTTTTTTGTGTGTGTTTAAAACCTCAGTGCAGGGGCTGTATGTGAGCAAGCAACCAGGTACTGCCTTAGAAATGGAAATCGCTCGGCATGAGTTCCTGCTGAGGGGCAGGGAGGGAGTGCACAGTGCACTCGCACATAGCGAGCACTGGGACAGCTCCGTGGAGAAATCACCATCCCACTGGGCAAGACAGAAAACAGCAAACAGGGTAAAACTCGGCAAGAAGGACCCAAAAATCCTTGGCAGAATGCAGTAAGCAGGGGTTACGGAACAGCTGAAGAAAGTGGGTGGAAGCAAGAGAGAGAAATGGGGCCCTCGGAAAAGCAGGCGAGCCCCCGGAACAAGAGGAAGCTCCGAGAAGCGGCTCCAGCAGCGCCTCGCAGCGAGCGGCTGGAGCACGGCCGGGCGAAGCGGGGCCGCGCTGCCCAGCCGACATCTGCTCTCGGTGACAATAGCACGGCCTGACAAGTTCATTGTGCCTCGGCACGGGGCAGCAGGTGGGAGAGGCAGCGTGTGCAGCCACCTGCTCGGCCGCCTGCGCGCCCGTCCCCCGCGGCAGCTCCGCCGCACCGAGCCCCGGCGGGGCGGCCAGCGCTGCCCCCGGGCACGGAGGGACACTGACACCCACCGATGCGGGCTGTGCTGCAGGAGGGCTCTTGAAGCAGCTGCGGAAGGGTCGAGCTCGTACCTTTTATAGGTTTCACTCGGGTAGAGAGCAGCATTTTTTTTTTTCTTCATCCCAAAATAATAAATCTCCTTTAAGATAATTTTTGTGTCTGGAATTCAGTGACGTGTCATGGAAGGCTCAAACATGTATGAAAATAGATGAGGCAAAAACAAAGCAGCCAAGCCAAATCCTACACCTGTAACTCTTCCTGAACCCACCAGGCAGTGGGAGAGCTCAGCTGCTCCCAGCGCTTGGCTGGTGCCGCCTGAATGTCATTAGTGTACAATAGGGTTTGATCGGAATTGGCATCGCTCTTGCCAGGGAGTGAATGGGCTGAAAGCGACTGAAGCAGCCGAGGATGCAGCCCTCTGCACCGAGCTCAGTAAGTACTCGAGCAACAGTCAGCTTTGGCGTAGAGGCCAAAGTGAATTCTGAATAACACCAATAAACTCGGACTATGTACTCCCGATCAGCCCTGTCGTAGCCCAGGCAGAGCCAGGAGGGAATTTCCCCCCTTCTCTCTGTTTAAGTGCCAGGAACAGCAGGGTCTGTCAGATTCGGGGCAGCATGAGGAACTCGCTGTGTCGTGATGTTTGCTGCACAGGTCTTTTCGGAGCTCTTCGACGATGCCTCGTATGCTGGGATAGAGCGTTCATAGAGCTGTTCTGATTTACTGAAAATCTAGCTCACGGGCCCCATTTCACAATCCCATTGGTTGCCAAATGTTTCAGTGCACGTTTCAGTTTGAGTTTTCATCTTCATAAATGCGTGCGTTCGGTTTGGCTGGTGGCGGGTCCAAAGGCTGGTGCGGAGCGAGCGCCGGGAGGGAGCGGCTGCGGCTGCGGCGGCTGCGGCTCCCCCCGGGCTCCACCCGGGCTCCCGCTCCCCCCGGGCCCCGAGCCCCCGAGAGCGGCGCTGCCTCGGGTGCCTCGGGCTGAGCTGCACACAGCTGCAGGGAGCGAACACACACCCGAGCGCGCAGATCCTGCTTCTATGGTGGCATTAAAATAGCAGGCTTGCTTCTAGCGCGACAGCCAAACCCCCCGCTAATGGGGAGGGGAAAGAGAGGCTGGAAATGTTGCTGTCTTCGTGCAAAAGCCAAGCTCCACGTTGCTGTTTTTGATGCCAGATACGGTATGGCCGAGCTGGTTTCACAGGAACCAGCTGTGAAACAGGAGCTGTTCCTCCTGCTGGGAGCCCGAGGGGTGCAGCATCTTTCAGGGGGGCACAGCCTGTCTGTCCGTCCTCCTGTCTCCCCATGCCTCCCGTGTTAAACTGCTTCTAAAAAGGACTGCAAGGCTCGCTGCTTCAGCCGTGCTTGCCCAGCTCACGGAGTACAGCACCTGAGTTCTCTAATTAAAAATGTATTTCCAGATTTCAAGGGATCTCAGGGTTACACGCTTTTTGGTACCAACCTCCGGCGTTTTCAGATGTTCGCTCAGAACAACAGGAAGATTTAAACGGGTGTTTAAAAAAAATCAGCCTTAGGTATTTAGAGATTTGCTTTTAATTATGAAGAGTAAATTAAAATGTAGTTGTTCCATGGCAAGGTCATCTTAATTCAGTGTCTAATTATACAGGTATTAAATTTCTCCCAAATAAAGCCTTATTTGAGCTAAGATAATTCGTTTAAATAGTAATCCAATCTTGAATGAAATATCCCTAATGATGAACAATCGATTCAAAATTTAAGTACTTAATCACAGCCACAATAAAAATTAATATATTGCTCCTAGTTTTTTTGTTTGTTTGTTTTGTGGATTTGGTTTTGTTTGTTTGTTTGTTTGTTGTTGTTTTTGTTTTGTTTTGGTTTGGTTTTTTTCCCCCTAGATTTGTATAATTCTAGCTTCTAGCCCTTGGAACCAATGGCACACTTGTTTACTCAATGCTGCTGAGTCCTATACAGGAGACTCAGGTTTACATCACCTCCTGGCTTCTCTTTGTTCAACTTAACAAACTGCTCCCATCCTCTGTCTTTACTTCCAGAGGGATCTCTCCCGCTGGAAATGTACTTTGCTGGAAGCCAAGGCAAAGTCCTGGAGCAGAGGATGTTTCAGGAATAAGTGTGATGCTTCCCTGCTCCTCCCATATTCTCTTGAACAGCTTCAGGTTTTGTCCTGTGGCTCTTCCAGTGGCTGAATTAATCTTGCCAACATCGAAAATTAGCCAACAGTCTGTTATCAGAGTGGCTTAAATTTGGCTCCCTAGGAAATGATACAAGTGACCTTATTTTATCTTGGGATGGTGTAAAACCACATCACAACCCAGAAATTAGTGGGGGACAAATTGGAGAGCTGAGACTGCTCCCAGCAGCTCTGAGACCATGAAGGAGTCGTTTTGGCAGTGTGGGATAAGAGCTGTAGTTAGATCTTGATTATGCTAAGTGGCCAGGAGTAAAATAATTAAAATATAGATATTTGCTTTCTCCTGAGTTCCAGCGTTAACAGCCCAATCTGCCAAGCAGGGCTACTTCATGTGTCAAGGATCCTGGATGTTTCAGACATGGAAAGTCTCAAGAATATTAATCTCTCTTATTCTCGAGACTCGGGGGTAGTCTGAAACCAATTAAATTAAAGTTTAATTCTTGAGCTGGATTTGTTCGCCAGTTCCATGAGCATACGCGCGGCGCCTCAGGGTAAAGCCGAGTCCGGATGTTTTGTGCTGCTGGGCCGGGCAGGGAGCGGGGTCTGAGCTCGGGGCGATACCGGCCCGTGTTCCCCGGGCAGGGGCTCAGAGCTCACCCGGGCCGGTCCCGTTCCCCGGGCAGGGGCTCAGAGCTCACCCGGGCCGGTCCCGCTCCCCGGGCAGTGGAGTCTGAGCTCACCCGGGCCGGTCCCGTTCCCTGGGCAGTGGCTCAGAGCTCACCCGGGCCGGTCCCGTTCCCTGGGCAGGGGGCTCAGAGCTCACCCGGGCCGGTCCCGTTTCCCGGGCAGTGGCTCAGAGCTCACCCGGGCCGGTCCCGCTCCCGGGAGCCGCGGCGGGGCAGCCGGACCCCGGTAACGTGCGGGCTGCAGCTCCTCAAAGGCGCTCTTGTCCTGCCTCGCCAGAATTTATTGGTGCGAGGGCTGCTAAGGGACGGCTCTGAAAGCTGCATTGTGGGGCTCTGCCGCCGCAGAGGGGCGCGTTAATCGGGCATTGTGCGGCCCCCGAACCCGACATGCGCTGCCGGCTGGGAAAAGTTCGCAAGGAGAAGCCTTGTTCCAGCCGCGCTGCTCCGCTGATTTACGGCGGCTCCCCTGAGCTCGGAAGTGCTGCGACATTCCCCACTAAATAGGGATGTATGAACGATTCTCTTTCCCTCCTCTTATCCGCTCTTCCCAAACATGTAAACTCTGAGCAGGCTTTATTCTTCTTCAATGATCATTCAATTGTCTCCAGACTGTATCTTTTGGTAAATTTATTGCTGGCTATTTAAAAAAAAAAAAAAAAACACAACAAAACCCCAACTGAAATGCATTTTGCATATTAACACGTAACTCTTGTTCCTGTCTGCTCATTTTGGAAATGGCTGTATTGCTTTTATCAAGGAAAAAATGGCTAATAAAATTGGCCTCAGCACCGTTGCTTTGCAATTCTTATGAACAGTAAAGTGCCTCTTACAGTCATTGATGTTAAAAGCTATTTCTAAATTATGGTGCCATTTATTATCTCTAGTGTCCAAAGTAAGTTTAAATGATGCTTATAATTCATGTTTTACCAAATTTCCTTTTCCCCCTGAGGATACCTCTGATTAACTTATGCACATTTAAGCGCTTTTTAAAATCTTCTTTTATTGCCATTATGCTCTGAAAATCTCAGCAATTCTCAAAAATGGGTAATAAACTTGAGATAAAATGCTGCAGTTTTAGATCAATGCTGACATATCACTGTGGTGATTTCTTCAGAGCTAAAGTGATAATGCTTCATATTTACAGAATATATACTAGGTTATTACTGCAGTATTACCATTTTGTTCTAAGATGAAATGAGTAATTTACCAATTTATTAAACAGTTACATTTAAGTATTGCTTAGGACATTACCACACCAATCTGTTTACTTAGCTTGAAGAGTTACCATTAAGAAACCCTGTTTATTTAGGTAAAATTTGTAATGATCATCCCCTTCATTAAGAAACTTATTTTTCTGCAAGCCTAATTGCCTGGAAATTAGTTTCTCCTTATTTACTATGGTGAATTTTGCTAAGCCAGCTAAAACCATCACCTTCACAAGAAGTGCTGGAGAAATTAATAATACATACATGGAACAGTTTTAATTAGTATAATACCAAATGTTAATAAAAGATTTATGATCCAGTTAAAAGTTCTAACGATCACAAAGGAAACGGGCTGAAATGTGGTGGTGGTGATCTGTTAAAAATAAACAAATGCTGCCAAACTCTACAAATTGAGGATAGAGGAGATGTTTTACTCTTCTCCTGCCCTTATGTGAGTCCTGGCTCAGTGATATGTAAGGTCAGGCTCTGACCCCATGGAAAGCAGAGTAAATCCAGAATGGCAGGAGGATAGCCGTGGGGGTTATCCTGTGTGACAGCAGGGCAGGAGACACCCAGTGCAGGGGTAGAGACTGCATTTAACTCAGCTGGTGCCACTGCCCTGGAAGCAGCCAGCCCCAGGTGCGTTTAGCAGAACTCCAGCACCACTGGCACAACCTTTTAGCCCAGTTCCAGGAAAGTAGTCCGTGTTCTAAGTAGCTCAGAAGGCCAGTGGCAGAGGATGCAAACAGAACCCGCTTGGGTCCAGCCAAAGGCAGAGGCAATAAGCAGTGGCTGAATTTTCAGAGATTATTTCCTCAGGAGGAGCACACCGAAAAGCCTCTCAAGTGCCAAGTACCTCAGATGCACCTTGCAGACAGAGGAGCCCTCAGAGAGCCGGGCTGGGGAGGGAAGGCACCACAGCATCCATCCAACACTGAACATTGGAATGAGCATCTCAAGTGAGAGACCCTCTGGAACTGTATGGATGGCGTGGCTGGGAAAGGAGCTGTGTGGGGGGACATCAAGGGACACTGGTCACTGCTGAGACTTGCTCTGAGGGTATTTAGTCAGATTAGATAAATTACGATCCTGCCTTAAACCCCCTAGAATGTGCCTGGGGGGCACATCTCACTGGTGTCTTCAAGATGAAGCCCCAAAATGTGATATTTGAAACATGAAGATTCTGAGCAGAAATGGATATTGCTTGCTTGGATTTGGGGGATTTTGGAGTAGGAACAAGTGCTGTGATCTTTGTTGTTTTCTTGAATGTCTCCTGGACTAGTCTCCCAGCAGCACTGACAGGAGTGGGACTTCTCTGGCACAGTTTGGGGATACTCAAAGCCAATATCAGAAGCCAGCCTTGTGCTGCATCCCATCAGGGTGCTTAAGCACAGACGACACGAGCTGGATCTCCCTCCCTGCATGGTGCACAGCAAATGCCTTACCTAGGGCAAGTACCTGCACATGCCAGCAGTGTGACTCTGACCTGAGGGGCAGCAAGGGCAGAGGAGAATGCTCATTCCCAGCAGATTTGCTCCAGCTGAAGTCCTGCCACTGGAGGATGAATGTGTAGAATGTGTAAGATCACAGAATCACAGAATTAACTAGGCTGGAAAAGACCTTTGGGATCATTGAGTCCAAGATGAATGTCTTGCTGCTGGGGCTGGGCTTCCTTGCTGCATTGAATGAGACCAGTACTCCAGAACAAATAATTGATGGAAAAGTTTGTGTCAATTACAAAATTGGATGTCTTATCCATGTCACAAGCTTTGCTTTTGGAGCAGTAAATGGCTGAGCAGTAGCAAACCAGGATCACTCTGTCATTTCCTTTTGCCAGTGTGCTGGGCCAGGCACAGCTTGGGAAGGGTTGGTGAACTCCTCTCGCTCCTCAGCAGTAAAAGCCTTCATTGCTCAGGGTGCCAAGCCCTTCCCCTTGACACTCAGCATGCTGGAGTGGATCTGCACTGTCTACTGGGGCCTGTTTCCTTTTTTAAATTTCCTCTTAGGAAGTTCCCTGTGAAAAACCTGAACTGGAGTCCCAGGATGAGTCCTCAGTGTTGCCTGTGCAGCCTAGGATGTACTTCCTCTCCCCTGGAGAACAAATGAATGTCAAGAAATTTACTGAATTGTCTGGGCAATGTGGAGATTTTATTCATTCCTAAACTTCAGCATGTGACTTTCCTTATTTGTTCTTTCCAAGGACAGAAAAGGAAACACCATATTTATTCTTGCTAATGTAGCAATATTGATTAAGTCATAAAGCACATACAAATACATATTGACTCGCATTAAAGTATCTATCACTTACTACTTGTTCCTCAATAGCACTATAGTTATATTAAAAAAATGCATTAAAATTGGCATTACTTCAAGGAAAGTAGGATCAGCCATCATTATTAATGTTAGGTTTTAGGTGGGGGGAAAAAAGCTTTAAAGAGGATGCAAGTGTTAAAAATGGAAACCCACCTCCCTTTTCCCTAAACAGTGCAGATACTTCTGGCTGTCCCAGCCATTTGTTCCCAGGTGCTGAGCTGTCAGGTCAGTACTTTGGTTGTGTTGGAAAACTTTGCTGTGTATGATGTGCTGCACAGTGGGACGAGGGGTTGGATATCCCTCAGTATCAGCACATCCCAGCAGAACTGGGGGCTGTGGCTGTCCGTGGTTGGAAGGGGAGGGCAGGTCTGTCAGAGCACAGTGGGCAGCCTCCTGCCTAAAGATGGGTTTGCAACTCATCTGCTCCCACTGAACTGATGTTTAACTGATGTTAACCTAAATTTATAATTGAGATCCTCACAACCTCCATTTAATTCTAGAGATTCCTCCCAGTGCTGTGCTCCCTGCTTTTTGCCTCCCAAGTCTCCCAGGTGCCAGGATTTTGGCAGATGCCAAAGGCTGTCACAGATAACCTCACTCTGGCTGTGTGCAGCAGGCTGCATCCACAGGGACCCCGAGCAAGGAAGAAGCGTGGACAATGCTGCCATGTTTTCCCACTGGTAGCCATGTGCTTCTTCTCAGAAGCCAGAGTGCCCCTTTTCCCTGGCTCCAACAATGACATGAGGTGGTATGGAACAGCCTGACCAAAACCAGGTAAGAGAGCTAAACCTCAGTTCTGGGAGTATTAATAGGGCAGAAATTGCAGGAAAGGCACTCAGTTTCTCTTGGAGGGAAATCAAGCATCTTTGGACATCGAGGCTGTGTGACTGATGAACACACCAGGCTGATAAGGAACTGAGTGCACCCAGGCTCCAGGAATCTCAGGGGCCTCTGTGGCTGCTCCAAAGGAGGAACATGGCCATGGCAGGGGGGTGAGCAGGAGGTGGGTGGGATGGGCTGGGCTGCCCCACTTCTCTGCAAAGCCTCCAGGACCTGGAATTGTGCTCCAGGTTGATTGTGCAGGGATTTAAGGATTTCTGTTCGTTTGAAGAAGCTTGGTCTGTATGAAGATCTGGCCACTGCTTCACACAACCTGGAAGGTTGTCTGAACATGTGCTGCCTCCTCACGTACAGCACTAAATTAGGGAAACCAGGAGAGAAACTGTTTTAATACCCATATATCTTTTTTGCAGAACATGTTCACAGCCTTTTCTGTGTAAAGAAAAACTCCAGCAAAATACTGTCCACATGGCTATTTTATGCTTCTGCCTGTCTTTTCTTCTCTTTATAATTAGCCTAATATGATATCTGATCCCTGCTCTTTTTAGTGTTTGTGTGCCAGTCTGACAGCCCTAGTGCTGTTATTTCTTAGATAAGTTAATAACTTCTTAATGACTGGACAAGGTATCTTTATTTAACTGCATAAAGAGATTTCACTTTTCCCGTTAAGATGTGACCACTGGTTTATGTTTTGTTAATGACATGTAATGTTGGTGTGAGGCTCAGGTGGTACACATGTGTCAGAGAGGGCCTGGGTGTCTGGTTTTAGAGGCTGTGAAAGGGGTGGGGAGGAGGAACTTGTTCTCTATTAATCTGAATTTATTAGGAAAGCCCTCCTGTGAGCCTGGCTAGCTGCTTCTATGGCTTCACGGCCCAGCACGTGGGCCACAGGTTGTTACTGCAAAATCAGGGGTGGGTTTAAGTCACCTCACCTCCCTTGTGCTTATGGTTGAACACATACACAACTGCTTATTTGTAACATAATTTAAGTGCTTACTGCAAGATTGCTGTAAGATTATTATATTCTTATAAACAGGCTAAACATATTCCTAAAATGTGGAAGCACAAGGAATGGTGCTCATTTAGATCCATGAGTGTGCAGTGCATGCTGGCAAGGTGCTCACGGGAGCAGGGCTCTCTGTGCCGGGCTGGTGGAAGCTGGAAGATGCTGCTGGGAGCAGGACTGGGCAGAAGACAACTGAATTTAAAAGCTTGATCCCCATTGCCCCAAGATAAAGAACCCAGACACAGAATGGGCTGTTCACCATTGTGAAAAAATGGGCTTTCAGGGTAAGGTATAATCTGTAAAAATGAAAGAACAGAATGAGGCCAATGAGAATAAAGCAAAGCATTTATCTGAGCCCCAAGAAGTTATTGGAGATTTGTCCAGGAACAAGACTCCCAGCACGTCTGAGATTAGAGCTTCTGAGTCCTCCTGCTCCAGCTCCACAAGCCTGCAGATACAAGGGGGGATAGGTTTGAACTGGGTTTATCTATCAATTGTCTTTGTACATGTGCTGTTGAGTTCTGGATGCAGCTAAGCTCACTGTGGGGCTCTGAGACTGCCTTTCTTTAGCATCGTTTAGAGCAGAGCTTGTGGAAGGCAGCAGAAACATGAGATGTTCCAGCCCCAAAACCAGGTGTGCTGGTACCTTCTTGGGGCTGGGTCCCCTTCTGGGCCATTAGAAGGAGTAATCAGATTGAAGCCAGGCCCTTTAAAGCATCTGAAACTGGTCTGCCAAAACTGAAGGCAGCAGAAGCCCTTCCCTTCTTTATTTGAAAATTTTGTCCCTAACATTTATGAGTATCTTAAAGCGTATCTTTATGAGCATCTCGAAGTGCTCAGCAGGAAATCTGTATACCTGCCTGACAAGAAAAAGGCAGGCCATTCCCTGGAGTTTTAATTTTACTGGCTGCTTCTAATGTCAGTCTTATCAAAGATGTCTTTTCTTCCTCGGTAGCATATTCCAACAAGAAACTAAATCACAAAAAAAGCTTCTGGCTTCTCAATTTGCGGGCTTTTACCTCCACCTATGGTATGTTTACAAGAAACATTAATTGCTGGAGTGTTTGCTTGCAGCACAGAAAGAGCTGATCCCAACATCTTTGAAAGCGGGGTCCTGCTTTGCTCCACAGCCTGGTCCTGCGCTCAAACCTGGACCAGGCTGCAAACCAGACCCTGGAGCTTTGGGCCTCCAGGCTGGGCCTGGGCAAGGAGAAGCAGTTGGTGAGTCACTGCAGGGGAGCACAGGAATCATTCAGCTGGATGTTTGCAAGTGGGTTGTGCATGCACAGAGCAGAAATGGTGCTGTTTGGTCGCGTTTGTGAAGGTTTCACACCTGGAGCAGTGTGGGTGCTGAAGTGGTCTGAGTGTGAGCAATGGAAATTCAGTTCAGAAATAAAAAATTATATCCTAGCTGAACCCTGCTAGGGGCACAGGAATGCAGTGGCAAAGGGGAAAAACATCTGATAGTGATGTGTACTGTAAGGAGCTCTTCAAGGCAACAGAATGGGGAATCTTAGGATGTTTTCAGGCTGCGCTGTTGCAGAGCTGTGAGCAGGGCTGGAACAGCCCGTGTCAAAGCCACCCCCACCCCCTGCCTGCCTGTGTGTCAGGAGCATTAATTCCCTCTTTGGAGATCGGAGAATGGGGGTAGCAAGAGGTCAAGTGGCTTCATTAGGCCCCGGAGCTCTGGCGGCGGGAGCTGAACGCGGACGTGGCGCGGCGGGGGCGCTTTGTGCGGCTCTGGCCCTCACGGGGCCGGGCCCTCACGGAGCCGGGCCTGCAGAGCCCTCTCGCCCTCATCGCGCTTGAACTCGCACAGCTGAGGGTTTCTGAAGGGGCTTTGCAGGCTCCAGGGGTGGCTTTGACACCTCGCCATGGGGGATCCCTGCTGGGGACACTGCCCCTGTTCGTGGTGGGGTTCGGCCTGCCCCCAAATCCCGCAGGGGCACAAGGAGCAAGAGGCATCTCTGGGCAATTCTGGCATCAACTGCAATAGTAATAACAATTAGCAATTATGCAGAGTTATACGCCTTTGGTGCCTGTTACAGGCATCAGTGAAGAGTTCTGTTTCTGTTTCCTACTTGTAGCTGGCCTGATCTTGCATTTTAATGGCAGATGCTCTGAGATAATTAGAGCGGCTGCAGATGAAGCCCGGGGCTGGTTTGCTGCTGCTGCAGTGTGGCACGGCCACTCAACCTTCCCAGCCCCCCAGTATGTGCCAAACCCTCGATGGTTGAAAGCCACGCGTCATACAGCCTGTATTATGGAGAAGGAGGGCAAAAAAAGAGAAACGACTTCTGCTGCCCACAGCAGAGTTGTGCTGGGGTCCATTGCTGGGTGATGGAGTTGGGTGGCAGGTACCCCTCTGGAGCTGTGGGGATCAGCGCTGCCGTGTCCTTGCCTGCTGTGCTGTCTGGAGCTGTGGGGCCCGTGGGCTCAGCGCTGCCGTGTCCTTGCCTGCCGTGCTGTCTGCAGCTGAAGCTGCTGACAGAGAAGGTGGAAATGAGGGCTGGGAGGCTGCAGAGCTCCTGCCAGCCCGCAGCGCTCCCTCCCCGCCGGCGCCGGGAGCAAACGCGCTCTGCGAGCAGAGGAAACGCAGATCTGCGCTGCAGCTTCTCCTCCCTCCCTCCAGTTCCCAGAGAAAAAAATGGTTAATGTAATATTACATCAGATTGGACTCTAAGGAGCAGAAAGCCAATTTTGGGGGAATGTGAGCCAACCTACATTTAACTGGGATGCTGATATTTACTGTTGCAGTGATCTGGGCCTGTAGCATGGGTGAAGTCGCTGGCTGGGGATTCAAAGTCCAATTAGACAGTGTTAATAGAGGAGGCAGCAATGCTTCATTGAGAGAAATTACTAAAATTGTACTTTCAGGACAGTCAATTAGCTGTGTTTTGACAAAGCAACAAAAAGATGAAACTGAAGCCCTTGGAAAAAAGAATGAGAGAATTCAGAGGGAACATGTCTGTTTGGGGAATCCTAATATTTTTTGTTGAAATCATTAAGTGAAATTAAATACTATTTTAAACCAAAGGGATAGAATATCTAATTAAGATAGAAAAAAGGTTTGGGGAAGGGTATTGTTGAGGGGATTAGAGAAATGGTTTACAATTCATGTTGACTGAGGCGGGGCCCCCTGAATGTATTAGCTATGTTAGTAACGGGTATGGGAAAAATCTCTCAACAAGCACATCTGAAGTTCAGGAAAGGGTTTCTTTAGGGTGACTCCAAGGCTCAGACTCCAGAGTGAAGTGTAGGAATGAAGCCAGGGAAATGAAGGAGATTGAGGACAAGGTGTGCTTTTGGAGCTGTGCTGGGTCTCCTGGACTGTGCCGTGCTCCCAGTGCTGCTGTGGAGTCGCTCCAGCAGCAAAGAGGCTGCAGGGCTTGGGGAGCCCTGGGATGGCCAAGCAGCAAGATCTGGACAGGCCAGGGCCCCATGGATGGTGGGGGAAAGGGAAGTGCTGCCATGCGAGAGGGCAGGCAGTGGCCCCATGGTACACCCTGGGCTGCAGGAGCCCGTCCCTGAGCTTGGCTGAGCTGCTGCCAGAGCCCTGGAGAACACATGGCAGGAGCTTGAGTGTCTCTGTGGGCTCACACACCCACGTGTGTTCATTCTAAGGCCTCCACCTCTGCTTTGCCATTATGGCTCCAGGACTCGGGCTGAGCCCAGTGTGCTCTTCCAGAGCAGAGGGTGGGTGATGGGCTGGGGTCCCTCCCACCCATTTCCATGATGATTTGTGAGACCCTTGCACACATCAATCCCTGGAGCAAAGCCCCAGTGCATAGACAGGGCTGGCTGGAACTGTCGGGAGGTTTCTTGGGCAGCTCCTCAGTAACCTGGGATGATTTTCCCATATTTTGCAGTCAGTGTTCCTACTCTTAACACACAGCTCCAGTAAAACTCTTCTGCCTAAAGACCTCTCTTTAAGAACTCCATTTTTGACTGATATCGTCCTACTGTTTAATTCATTTGATATACAGAGACAGTTAGTGAAATATGCATGCTATATTATATTAAAGAGAAATGTAACCTTCAATTGGTATCTGATGTGCACTTTGCAATAACTGCTATTAGTTGTCTATAAAACTCCTAGACATCATTTGATTTTATTACCATTATATTATTTTACTTGGGAACGTATATAGGAGGAGTGGTGATTTCAGGTCTTCAAGTGCTTACTGGGAAATATTTAACACAGAATGTTTTATTTATTAGCATAAAGAGACACAACGGATTGTTGGTGATTAAAGTGATGATACTGCTGCCATACTTGTCAAAAATATAGACCTAATTCAATAGAAAGGCGACAGTCAGTCTCCGTGTTGATCTATGCTGCAGCAAACTGCCTCCGAAAGCAGTACAAAGCCTGAATTGGCCTCTTAATTTTATGCTCTAGGGCATAGTATAAAAAAGGGAATTCTTTCTAAGTGCCTGTAATTGCATGTTACCAGAACCTAAAATATAAGCCAAATTTTTGAAATCATAAGTGTTAAGTTTTCCATTTCAATTCCTTCCCTTCCTCCTCCTAAAAAAATCATCAAAATAGAAAGCTTTAAAATGCCTCGCTATCCCACATCATTAATAAAATATAGAGTATACTCAATCTTTAATTGCAAATGTACATTTTGAAAGAAAATATTTTTTTAAAAAAATAACTAATTTTCCTTCTCTCCCGGGCGTCAGGCACTGGAGCAGGGACCCGCTGGCCACACTGTACACGTCACACTCTGTTTGGCAGTGGTGCATTTCAAACAACAGCCATGTCCTGCCTGACTTGGCTCTGCTTGGGATGGGCTGGACCACTTCTTCCCTCCCTGAGCTGGAGAAGGCTGGGAGTTAGGTAAATCATGGAGGTGATTGTGTATGAAAAGGAGAGAGGCAGCCCCACAGCCCCCAGGTGGGTTTGGGGTCCCTTGACCCAGGCTGGTGATGTTGGGGCTCCTGCCACCTCCCAGAGGCTGAGTGGGTGTGCTGATGCCAGGGAGGTGGGTCAGCAAGGTGGGTCCAAACCACTCAGGTGGAGCAGCTTTCCACTGGGAGTCTGGAGTGGGAAGGGTTTGTGTCCTTCCTCTGCCCTGTGCTAAAATTGGATTCGCTTTGCACAGAGCACAAATCAGCATTTGCCTTGAAAAAAGTTCAGTGTATCTCCCCTGCCACCCTCCTTGCATGGATCAGTGTTTACAACTTCACTCCTCTGAACAGACAGCAGGGAAAAAAAAATAAGATTAACCATTTTGTACACTTGATGGCTTCATTGGACAGGCAATAAATCAATGCAATTGAATTGAAGCAGATAGTGTTCAAATGCTATTATCTGTCTCTCTGTTATTGAGCTGGGATCCTTGGAATGACACAGAGAGATCCCTCCAGCTCCAGGATTCCCTTCCCTAGGAAACCTGCAGGATTTGACCTGCTGCAGGGCTCACCCGAACCCACTGGGCAGCCCTGCACTTTGCTGCAGATTTAATCCTTTCTGGGTTTGTGACTCAAACCTCCTGCATTCTGTGTTTGCTGCTCCATGGTTCAGTTGTTGCATACAAGCAGAAAATCACCCGAAGTGCTAACGCTGGTGACAGTGTGTGACACTGTGCTCATCCTGAGAGGAGAAGTCTGCTGGCAGAGCTGAGGGTGGCAATGCCGTGTGCTCCAGGAAGGGTTTCCAGAGCTGGAAGCAGAGGTTTTGATAAGTCATCTGCTCCTGTGTGTGTTTGTTGTTGCTCTCTAGCAGTAAGACCACCCAGAGAAGGTCTGGCTGCTGCAGTCCCTCCAATTGTGGCCATTTATTTATCCAGGCCTGCTTGGAGAGCACAGGGATTTTACCAAGGAATTTCCTGGTGCTCCCTGCCTGGTTCAGGTGACTGTATTTCCATAGAGTCTCAGGACAGATTATGGTACTGGGAAGTTTGGTTTTGCCGAAAATAAGAGTCATCTGTAACAGCTTAATATACCCAAAGGGCCAAATTTAATGTTGATTAAATTGGCCTGACTGCAGCAGAGTTGCAGGTAAGTTACACCTTCATAAAAGCAAGGTAAATCCAGCTAGAACATGGACACTGCAAGGACTGAGGCTGAGTTCAAGACTTTGGCAATGTTTTGTTAGCACAATGTTGTGTTTCTCTAGCACAGGGTTCAGTGTTCGCAGGCCACGCTCCCGTGAGGATACAATCAGGGTGCTGTACCCGGTGTTGTCCCTGGTGCTGTCCCAGGTGCTGTTCCCAGGGGCTGTTCCCAGTTTCTGACCCCAGGTGTTGTCCCCATTTTCTGTCCCCAGGTGCTGTCCCAGGTGCCATTCCCAGGTGTTGTCCCCAGGTTCTTGTTTCTAGTTTCTGTCCCCAGGTGCTATCCCCAGTTTCTGTCCCCAGGTTCTGTCCCCCCGGGCTCTCTGGCCCCAGGTGCTGTCCCTAGTGCTGTCCCCAGGTTCTATTCCCAGTTTCTCTCCCCCCGTGCTCTCTGTCCCTATTTCTCTCCCCCTAGGCTCTCTGTCCCCATTTCTGTCCCCCCGTGCTCTCTGTCCCCAGTTTCTCTCCCCCCGTGCTCTCTGTCCCTATTTCTCTCCCCCCGGGCTCTCTGTCCCCAGTTTCTGTCCCCATTTCTGTCCCCCCATGCTCTCTGTCCCCAGTTTCTGTCCCCAGTTCTGTCCCCCCGTGCTCTCTGTCCCCAGTTTCTGTCCCCAGTTCTGTCCCCCCATGCTCTCAGTCCCCAGTTTCTCTCCCCCCGGGCTCTCTGTCCCCATTTCTGTCCCCCCGTGCTCTCTGTCCCCAGTTTCTGTCCCCATTTCTGTCCCCCCGTGCTCTCTGTCCCTCTCCCGCCCGTTCCCGGCTCCGTGCCGGATCTGCGGTTCCACAGCGCCCTCTGGCGCCCGGAGCCCGCCGGGCCCCGCCGGCCCGGCCCTGCCCCAGCGCTCGCTTTTTAACCCCTTCATGCCCGAGCCACGGGCGGCCCACGGACCCACGAGGGGCCGCAGGTGCGAGCCCTGAGCCTGAACTCGGCTTGAGTCCCCGGGAGGTCCCAGACTTTGCATTAGTTAGGGAAGAGTTCTGCTGATCTGATGATGATTTCAGAGCCCAGAGCCGTGATGAAAATGGTTTCATGTTGCTACTGATGAGAAGACCTGGAGCACAGGGCCTTGGAGAGCAGGGGGGCTGTCTCAGTGGTGACACTTTTCTCGCTCAGTGGAGATCCCGGGCAGAATGGGGCTGCAGAACTCATCCAAGTATTCCAATATATTAATAAGAAACCAATAAACCAAAATCACCCTTGCTCTACATCCAGTGGGTTTATCTTTAGGTTGATGCTCTTACAGAGACTAATGACATTTATATTAGCTGAGACTCTGATCTGTTCTTCATTACATGGAATGACTTTTTTAAAGGTCTATTAGTTTTGGAAACATAAGTCTTCAACAACGCTATGTGCTGTAAAGTAAAGCCAGAGGAACCTCTGTGGGCCAGAGGCCTCAGCCCCACAGGGAGGAGCAGGTGTGTTATGGGATGGTTCTAGGAGCAAGATGGTCCTGCAGGGACCTTGGACCTGCTGGCAGCCGGTGGCAATAAAAAAGTGTGCCAGGTCTAACAAATGAGTGTCAGAGACCCCCTCAGCTGACTCCTCTATGGCCAACATATAAATTGTGGTTTGCAACTGCATCTGTTTAGATTGTGTCTGATACAACCTGTTGTGGACACCACGGTGACCATGACAGCACATGGAAGGATGGCATTGTGGACCTCAGGGACCCTCAGGAGCTGATCCACTTGGTGTCCTGCTCAGCTGCAGCACTGCCATGTGCCACTTGCTCTGAGGGATGCCTGGGCACATGGGAGGTGTTCCAGCAACATGCCAAGACCAGAACATACAAGATGGTGCAGGTGAGTGTGACACATTGACAGCATGTGGGTGTGACACAGTGGCAGCATGTACAAGACAGATAGGAACTCTTATTTTAATGTTGCTGTCAGCACTCAGACTTCCAAATTTTAGATGAAATTGAAGAATTTATTCTTCAGGAAGCTGGAAAGCCTTTCTGAAAGGAAGTTATAGGTTATTCTGAGAGCTAACATACCACAGGGCCCCAATCACTGGTAAATCCACTACTCTCTTTTTGAAAGCCTACATCTCCCAAACACGTACCATTCACGACCAGCTGGTTTGGGAAATGCAGAGAATTAAACATGGGGTCTGTGTGTTTTTCATTTGTGTCATCCAGGAACCAGGGCCCTAGGTAACCTTCCTCCAGGGATTAGTTTTCCCCACTATAGGATAGAGTCGTGAGATGAACATTGAGATAATTGTGTGAATATTTTGTCACCTTTCTGTCTTTACTTGCTGCAGATTACCACCAGCAGTACAACAGAGACTTCATCCGAAGTAGGTTTCCAATGCAGGTGACAGTACCGGCATGTAGGAGCCTCTGCTATCACTGAACAGCCTTGCACTGTGGGACTGCACCTGGATGGAAACAGCTGGCCAGAATATCCTAAACCTCTGCTCTGTGTGAGCAGCCTCAAAATGGACTCTGTTCTGGATGTGGGCCTTGCACCCAGCACTGTGGGGCCCACGGGGCTGGAGCCCTGCCTGGGTGCCAGGGCTGGGGACATCTGTCCCTGTGGCACCAGGTCATGCTGCGCGCTCTGCCAGCCCAGCGTCTCCAACAGTGCCTGAAGAAATGTGTGAGAGCAGACTAAGATTACAGTGATCTTTCCCCCAGAATATCTTCCAAGCTATTCAAGGATTTATTGAGCCACAGAACAGTGCCTTTTGCCTATTCTCCCTTGCTGCTTTTTCTTTTCCCATGAGCATGTCTGATGCTCATGAAATTCTGACGTCCCCAGCATCCTGTGGCAGTGACTTGCACAGCTCTGCTATGTCTTGGTTGAGGATCTGCCTCTTTATTTTTTTTTTATATTTAATCTGACACCTACAAGTTTCATTTTATGTCCTCTATTTCTTGTATTAGGGGAGACATGAGGCACTTGTTTCTTGCTCTCCATGCTTCTTGTTATTGAATAGCCCTTTATTTTGTCTCTTTTTCTCCCAACATGCCTATTGCTACCGACAGTAGTCAAGATGGGGTTGTACCCCACACTCATACACTGACCTAATGATATTTGTTGTTTATCTCCCAGAGATCCCTACTATTAATTTTGATTTTTGATATTTGCAGTGCTTCACACAGATCATACAGCTACATATTACATCTCCAAACTCACTTGTGATCAGAGATCCAACCAGAGCTCATTATTTCATCTGTAAGATTTTCAAAACTGTAGTTTGAAAATGTGGTAAATGTTAATTTGTTCAGTAAATATCTTTGTCCAAAAGCCTGCTGAAGCTTATAAGCACATATATATACATATTGATATACATACAATCATATCAAATGATCTGCAGGTGTTTTCTGTGCAGGAGCCAGTAACCCACCCTGGAATGCTGCTGTGATGATAAAACCCCATACTGCTGCCCCAGCTGGTCACACTCATCCTAGCCTGCACAGTGGTTTCATACTGTTGCTCACATTAGATAAGCTCAGGGAAGTCCAGGAAATAAATTGATTCACATGTATGGCTTTAAATATACATCATGTTCTGCATGGATTTGGAATGGTTTTGAAAGAACTTTGCCAGGTTTGTCTCTGCAAATGTGAGAGCTGTGATCCACATCCACGTGTATAACCACATGGCTTCAGATTCCTGGTTTCCAAGAGTGTCCTCTAGCACAAACTGGGAACGTGGAACCGTTGTAGCCTAACAATCAAGTAGAAACACAAGAGCTTGCCACAGGAATCCCACATAGTATGGTTTTCCTGGCACGGCTTCCTTGAGGGAGGAGGTGCTTGATGGATCAAAATTCCCCAGCAAGAGCAGTCAGAAACTTGGTGTCCTTCTGTTTCCTCCCCTGCAGCACCCTGAGCCTCCAAGATGCCCTGATGAAGCACCAAGGAATTGAGAGAAGGCAATAGTGAAATTTGCACATTGTCCCAGCTAGGAAGAGTAGAGGCACAATATGATACTGCCATCAACATGATACCCTTCTGCCTTTTTATCCACCACAGGGGCCCCAGAGACTCTTGTGGAGAGGGTGAAATGCAGCAGTGCAGGAGCAGGATGATATCAACTCAGCAACCTCTCCAGGCTTGTCTATGGATCCAGCAGATTTTTTTTTTTTTGTAGGGTATTTTGCAGGGGGTGTAATGGGAAAAGAACAGAAGGGCCCACTGCACTTTGGAGGTGTGGAGCTGCCTGTCTGCCTGTGCTCTAAGCTGAGAGATCAGAAATAATGTTGGCCAAGCTTTTGACTCTCCTGACATCTGTGCTATGAACTGTCCATGCCATTGGGACCCTGGAGACAAAATGGCACCTTTGACTGGTGTGCTTGAGGTCCTTACACATCATGGTGGCACAGGTCAAACATAGCAGAGACCCAAGGGAAGAATGAGAGGGATTATTTTCTTTCCCTGGGCAGATTTATTTTAAATGTGGAATCTGCCCAGGAGGGCAGGAAAGTTTCTCACTGAGCCAGATGGAGTCAGGAACACAGCTCTTGCATGTTTTCTGGCCTGGGATTTAGTTTGGATCCTGCCATCCCATCTCTGAGGTCTGTGACTGTGGCCAAGGGCAATCAGCCTCCCCATGCAAGACCTTCCAGCAAACAACCCTCTAGCAGGAAGGGTGCAGTAGGCAGGCATAGACAGGCAAAGCCCACCTGGGACACCTGGGGCGTGGATGAAACGTGAGAGAGGGCAGGCAGCCATGTAGGAAGCTGATCAGGGATCACTAGATGGTGCTGTCGACCTTGAAATGGGAACTAACAGTGCTGAGATGAGGGAACATCTTTCCTGAACTTAGAGCCAGAGCATCCTCACACAGCTATCAGAGTAACAGCATCCTGCATGTTGCTCAAACACCAAATGGACCTGCCCCTCTGGCCCTGGCAGTGAAGCTGTGGAAATGGAGCATAACAAACACAGGAAAATCAGGAACTGGACACGACTGTGCTGCGCCCCACTCTGTGGCGTTATATCTGCTCTTCTAGACCCTGCAGGAACCATGGGGCACAGGGACAATATTTCAAAGCTTGTGCTGCTGTAGGAGTAGATGTGAAAAGGGGCCACCAGAACAGGCTACTTTGATGTGGAGTACCAGGTGGTGTCTCCCCTCTCCACGGTCCTGACTGCCTCTGGGTGGTCAGCAGAACTCATGTACCCTGGCAGTGATGCAGAACATATTTTTGGGGTTGAGCTCATGGGGTGTAACAAGCAGAGCAGTGCCATGGGCTGGCAGCAGGTATATATCAGTACACAGCAGCAAATGATATTGCAGCTCATGGGACAAGGGCATCTGGCAGGGCTGGGGAAAGGACATTGGGTGCATTCTGCCTCACCAGCCTTACACACACAGGGCTGATGGAGCTCTTTGCTGCCACCCCCTTCCTGCCCCGTGTCAGCCTCACCCACTCCAAACTCCTGCTGCTCCTACTGGGAGGTGGCCTCACCTTTGCGACAGAAAGTTTTAAAGTTTTAAAGTATCCTGGCTTTTCACCCAGTTCCAGTCAGGACAGGGTTAATTTTTGCAGTAGCCAGGAAGGGTCATGGCCAGATGGCCAAGACCCAGAGGTTATTCTGTATGGAATATTTAAAGAAAAGGGACAAAAAAAAAAAAAAAAAAAAAAAAACAAAACCATACACACACTAAAAAAACCACAAACAAAAAAACAACTGAGAGAGAGAAATTTCAGGCTATCTCAATTTTACTGCTGTGGACACTGGGACACTGACACCTGTAATCTATCTGTGTAACCTTACCTCTTTTCATCACTGCAATACCTGAGTGCCTCCCCTGCGGACATCCTGGCTCACCTGTCATTCCTCCCTTTTACAGTTGTATGTCTGAAATTGGGCCCTAATAGGAGAAGGATCCCCTGAAAGGTCTGTGCAAAACTATAGAAGAGATGGAGCGGCACCAGCTTGTGCTGCTATAAGCAGAAGCTGGGTCACCAGTCTCCCTCTGCTCCCCTTATGCAGCATTCTTTGGTGCTGAAGGACCTTCTGATGCAGCTCTTTATGCTGCTCTGCATGAATAATGTGCTACGGGCAAAGCTGGGGATGGAACAGGCACTACAGAAAGAGGGAAGATGAAGAAAACTTCAGCGCCACTTACAGCAGGGTCAGCAGCAAAAAGCAGACTGTGGGTAAGAAAGAAGACAACCAGGTAAGGATAGTCCCTCCATCACAGCTCCCTGTCCTGAGCTGGCTGCAAACCAGCCTGGAGGTGAAGGGCAGTTACAAACACAAGGCCAAATCCTCTCGAAGTAGCCCCAGGAGATGCAGCTCTCCCCTGTGCTCAGGGTGTGCACCTGGCACCCAGCAGGGTGCCCTGTCCGTGCTGCCAGCGCAGTGCCCAGCCAGCACTTTGCTCCTGCAGGTACCCCCAGCTCATGGGGTGAGCACAGCTAACACCTGCCTCTTGCTGCCCTATCTGGGGATGGCAATGTGCAGCTAGTTCAGGCTCAAGTGAAATATTTGGGTTTTCTGGCGTGCAAGTGATCGTCTTTTGAGATCAAGAAAGGTGTTTTGATGCCAGTTAAGATTTTGGCCCTTCATTCACTGGGACAGAAACTGTTGGCTAGTGAAGGGAGGAGGAGCCCAGTGGAGAGGTTATGTGACAGCCACGGGACAGGGCAGCTGAAGATTATTTCGTTATGTCAGCATGTAAATTAAGATTGCATAGGAAATCTCTACTGTCTCTATAGCTTCTGATTGTTTGACTACAACTGCACTGTGGTTTTAACCATGCTTAAAATACAATTTCCCAAGTTTTGTAAAAGCTCACTAAAAAGAGAATTCCATTAAGGGAAGCTCTGATTTTCCCCTAGTTGTCCCTGTACAGCTGTTTCTAAATCACTTGTAAGCCTTTTCTGCCATGCTGAGTATTACACAGCATAGAGCCGAGCAAAGTAAAATGATCGATATTGTAATGGACTTCTCATCCTAGTACCATGGCAGAAATAATAAATGTCATGATATATGACAGCCCTTCTAAAGCCCTATGGAGCCAAATGAGATGCAGTAAGCATATATCTCCTACTTCCTACCCCTGTTTGGCTTCTCTGTGTCTATTCTTTGTTTCCTCCCACATTTATTTCCTCCATAATGGAAGACTGTAATTGTGTTAAAAGTGACTCTGCACACAGGACATGCTGTGGTTGCACTGTTCCCTTCAGCAGGATGCAATCCAGCAGGGTGTATTCTGGAGCTGCAGTTTGTGAGCTGCTCAGTGCCCTGGGGGCAGGGCATTGCATGGGTTTAACCAGCAACCATGTCCTCCTGTGGGCATTACAGGTAAACGTCATTCACTCCCTGCCACTATTACTGTGTAGGATTCGCCTTCCAGCTCCTGGCTGACATCTGGGTCACACCATAACTTCATTTGAAATTTTGATACTAGTTCCCATTTTCAATCCAACCTGTTGAGGAGGATGAAACAAGAAAGTTTTTTTAAATAAGATTGTTTAGCAAAAGATTTTGAGAATACAGAAACTATAAGCGAGATTGAAATGAAAGCAACTTTTGAGATACTTTAGTTGTGACTAATTGAATGTAATTTCTCTTAGAAGAAACAAAACTCTTTGCAAGCAAGTAAGCTTAAGAGTTAGAGTAAGCTTTGCAGCTCGGTAAATGGAGCTCAAAGGACAAGATTTAGAGTTTAACATGTAAACATAGTATAGTAATGTAGTGATTCTTATAAGTTGTGTAGAAATGTTATAAAATATGCATGTTGTAGTAGATTAGTTAATGAGAATCTAAATATTCAACACTAAAGATGATTTATTGTATTGTAACGAAAACTTTAGTTTCTCTTTTGCTCTCTTTTTGCACTTTCTTATTTCTCTTCTCTCTTATCTTTTTGCTCGCTCTTGTGCTCTTCTTTGTGCCCCTTTTTTTCTTTGTTTCTTTGTCTTCTCTTTACACTTCTTCACTCTCTCTTTTCTACATGTTCTTTGTTCTTAAATTTTTGTTGATAACTCTCTTACACTTTAAGCCTCCTTTCTCTTTCCTTTACTTTGAATTGCAGCTAGCAATTCGTAACAAAGCTTTGCACTTACGCCCTTTGTAATAAACTACAAGTTATACAACTTAGCTTCAAAGAAATCTCATCTCCATCTGTCCCTACCGTGCGTAACCCCCCAAAACTCCTACACAACCCAAACAAATGCCTCATTTGCATTTTTGCAGCTCTTGAGGCTGAGGTGTTTGATCAGTTAATGATGCCTCTCTCTGCCAGGGACACCAGCAGATGCACTTGAAGAAATCCACTTGGAGGGATTTCTGCCTCTGCTGCTCCACAGATCCCTGGGTGTATCTTCCCATAGCTGCCACTCTTCCTACCCTAAGGGCCACCGTCAGCAGAAATTACTTTGTAAAGATAATAAGAAATTAACCAAACCAAATGTTAGAAAATGAAATAAACACTTTGTTCTCTGGTTCCTTGTGAGACTTTAAGGGGAGTAAATCACAGAATCACAGAATATCCATCTTCACTCATATGCCAAGCTGTGCTTCAATTTATTTCTGTACTTTGTTTTCACACACAATTTAACTATTATTGAATTTTAGTCAGCCTGTGGCACCCCACCTGAAACACCTCAGTGGACAACTTGCTCTAAAGTTAAGAGGACAGTAAGGGATCATATCCTGATGAAACCATGTGTATCCTGTGGAACTGCACTTGCTGTTTGCAAAGGGGCCAGCTTCATGGAAGAGTGAGGAAGGGGAAATCTTTCACAGGGTAAGTTTCACTTTCCCATTGTGACAGTTATTCTTCAGTTTGTCTCATTTTCAGCAACACCATTTAATGTTGTTCCTATTGTGAATGTGAATGAAGGTAACATGACTACAAGCTACACATTACAAATCAGTGGAGAGATAAGAGTACCAAGAGCCTATATCCTTTTATTTTTGCAGAGTAAGTGTTCAGGTAAGTGTGAGATTAGCACACAAGGGACCTGACTGTTGCAGATCAGCCCCGGGACACGATGACCTGGAATGTGTGGATGGTGAGCCCAGCCCAGGGCCGCTGATGGGCTCCCACCGCTGAGGCAAACAAGTCTTTCCAGCACTGGTAGCTCTACATATCAAATAACCCTGTGACTTTAAGGTTTGTTGTGACAGGGTGCCAATTCACATTAAAAAGTGGTTTGCTCCCATCACATCAGCTGAAAAGGAGGTTCCCACAGTGTTGTTGTCCCTGGCCTTCAGAGCCAGCGGCACAGGGAGCAGTAGCTCGGGGTGGGTGCTCATCCTAACGGGTAATGCACACAAAGGGACCTGCTTTCGTTCATTCATTATTTTAGTCAAAGATGACATCAACAAGCAGCTCCCGTCACACAGCGAGGAGGGCACGTTCCACTGCAGCACGGCTCTCCGGCTGCAAGCCCTGAGCCAGGCCCGGGGCTGTGGCCGCGCCCCCATCGCTATCCCCACGTGCAGCGCGGCCCTGGAGCGGAACGCTGCGATCCCCGCCCATGGCTCTGCCCCGCATGTGATGCGGCCTTGGAGCGAAACGCTGCAATCCCCGCGGCGCCGGGGCGACCCCGGCTCCATAACGGCGGTCCCAGGCCCGGGCGGGGCCCGGCCCCCTCACACGGCCCCGGCCCCCTCACACGGCCCCGGCCCCGCGACGCCCCCTGGCGGCCCGCCCGGCCCCGCGCGCGACCACCGTCAGCGTGCGCGCGTGCGCAGGAGCGACGCGGGGACCGAGGGACGGGCGCTCGGCTCTCGCGAGAGCACGAGGCTATATCAGCGAGTGGGCGGGCACGGGGCTTCCTTTAGTGCGCGTCCGCCCGCAGCGCAGCAGCCTCGCTCAGTCGTGCCTCAGCCCCGCGATGGAGGACAGCGCCATGGACATGGAGAGCATGGGCCCACTGCGTCCGCAGACTTTCCTATTCGGTAATGCTCGCCGCGCCACGCTCTCCCGGGGCCCGCTGGCCCCGTCGCCCCCGCAGGCCCCGGGGCCGAGCGCCGTGCGGGTGCCGTGCAGGGCCGCGGCCTGTGCCGGCCGAGCGCCGCCCCTCCGCGCGCGGGGAAGGGCCGAGGGGGGCTCTGTCGGGCCGGGGGCGCGCAGCGGCCGTTCCCGCGCTCTCGCACGTGGCGCGCGGCCCGCACGTGGCGGGGCCCGTCCCGCTTTGTCCCGCGCTTTGTTCCCGGTGCCTCCCGCCGTTCCTAAGGACGCGGCGCCCCGGCAGCGCCCGCCGAGCACATGGCAGCGCGGCCGGGGGCGGAGCACGTGGAGCGCCGCGGCCGCGCGCGCCTTGCTGCCCGTAGCCCCGGGGCAGGCCCGGCCGCCCACGGCGGGCGGAGCGGAGCTGCCATGGCCCCGGGCGCCGGGCGGGGATGGTCTGATTGAAACTGCTGGGCTCGAGCGGGCCGCGCGGGGAGCTGCGTGCACGGCTGCAGGCCGCGCTCGCTGGGCTTTTCCTCTCCCCACGTGTTCGCTCCGTGCGTGCCTGGAGTGTGCCGCTACTTCCCTGCAAGAACGAGGCCTGGAAGCAGCGAGCTGCCAAGTAACGGGTTAGCAAATACTTATGTCTTAAGTGAAACAGAAAGCTTATAATTGAATTGTTTTCTTACAGGCTGCGAGCTTAAAGCGGATAAAGAGTTTCAGTTTAAAGTAGATGATGAAGAAAATGAACATCAGTTATCTCTGAGAACGGCAAGTAGTGTTTAGCTTTTCCGTTTGAAATGTAGTGGTGTGCTGTGATGTTGGGTTTTTTACCTGTTATTTACTTCTCCAGTTATAATACCGGTGATAATTGTTACATAAATCTGTTTAAAATAACTATCTCTTACTGGCAGTGGAGCGTATTCTGTAATTTCAGCTATTTTCTGTATTGAAAACGTTTTTCCACTGATGTTTCATTGTAGACAGTAAATGCAAGACTGGAAAAGGTTAAAAATCAACTTAGAGTGGGTTAATAAGTATATGCTAAATGGAATTAAATGCTAAACTATGCACTGAGGCATCCCTAAGGCAAACAGTGCAGATGCTACAGGAGCCGAGGGGGAAGGATCGACTTGTGAGAGTTATACATGGGCACAATCTTGTAGATTACTGGAACTTGATTTTTAAGAATCATTTCAGTGTGTTCACAAACATAGCTGGGATTCTTTTTCTTTCCTAGAAGCAGATAATAAGTAAATCTATATAAGAGAGTAGAAGCTTTGTTTTGATTTATTGTCCTTGGTTTGCCCTCTCCAAGGATGTAACTGGGAAACCCCATCTTTCATTCGGATAATCCATCTGACAGACTCCCAGGGAATTCCTGAATGGGTCCTTAGGTCTTTCTGGTGCCACACAAGTCAGACACAATATTTCAATGCTTTTGTTCTCGACTGAGCATGGTTTTTTTTGAATAGCAAAACAATAATGTGCCACATCCTAACAGGCAAGAAATTAAAGAGTTGTAGCATCTTTATGGCGTTGTTCTGTGTTTATTTAAATGCAAGGAAAAGCTTTTATACCTGGAAACAAGAGTCTTTAAATTGTGGACTAATTCCTACAGAATAATTGCTTCCTGGAGGTCACTTGCATAACAAGTATCTCCAAGCATTTCTTGCTGTTACTTAAAACATTTCTGTCTTAGCTATGTGAATCATGTTTTTCATCCTTGTATATTATGAAAACTACAGCCTGGACTTGACCATGAGTAATTGTTTTTTAATTAAAATTCCCTTTGATAGAAGAGTATAGCAATGTTTAGGGCAAGTCCACATGCAGGTTTCTTCTGTCTGAATGTTTGTTATGCAATTAAAATTAGTGATACTTAAATTGTATTGTTTTACTCAAAGCTCTTTTTCTTATTATATTTTCGAAATTATCTGTAGCATGTCTTCTGATGTTGTACTCTAAAGGATGAAGTAAAAATCCACACCACTACTTTGTTGTTAGACTTGTGGGGGGAATGAAGTTTTATGTCAGTAACCTCTTCGCTAGAATTAAAGAGACTTTAAGACTTAAAAGGTGTGGGACATGGTTAAACCAAAAAAGACCTTATTGAGTAGAGGAAGGATTTAAAGAAAAGGTGTAAATGCAGCAAATACCTGGGGGCTGCTCTGTGCCCCCAGATCTGGGTCTTTACACCACCAAGTGTGGTGGGGGACTTGATCATAAACAAGACGGGAAGAAAAGGGAGTAAAGAGGAAAGGAGGAGAATAGATGCAGAGGAGGTAAGACTGGGATGAATTTCTGTAAATGTCTTACTAATGGCAGCTAAGAACGGGGATGGTCACTCCTTCATGACCTATTTGGTGTGCATTCCTTCAGTGTAGAAATTAAAGCATGTGCGTGGATGCTTGACAAACACACGGGAAATAAATGAAAAATGCTGTAGTATTGAACTGGGGCAAATGACAGGACATGGTCTAAAATTTTTGTTCCACTAGCTGAGCAATTCAGTGTTGTTGACAACACATTTGAGAGGTGAGATCAGAGCTGCAATTTCACTTCTTTGCATTGCTAATAACAAAACTTGCCAGAAGTAGTGAATCCAATGTTCTATTTTCCAGCCTTCAGTCTGATACATCTTAAGTGTGGACCATTACAGCCTCATTAAAGCTCTTCAGCTCCTGAAGAATAGAAACTTCTGTGCCTCTGCCTGAAGTGTTCACACCCACATCTCCCGTGGGGGTTGGAAAGCTTTCTTTGTTTGGGCTTTAGGGAAGGAAGCACAAAGCCTTGTGCACTGCTGTTGGGAAAAGTTGCAGTACGAAGTATTTGTGACTTTCACATCTCCTGCATGTACCCCTGTTAGAGGGGCCCAAGGTTCAGTGAACTAGAGTTTCAGGCCTCATCACTGTCTCCTTGCAGAGTTTTGACTCTTCAGAAAGTGCCAGACTCAGAGTAAGGGATCCAGGTACTTCAGTTTAGAAATGCCTTGGGGCAGCAGTTCCTAGTCTGTGGTGAATTACAGCAAAAGGCATGTGCGTAAATCACAGTATTCAGCTAAGCTGCTGGTAAAGTCCTCAGTGAATGTCAAGTAAGCAAAAGGTGCACAGTGTGGTAAAGGGAAGCAGTTGGCAGATAAAATGTGGCAGGAGGGGGAAAGCTATAGGTGTGATTCTGTAGAGGAGATAATGTGTTTATACTTCTCTCCTTGGACCAGCTGTGGAGCTGACTGAACTTGCCACTGCCCCTTTTTGGTGCAGCGATCCAGCAGCAAGTGACCTGATTTCACTGTCATCAGAACATGCCTGGAGGTGCCCCTTGGAAGTTTCAGTGTAGTGGAGAAAGGGTGTCAGCTTAGGATGGAGTCTGATGGAATAATTTGTAGTCAGAAATGCAAATTTCAGTATTTAATGATGCAGAATAGTGAATGAAGTTTAGAAGATTTAAAATATTTGAGATGCTCAGACTGTGTCCTGTTCTTGACTTCACAGGTTACTTTAGGTGCTGGAGCCAAAGATGAATTACACATTGTAGAAGCAGAAGCACTGGACTATGAAGGCAACCCTACAAAAGTAGTACTGGCATCTCTGAAAATGTCAGTGCAGCCTACAGTAAGTGCAGAAACTTAGAGAATCTACTGTAAATTTGGTCTCTAGTGAGAAAAAAAGATAAAAATGGCTTGGGTCAGCTAAATTTTAGTGAAGCTGAACAGTGTGTTCAGAGAAGTGTCTGCATGCAGTAAATACATCTTTTTTGTGTCTGGTAGAGTGCTTGAGTCATGTGGAGATAACAGACATGTTCAAATTACACATATTTTAAGCAACCGGAATTATTCATGCCATCTATAGACAGACAAGTCCAGGCATATGCAAGCAGATGCATCTTTAGGTTGTGTTGCTTTCTTTAAACCTGGGATGGGAGCAATTTATTTTTTCTGCAGGTCCCAAGCTCTAATGCCACTCTGAAGATGATTGCTCCTCTCGGAAGGGCATCTTGTTGTCATTTCTGCTATCTGGAATGTGGTTTGCCTCAGCTGCTGATAGTGTATAGCTACACAATGCTGGGGCAGGTGGGATGGATGGTGTTCAAATTGACATTGCTGCTGAGTAAAAACAAATTGGTGTGCTTTAACTGGGATAAGCAAGGAGTGTAGTAAACCCCTGTGTGTGGCTTATTGACACTGAGCTGACCTTTTAAGACTGATAGAATTCACCTTTGAGAGGGAACTTGGAGTAACGGTTAGCCATGGAGTCTCCAGCTGTTGATGCTGTTTCCACTGGGGTGGAATGTCTGTTAAATACACTTTGCCTGGAATATGCAGCTGAATAGCAATGCTTTGTCTCCCAGGTTTCATTGGGTGGCTTCGAGATCACACCCCCAGTGGTGCTGAGGTTGAAATGTGGCTCAGGGCCTGTGTACGTCAGTGGTCAGCACCTCGTAGGTACGTATGGCTGCTCACTGCTGTGTCCTGGCAGCACCTGCAGAACTTACAGGATTTGCAGCTGGTGCTGCAAGCAGTGCCTGTGCTGGTACTGAGCCTCTGAATCTAAAGGCACATCCTCAGCATAAAGGGGCTGTAGGGCAGAGGTTGGGAGGAGTGCTTGCGTGCCTTGGCTTGCCACTTGGTTTTTGTATGGATAAGAGGCATTTGTCATCCTTGGAATTTCAGTTCTAATTTCTCCCTTAGAAATGAACGTTGGTGTCCCACTGTAGGCTTTCTGCTTATCAGCTGGGTGTGAGAAGACTGCCCATGAAATAGTTCTGGTTCTTACCTAAACTAACCCAGGACTGGTCTTCTCCTTTAGGAAACTCTCTTTGACGTTTCTCTACTAGTTTTCAAAAATGTCTCCTTAGGATTGGAGAAAACATTATTTTTGACTTTGGGTTGTCTGTTGTACGTGAAAAGTGTTCTGACCAGTGTGAGGGGTGGTAGTTCACCTGGCTGGGATTTCCCTATAGTAGTACCTGCCTCAGTCAGGTGGAAAATCTCCTAGTCAGAGGTTAGGTCACTAGTGGGAAGCTTCCTGATACCAATTCAGCACCTCAGCCAGGCCAAACCTACTCAATTGTGGGTAATGCTCTTTGTTCCTTACTAGCAGTCTTGCTTTATATTGTTAAGTGAGGTGAGGTTTTTACACTTTGCCTTTGCTTTATCAGCGTTAGAAGAAGAACCAGAATCAGATGAGGAGGAAGATGATGCAAAAATTGTTAATGCTTCAGCAAAGAGACCAGCAAGTGGAGGAGCTAAACCACCACAGGTATATGGACTTGCAGTCACTTTGTTTGCAGCATTTGCTTCTTGTTTGGTATTAGTCCTGCCTCTAGGAAGAAGTAGTTAGATGCCTTGCTGTTACAAGTGGGATGGGATTATTTTGTACTAAATTACAGAAGGTCCCAAAATTTTGCTGAAGGGGTAGATAAAATGGCTACTTTTGTGGAAGTTCTGTCTCCTGTAGTAACTGCACGTTCTGGTATAAACATCAGTGTACTGCAACACTTCATGCTGATTAAAGCACTGGACTTTCCTAACAAGGAAAGGTTCCTAGGCTCAGAGCAATGCAGAGAACTAGTCAATAGCTTTGGACTTGGCAGCTGTAAGTTCCTGGGTTTAGCTAAAGTGATGGAAAGTAGCCTTGTACTTGTGCCATAGTTGTTTTGTATGCCAGTTGCTCTTTATTACCAGTAAATGGTATCAACACTTAACAGACTTTCTTTCTTAAAGAAAAAACTAAAATTAGCAGAAGATGATGAGGATGATGATGAAGATGAGGATGACGATGATGAGTATGTATTCCTGTTTTGATAATGTGTTTTAAAATACAGGGCTAACTTTCAGAACATGAATTGTGTGACACAACTGGATGCTAAGTGAAAAAGCTCCTTTATCTTGACTGGGGAAAAGGCATCCTTGTCTTACTTATCTCTACAGTGCTATGTAAATTAATGTTCTTCAGATATGTTATACTGGGCTTCTTGTTACTCATTAACTTCTAAAAGTAGTAGTGGATGTCCCTAGGGATATATCCCTTCAGTATTGAAGGGAAGGGAGTGCATTTAGCTGCTTCAAAGGTAGTGCTTGCCCTAGCACTTAGCCATGTGTTAAGGTATAAAGTAAAGTTTAGAGGATTGCTTGCTTCCTTCATGAATAAAACATTTTATTGGGAGGGAGGGGGAAGATCAATTCCTAACGTGGATCTTGAGTTATGGTAAGTGACTTCCTTTTTAATTGTAGTGATGAGGATGACTTAGAGGATGATGAGGAAGAAATTAAAGCACCAATAAAGAAAGTAAGTGGCTAATCCTGTGATACCATAGCAATCCACCAGGTAGTCCCTTAAATCAATGAGCTTTATCACAGCTCTCTGGAATGTGTGAATGGGGGATGCACTAGGTTTAGCTCAGCCTGTGTGAAGAAGTTGTAATAGGGTGTGAAAACACTTCAGTGTGAATGCACCCATCCAGTCCATGTTCTATTTCTATTTCCTTGGCTGCAAAGGGGTGACTGGGTCTTACCAGCACAGGGATGCAGCTGTCAGACTGGTGTGGGCCTGGATGGCTGTTAAACAGCAAATGAAATCCTGCTCAAAGGGGGTTGTGATTGGCAGTTGCAGTCCTGCCTGCTGTGGAAAGGAGCTTTCAGTGACTTCAGACGCAAAGGCTGTGAATGTGTGAGCCTGCGGCCGGGCTCGCTGCGGCAGGGATGGGCCGGGAGTGCTGTTCCCTCAGCCCTCGAGGGCCATCTGGCGGTGCTGTGAGCGCACTGCAGGGCAGCTGTGCCGCGAGGGGGGAGGCATTTGCTTGTTCTCACACTTGTGTGCTTCAGCTTGAATTTTTGTGTTCATACCTACTGTTTAAAACCGGATATTTATAGCTTTACTTCACCATGTGCTGTTCCCTCCCTACTGATTTGCCATAAGTGACAGTGCACAGTGGCCTGGTAATGAGTCTGAAACGCAGATTCCAGCCATGTGAGGTGATCTGGGGTGACTGAACAAAACTGTCCTGATTGATACAGGAATTGTAGACTCTGTGTCTTGGTATCATGTCCCATGCACATCTCAGACAGTATTTCTGGATGAAATGCCAAATGAGATAATAGTTGTGTTACAGAAAAAAGACAGCACTGAATGATGTAACAGAACTTGTTCCTGGGTGTGTTACTGTTGTGTATGAAGAGGTTTTCCTTTGGGTTCCTGTAACATGCTGTCTTGAGTTTACTTGCAGTTCATTTGACAGATGAACTTGTGTGCTTGCCTTTCAGCCTGCTCGTGAGGTTGCAGGGAAAAATATGCAGAAAGCAAAGCAGAATGGAAAAGACTCTAAGCCATCCACACCAGCATCTAAATCAAAAGTGAGTGAAAACAACTGAGTAAAACAAAGCTTGATTCTACTGGGGAAGCTAGTTTTTTGCCTAATAGTAACTTCAAACAACATACTAACATTCAAATTAGGTTTTTAGATCTTGATATGAAGCATGGTGAAGGTACTGTTCACTGCTTCATGTTTTCTGTGAAATCCTTCAGTGATCAGTATGTACCTACAACAGTCTGGATCTGAAATCAGACATGCTGTCCCTTGGGAACACTGGTAATTCTTTGGTTTGAAACACTATATCTATTGGTTTTGTGCAGCACCTAGTACAAGAGGGTGACTGCCAAGTGTGTTTCCACTGGAGGACACTGGAGGCTGTTTTCCAGTGGAAACACAGGAAAAGGGGCTCTCATGACAATGACCCACTGCAGGACTGGCAGTTTCCTTCCTTGCTAATGCAGTGTGATTGTGATGCCTTGTGCAGCTTCTCCTTGCTGCATGTTCTCTGACATGGTGCCAGGAGGGTTCATACAGACATGAGCATGGGATGCATGGCAGGACAACATGTGAGAAGCACTGCAGGTGTGCCTTTTAAAGCATGACCTAATCTGGCTGCAGATGGGGAGTAAACTCTGAATCACTAAAAATTTTGGCTATTTTTGGTTTCATTTCTATTCAAAGAGCTGTGGAGGCACCTGCCCAGAAGCATGAGACACCAGCTGTGCTAACTCTAATAATTCCAGATTTGAAAATCATGATTTTTCATGCTTCTAAGGAATGGGAGGGAAGCATAAATTTAGGTTTTGTGACTGTCTAAAAACTGTATGGACTATCAGTGTGATAGCTAGTTTTATAAAATTTATCTTATATTCTCTGTAACTTTATGTGCAAGTTACTAATGAAATAATTTTCAGACTCCAGATTCCAAGAAGGATAAAACTCTAACTCCAAAAACACCAAAAGTCCCTCTGTCAGTAGAGGAGATAAAAGCAAAAATGCAAGCATCTATAGATAAGGTGAGTGTTTGGGAATGAAGTTTCTCAGCCTTTCTTTTACACTTCCACAGATGAGAAGAATTGGATGTTTCAATAAATGGTCATGATGTTGCTGATTCCTGTGCTGTTACTATGAGTGGGTGTTAATGTTGAAGCTCAGAGAAATGAAACCACATTTGCGGGGAAAAGCTTCTACTCAAGAGAAACAAAACCACTTTGTTTGTATTTTTCCAGTAGTGCTGATAAGTTTGGTATTTCTTGGTGAACTGTCTCTGTTGAAATTTTAAAAAACCCCTTAGGCTATACTTACTGTTAAGATGACTTAAATAGTGCATTATACAGTTTGGGTTGCTAAAGTAAAAGTGGAGTGAGTTCTTCACATGGCTGGAATGCTTTGGTCTTGAAGCAGTATCCTGATGCTTGTAAGGCTCAGTAACTTCCAGAAGAGGGAGATAGGTGCTTGTGGTATGAGTTCAAGCACTGCTGCAGACCTGGAAGCTTTTGCTTTCTGCAGGGATCCAGGCTTAAATCCCTTCAGTGGATGCTTCACCCTTCGAAGGTATCAGGCCAGTCACTTGCTCTGGCTGCTACCAGGTGTCAGTACTGTTATTAGCAGCTATTCAGGTATAAAATAGACAATCCAGTTGCAGGCTGGTTGGGTGTAGCAGGTGATTCTTTACCTCCTGATCCAGGGTTGAGGTGTGTGCCAGCCAGGGCTGTGTTGTATCCCTGTGCTTGGAGCACATGGGAGTGAGGGCCTGCCTCTTGGCTAGCTCACAAGTGCTGATGTGAGTGCTAGGCAGCATTGCTGGTTGGCTGATGGGGTTTTTTAATTCAAGATAATACATTTCTTAAACCCATAAAATGGCAAACAAACGTCACCTAAAGAATTAGGATCTTCTGCTTAGATCCATTAGTGTTTTGGGGCTGCTTTTTTCCAGGAATGCCAAATGAGACTAGAAGTGTTTAAATACAGGGTGGATGCAGAATGAGCAGTGACAGGCTGTGATGAGGATGGAAATGCAGAGCCCTGGCCTGTGAGCCTGGTGTGATGCATGGTGGGTCACAGTAAGCCAGGGAGGTGCTGTGGTGTCAGGAATGGCTCAGGAGCCATGATGAGTGGTGCTTGTGCAGGGTGAGCACAAGTGCCTGAGCTGCTCCCAGTAGACACGTGCAGAGGGATGCATGCAGAGCAGCTAGCTGGCAAAAAGAGCTTTAAAATAAATTACCTGGTGCTGAAGGGTGCTTCTACAGAGAATGCTGTCTAGCAGGGAACACTAAGTGTGCTGTCCTAATTGACATGCAATATTTCAATTGATTCACCTGAGAAATTGGGAAGTATTTATTTTGGGACATGGAAAAGAAATCAGTGTCTCCTAAAGTAGCATGTTGTATTATTTTCCCTGGAGATACTAGGAGACAAGATGATGAACCTGTATGTATGATTTAATAACTGAATCTGCATTGTACATTAGAGCATGTGCAAACACAATTCCAGGGATTGCAAGGAAATGTTTCCAGAACAGTTCTTTAATTTAGTAAAAGTCACATATTAATGAGTAGTGTATTAGTGAGTTTTAAAAGATAGGTGGAAGGTCAGTTCATGTTTTGCTTAAGAGAGCTGAAGTTAAAAATCTGCCTGTGAAGGGTGGTCTCAGGTTGTGTGTTGCAGTAAGAGTCCATAAATAAAGAATTTATTGTAATTTATCTGAGTAGCATGGGATTGTTTTCTACAAACAGTGATTTTAAGTGGTGAACACTGTTATGCTCTTCAGCATCAGCAAAGAATCTTGGACAGCAATTCAGTTTGTAGCCACTTCTGTCAGAAATAGCTGGGCATGGTAGAAAAGCAAACTTCCTAAAATGGTTTAAAGCAGACTAGTGTGGGAAGTTGCCAGGTGAGTTCCAACTCCATGTATTGCAAAGGGTTTTCAGCATCATATGTTGAAAGCATTAAGTGACCTGCAGACCCTAAAGCTTGTTTCTTTTTCCTAATAGGGTACTACCCTTCCTAAGCTGGAGCCCAAATTTGCCAACTACGTTAAGAATTGCTTCAGGACGGAGGACCAGAAGGTAACAGGATTCATCACAGCTTGATAAAGTCCAAAAACTTTTATAACCTTGGGGATTCTTTTCCACTTTTTAATCTTTACAAGCTTTGGACTGTTTTAAATGGTTGCAAACCACAAACAATACTTCAGGTTAAATATATGGGAATGGTTTTAAGGGTTTTAGTTGGCTAAGATGGGAAAGCTAATATTTTATTGCATTTTTCCAGCTTTTATATGGTTGGTAAATTATCTCTTGCTTACTAAACCCACAGAATTTTCCTTTTGGCACCATATTGGCTAAGGAAATGAGCTGTGGTTTCCCTTGCTGCTGAATTTGGCCACCTCAGCCAGTCTAATGTTCAGCCCTTTGTTGGGAGGGTGTCTGGGACAGCAGAGCTGTTTTGTGATGGAGATTATGGCATTCTTGCCACATTCTCTCCCAGAATCAACAGAGCTCTTAAAGAGAGCACAAGCCAAATTGTGATATCAGGAAGCAAGTTTCTGAATCAGTTATTACTTAACACAGACTAAGCTGAAAATGTGTCTTAGATTTCCCTATCAAAATTCCACCAAGTCAGTTTTGCAGTGACAGAATTGCTCATGCTTTCCTGCTGCTTCCCTCAGTGGTTTGGTGTAAACTTGTCTGATGGACAAATGGATATGTTCCTGAGGGAATGTTAAAAAGCATCAGCCTCAGCTACTGGGCCTGCTGTGGCATTAGCCAGGGTGGGCAGCGTTCAGCCAGTATTTGCCTCACTGATCCACACCCGTCCTCCCAGTTAACCTGCACTGAATTCTTACTATTGTGACCTAGTGGGAATAATAATCTTCTAGCAGAAGGATCCAATGTCATGCTTTCAACTTGATTTTTCTCTGAAAGGAATGTACTTTGGTTGCAATTTCTTGTCAGTATTTTATGAAATAAGTGGTGATAGTAAGCTAAAAATAATTTTTAAAAATGGATTTCAGTTTCTAACTTTCTGTGTACACTTCCAGGTCATTCAAGCTCTCTGGCAGTGGAGACAGACTCTGTAAGAAAAGAAAACAGTTTAAACAGTTTGTTAAAATCTGCAGTCTTACTTCTGTAACCATTATTTGGCTGTTCTTTTTACAAATACTGAAAGAGCTTTCCCTCCTGTGTCTGATAAATGTCATCCAGATTACCTTGCCAAGAATGTGTTGTCCAAAATGCCTGTTTAGTTTTTAAAGACAGGACTCCACCCTCAGCTTCATTTTAAGTATGTATGGAATGTTTTGATAAGGCATGGTGGTGGTCAGACAAATGGAAATGGTGGGGAGACTAATTGTATGTGAAAGAAATAAAATTTAGTATTTTAATACAGTACTATTGTTTCTTTTTTTATGGATGAGGGTGATCTGCATACTGAACCCAGAGATAATTTGGCTTGAAAGTTCTCTGAGGAACTACCTTTGAGTATTTTAGCTGCTTCTCTTTAGCAAGTACACATAAACAATGTGTGTTGTCAGCTTCAAAAACAACTCCAGTTCCATGAGCTTTGGGGCTACGGAGCAGATGATTGGGAAGAAGACTGAAGTGGCAAGGGGGCTTTTTTCTTGTCTGAAAGTGAGCACTAATTATATAATTGCCCAAAACAGCCCTTCCTGCATCTCAGTTTCTGACCTGCTTCACTGCACTTTGGTTTATGGTTTCTCTCTAACTACTGGGTTTATAGGGCCTGGAACTGCACTTGTAAAATGCGATACTTTTGATCTGGGATTTGCTGGCTGTGCTGTTCCTCTGAGGAGCTGCAGAGTCTGAGGCTGCCTCCCATAATGACTCCTGTGAGGATTTTGTGGAGAGAAGAATTAGCTTGAATGCTGTAGGGTGTGCCTAGAGAGCTCACTGAGTTCAGAGCCTGTGGATAAATTCCTGGGAATGCTGAGACTGATCTCCAACAAATCCAAAAGCTTAGATGAGCAGGAAGTCCTCTCTGGTCCTCTTGCCTTCACATGATGCTCAGAGCCAGAGTTCAAATTTTGGGCCATTCTTGTTACATGAAGTAAAACCATCAGTGTTTGTAAGGGCTTTCAGGTGAAGGCAAGCAGGGATGTCTGTGCCTTGAGGATGAGACTCCAAAGCTCCTGTCTGCTGTCACATCAGTGCATGACTGTTCCACCTTGTGTCCAGTAACTGCAGTCATGGAGACTGGAGGAATACTCAGAAAACATTCAAACACTGCAATGGTAACTATCAAACTCTGCTTTAATCCTCGCTGTCTTTGGGAATTAACACAACTGACTTGTGTTCTCATAGCAGAAAACCCCCTAGCTTGAGTAACACAGGTTGAGTTTTCCCCACTTGAAGACTTGGCACACTTGGATCCTGCAGCAAGTGGCTTTGCAAGACATGTGAACACACACAAGGTTGTGCTGATGGGGCATGGGGTCTGTTCTACTCAGCATTCTTTACAAGTTGTTTAGGTAGCATAGACAATTTGGTTTGCCACTGAATTTATTTTTTGATGTTTGCTGTTAGAAAACCCTTAGCTCCTATAGTTGAGATGCTGGGTGCAATGGAAAGCAGTGCAAGTCTCCAGAAGCAAATAGTTCTTTTGGGGAAAATAAAGCCAAGGGAAGTGCATGGTAGACAAGCAAAACTGCAAGTCTTGTGTCAAAGATTCGTTTAAGCACGAGTATAATTGCAGCATGTGAAATGGCAGAGTATAACGGTTTGAAATGCCTGTTTTGGTGGGGTTATGTCAATAGATGATGTCATATTCACAAGTGAGAGCAGATTTCCCTGGTGAAACAGCTAATGGCACAGACAGGCTTATTTAAGCAAAATTGCCCTCAATTTTGGCTGAAAGAAGTGAAAATTGTACAGTAATTTCAGCAAGAAATTGCTAGCCAGTAAAATACTCTGATTGCTAAAGTTTTAAGAGAAGCCAGGGTGTTGTCTGTCTGTAGGTGACTGACCAAAACAGGTCTGGGGTGCAGTCATGCTCTGCAGAAGTGTTGTGGGGGAAAGGCTGAGCCTGTATGGGCAGCTAAAGGAAATCACTGCGGTGCTGGTGCTGAGGTATAATGTAGGTCGTCAGCTGCTGTTGAACCTCCTGAGGCATCTTTGAGGCACCCTGGTGGCAGAACAATAATTTCACTTGGCCCTGGTTGGGTCCTGCACTGTTCTCTGCCAGTTCATGGGGTAGTGAGGGGTGGTCACTGCCCCACTTCTGCCTGTGGGGCCTTTTCCCTACCTCTGCTGTTGTGCTGCTCGCATCTCCAAAGCCAGCTCCTTTTGGGACTGGCTATCTGGTGACTCTGGATGCAGCTGTATCCTCTTGGACGTTCACATGCAGCTGCCAGTTCTTTCACTTTGAACAGAGCCTCAAAGTTTGATTTTAAAATAAGCTCAGACATGAAAATACCTATTGAAAAGAAAAGACAAATAACAGATGTGGGTTTTTCAAGTACTGTTTTTGACTTTCTGCAGTTGAATCATGTTCTTGCCATGGCAATGATGGCAACAAAGCTGTAGTGTTTTGATAGCTGTGTTGGGGGTTCTGAGCCTCTGTGTGATCCTGGTCCTTGAGGATGGCTTATTTGAGAGTGTGGAGCTCTGCAGCCAGATGCATTGCTATTTCCTAACACTGTGATGGGAAAACAACTTTACAGGATGATGAAATGCCTCTCCAGGTAGTGGTGCCTTCACCTTTCCTTTGTACATGAATTGCCCCTACTGCTGCTTTTCCTGTTGCAGATCCTGTCCCAGCTTTTTTCATATTTCATTTCCTTCTGCAAGTGTTTCATTCCCTACAGTGAACAGGTAGCTGGTGTCTCCCTGTGTGGGACAAAGGGGAGGCCACGCAGCTGGGTGGGGGTGTGTGCTGCAGATAGAGCTGCTCCATTCAGATTTCTCTTGGCATCTTTCTCCAGAAGAGGTGATAACAGAAGGGCACCATCCTGTTGGGAACTCTCAGTCTGTGCCTATTTCCTAAGGGTGTTCAAGAGAAATGTTTGTGCCCACCTTAGGTCTCTCCTGTGATCCAGCAGACCTGCCAGAATGGCTTTTCAGAGTGCAGGGGCTATGATGAGTGCATGGCTCTTGGCCTGTGCTCAGCAATGGTTGCAGCCTTTGGAGAGAAGCAATTCAGGCATGGCTGGCAGCAGGGTGGGAGTGTGTGTGGGCTGAGGTAATGGCAAACAGGGCAGGATGGGTGGTGGTTCTGGGCTCCTTGCCACCCAGACGGTCCCTCAGGGGCTGAGTTCATGCTCCTACCCAGATAGCCCAAGCCATGTCCTGTCTCTTTTGCATGTGCATTACTGACTAGCAGCCAAACTCTCAACTTTTCCTTCCTTCTCTGTGCAACCAGCACCTAGATCCTTATTCTCCTCACTGTTTTCCCAAAAGGGCGTTAAAGACTGGATCCTACTTAGGAATGCCAGATAAAGCTACAAAAGAATGGGGTGGTTTGGAGCTCAGTGCCTTTATTCCTGCCCTTGGCTAGTGGGCAGTAGTTTCTGGCAAGCAACAGCAAGTGCAATTGATTGTGTTGAGTGAGGTTTGGAGGTTTTGTGATCTGGTATTTATTAAGGATTGCCTTGTCTGAGCCTGGTTCTCAATGTGAACACAGAGAGCTGAGTGTGTGTGATGGGGTGCAGGAAAAGTGATGCTGGATTTGCAGGTGTGCCTCAAGGGCCTGCCTTGTCCTCAGTTTGCAGGTAGCACAGAGAACACCCTCCTGGCTGCTCACTGGTTTACCTGCATGGACACTGTTGGGAACAATTCTGTGTTGTGGATCAGCTCTTCAGTGACTGGCCTTTGGATCGTCTTACATAAATGAATTTTAAGCAGTGCCTAATTGGGACCAAGTAAATCAGTCAAATATATCAAATGTTAATTAAGATGTGTGCTGTGGGGACCACATGTATGGCCTGCATCCAGTTGTATGAAGATGACTTTTGCTCTTCTCCTTTCATCAAAAACTTCTCTTCTTCCACCATTTCTGTCACCTCTCCCTGACCAAGCCATAAGAGCCTCTATGGGAAAAGAATCCTGGGAGAAAACAAGCAAGAAAGGGCAATGAATAAAACAAGGGGGGAAAAGGTGGCCAAGGGTCAAAAGTGAGAATGGGAAAAGTGAAGGCCCTGTGAGGGATGCTCAGCAGGGCACCTCTGACAGTGCCCACCCTCACTGAGCTGGCCATGCCAGCGGCCTGTGCTGCTGCCTGGAGCCTTGTCCAGGACCCTACATGGCCACCACCCTGCTCGTACTGCAAATGGCAAAGAGAAGGAGCAGAGCTGGAGCTCTCAAGAGTTGATGTGCCTGATTCACCTCAAGTGATTACACTGGTACTAGAAACAGCCTTTGAAGGCAATAGAAGGCAATTTTGTTAGAGGGGTCTTGGAGTCTTACTCAACCAATTTCTGCTGAGCCCCATCCAATTCTGTTGACTTACTGTTTCTCTTTCTACAATTTAGAGAAAACAGTTTTTCTTGCCTGTTTTCAAATTAAGCCTTAGGTTTTACATTGGTTATGGTTTTTCTTAATGAGTAATAATGGCAGGGAAAGTTAAAGATGTATTGTAGCTGTTGAGGTATTTGGCATTTCACCACTGCAGCCACCTTTATCTGTGCCTGTTCATGAAACTTTTCCCACCGCTCCTTACATTTGTCTCAAAGCTTGTAATTGTGCTATTTTCCCAGGAATGTCCTTGATGAAAGGCTCCTAGCAGCCCTTATCGTGCTATTTTGAGGCAGTGAATGTTATCTGGGCACTGCTTGAGTGGTAGAAAGCTGTTCCCTGGGTGTAAATGTGTGTGAGGACACCAACAACACTGCACAGCTACAGCTAATAAGTAAAGCTTCCAATTTAATAATAAGGCCACCTCTGGTGTTTAGGCCGTTCTTCCCTGTTTCTTAAATATTTTTCTCATACTTTCAAGCCTTTCCTTCCAATTTTCTACATGGAAAATAGATTTTAATTCAATAATTGTAGCAAAGGGCAGTAACATGTAATTGGACCACTGAGTGCAGGGCCCTCAGCCAGTCCTTGTGATCTCCAGAGAGCACAGGACAGGGAGATTGGGGGATCTTGGCTTCATTTTTAGGGTCTTGAACTAGGAGAGATGCTTCTACTTGTTCCCTCTGACTTCATGATTCCAAATAGTCCTTTCCAACTCCTTCCTATTTCTACATCTTGCTACAACCTTCTTGCTTAGTCCTTCACTGCTCTTCAGACTTTTCAGTCTTCTGATCCTTTTCAGTTCCTCCTCCAGTCTGTTGGAGCAGCATGGCCTTTCCCTGATCTCTGGGAAAAGCTTGGACACCATGGCAAACATGGTGCTCCTGCATGAATCTGTGCCCTGTCTGGGTTGCTTGGCAGTGTCCCTGAGAGCCCAGCTGTGGCTGGTGTCTCATTGTGGCCATGGTGGAGAATGCTGATAAGAGCCCTGCTGCTGTACCTCCTCTGCTTGCAGGAGATGTTTGTGCATGCCCCAGGAGAATGGGGCTTCCAGAGATGTCTCTTTACTGATCTGTGACATTGCAGAAAAATGGCATTTTCCAATATTTTTTTGTGTAAATCCACCCATATGGCATTTTCTAAATCCATGCTCTGATACAGAGTGTGGCTACAGTTCCTCTTCAGAAAGATCAGTAGAAACACAGGTTTTCCAGCAATGTTTGCAGAACCTGAGCTGTCCCACAGCCCACCCTGAGTTCCTCCAGGGTCACTCATTCACTTGTGTCACCTCTGGGGCCGGTGACACAGGGCATTGAGAGGTGTGTGATGTCAGCAGGCAGTGCCTGCATCAGCCCTGCAGTGTCCCTGCAGTGTCCCTGCAGCTGTGGGGACAGGGGTGCTCATGCACACTGGGTGGGGTCCTGCCCTGGGGCAGAGGGCAGGAGCCCAGGGTGCTGCTGTGGGGAGGGATGGGTCATCCCACAAACAGGACTTGAGCTGGGGACTTGCTGGAGACAGCCTGATTCAGAAGACTTCAGTCAAAGAGGTTTATGTTTAAGAGCTGTTGAGCTGAAAAGCTCTAAGTTAAGGAAATATTAAGTTTTGAAGCTTAACAGCTTGTGGGGTTTTTTTTAAATTTTTTTTTTTTAGGGAAAAGTGAAACCATAGAGGAATATAAATCCAAGGAGCCAAGCCCTCAGATTTAATGCAGTGCAAAGGCTGAAAAGTGGAATTTCCCACTGGTTTGTGTAGGGTTGTCTGCAGAGGTTGGCCTGTTCTTGCCTCCCTTCAAAAGCATCCTAGCAGCTGTCTGATGCTTTCAGAGGGGAGCTGCCATGCTCCTGGGCACTGGGACCAAGGCAGGCCCATGTCCTGTGCACCCTGTGCCAGACACTGGGCTGGGGGACACAAGCTGGGGCAGGCTCTAGCTGAGGGGCCCTGGGCACTGCAGAGGGGCTGGATACCCAGGAGAGCAGGGTGTTGAAGCAACCCACTGGTCTTCCCCTTAGCTTGAGATGTCCATCATTGTCAGGGATTACCCTCATTGCTCTGCTGATAAAACACTGGGATTTGTTTATGAGTACGCTGGAGCTTTTAGAGGGATCTGAGGTTTCAGTCCCCAAATCCCATTGAAAATCCAAGGGGTGTTCCAGTGGAGTAAAACCTTTATAAACTCTGAAACCCTGCCTGCTGGATAATGCCTGCCTCTCTAAGGTTTCTTTTCTCTTAGAAAGTAATGATGCACATCAGAATAAGGGCTGTAGCATGCTGGGTTCTCCCTCTGCAAGGGGCCACGAGACATCCCTGTGGCTGAGAGCTGGAAGGGATGCTGCAGTTGCCTCTGTTCCCAAGAACTCCAAGCTGTGGTAGCTGAATCCAAGTCCTGACTGTTCTTCACCATGATCCTTCTGCAAGACTGTGCCTGAATGTGGAGGAGCTGAGGCTGAAGTCCTGTCCTCCTGGACAGCTCAGGGTCATTTTGAGGTGGCTCTTCTGTCAAATGGCAGTAACTGCACAGCATCCCCTCCTTCCCTGAGTGTCCACACTATGTAGCAGAAGCGTTCCTTACCTTGGGATGAAGTTGTCTTTCTGTGTGTAAACTGGATATAGGCAGAACATGCACCCCAGTCAGTCTGAAAGTTGTCTTTCCTTTTACCAAGGCTTTCAGATTCAGAAAACCTCTTCAGCTGGATTCTCTGTAAGGAAAAGTTGGCTTATAGAACAACACAAGGCTGAAAATGCAGATAACAGGAGAAAACCACAGATTTGCTCACTGGCAGCAGGGCTGGGATGTAGAGCTGAACTTGGTCTTTGCACAACATTAGCCCAGGTTTTTGAGTTTAATTTAAATCTTGGTGTGCCAGATGCAGCAGGGCCAGATCCTGGCCATTCCTGCTGGCTTCTCTTTCACATTCCAAAGGGGTATCTGGGGTAGGAAGGCTTCCCATTCAAGCATGCTCTTAAGTCCTTGGCCCCATTGAATGGGCTCCATGCTCTGTGAAATGCCTGCTCCTCGTGGGATATGGACCAGTGGAGCAGGGCGAGGGAAGCTCATTTCACTGGGGGCACCTTCACTGCCCTGCAAGGGAAAGGTCAGGCTGCTCAAACTTTGATTTGAGCTGCTGAAGGGCGCTCACTAATCCAATAAGCCAGCGAGGGACTGCAGGACACAGCCTCAATTCAGGCATTTGCAAGGGTGAGTGGAAGGCAGTAACCCCAGGAGCTCCCAGGGTGTCCTGCAGTGCCCGCTCCTACCTGGCCCTGTCTTGGTTTATACAGTGCTGAGAACGTCAGGCTCTCAGGAGCTGCTGTGCCAGCCCTCACACCCTGAGCGTGCTGTAAGAAAAATAAACACCCTTAAAGGTTTTCCAGTGGGCAGCAGCTTCTCTGGCTAGATTTGTGCTGGGAATCTGATCACACTTGAGCCTTCAGCAGTGGAGCAACAGGTTTGGGTGTGGAGATTTTAATGTTGTGTATACACACACATACACACGCTCGTGTATATTCATAACAGCATGCTGCTAAATGATATTTCTGTTTTTTCAGAGACATGTATGAGCTGTCTCTTCTCCATTCTGTGCCCCCTCTGTGTTGTTCAAGACTGGTAGTCTGAAATTCACCCAATATTGGTATTATTCTCCAGGTAACTATTTGGATATTGAAGATTTAGGGGTTTTGTCAGACTACCGAGCACAAAGGATGGATCTATTTTAAAAAAGAACTTTTGTGATTATAAATACAGTAATTGAAAGAAGAAAACCCTCATGTGCTGTCTTTAAAACAACCCCTCATGTTGCCCTGGCAGTTTTTGCTGTTTGACATGACCAGGTCCTTCTGGCCTTGGGGTCATGGCTGTGGGGGCAGCTGTGCTACCAGCACGTGGCTCCTCAGTGTGCTCTGGGCCAGCATCACCTGGGATGAGTTTTTCCATGCCTAGCTCACAACTCTGTTGTAGCTGCTGTAATTTTATGTGCTGTTGGGGCAATTAAAATGATAAATGTTAGCAGCAGCTTTACAAATTCCTTTTTGAGCTGTTCTTCCAGCCAGGTGCAGCAGACCTGGGCCACCTTGGGTATTGGGCAGAGCCATCAGTGGCCATCTGTGGAGCTTTTTCTTGGAGGGAAGTGATGGAAAAGCCTGAGGAGCAGTCGAAGCTTATGCTGACAGGTGACTGTGAGGCTTTTGGAGCAGTCACTGCCCCTGGCTTTGCAGAACTCCTGTGTGTGTTGGGCAGCACATACTGGAGTTAGCAAGGTGAGGGGCTGTGGTGGCCATGACCCTGTACCTTTCCTGTGGGGCTGAGCAGCACCTACTCACATAAGATGGCACAGGCTGGGCTTCTGCCACCCAAACTGCTTCCAAGAAATGAGGTACTGGTGATGATTAGGGATATATGGAATATTTTCACATCTAAGTTAAATACTATGATCTTGTGAGTCCCCAAATTCTGAATGGTTCCAGTGTAGGCATCTCGGTGAGCTCAACTTGTAGGGCTCGGGATGGTGGCTCTGATAGTCTTGGCCATGTGTGAAAACAGCTTTCAGCTGTGGCAAGGTGCCATGGGACTGCCAGGACAGGGATGCATGGGGCCTCTGATGTTGGTGACATCAGCAATTGAGAGCAGTTTGGGGCTTTGGGTTTTTTTTTAACTTGCAGATCCATAAGACCAGAAGTGTGAAGTCTGTTAGATACATCACAGACATGTGTTAGTGCTGGAAATTTTATAAGGACTTGCTTTGATCACTGCTTTAAAACTTAAGGTTTTCTGTGCCTCTTGAGCCTGAAACTATGGGCCGAAAAACCCTGTGACTTGATACCTGAAGGCTCCCCAGTGATGAACTCCAGGGATTAAAGATGTTGCTTGATTTGTGGCTGAGAGTGCCAGGGGAGCGAGCACCTCAGACCCTGCAGGGGTGGGAGCAGCTGGGCCCGACACGCTGCGCTGATGCACGCTGTTATTTGAGTGGAGAATTTGGAAAGCTCGGAGTCCTGAGCTAGGGTTATGTTCTCACTTAATAAGGTGTTAACTGACGCTGGGTGCTCTTTGGAGAGTTCGGCTATGTGTGGAGGTTAACGGTTCCTGGCATCGTCTGCTATGAACGAGCTTTCAGACAAGAGGAAAGAGTTACCACACGCTATCAGCGTGTGATTTTTTTTTTTTTGTCCTAAAAAAACCAAACCCCCAAACAAACAAAAACCCTCCCCGAAGCTGAGGCGGAGGAAGCCTCTGGGCTTTCCCCGGGGCCGCGGGCGGTGCGGGGCGGCGGCGCGGCCGCTGGAGGGCAGGCGAGCCGTGCGGAGCGGCGCCGGCAGCGCCGCGCTGACCCCGCCGTCCGCGTCCCGCCGGGGAGCGGTGCCGGGCCCACGGAGCGGGCGGCCGCGGCTGCCCCGGCCCGCGAGGCGCCGCTCCGGGGCTGCCGGGCCCCGCTGCCGCCCGCCCGGGGCTCGAGGGCACGGGGCGCGCTCCTGCCCCGTGGGAGGTGAGGGCGCAGCGCCCCCGGGCAGCCGCGGCCCCCGTGCCGGTGAGCGGGGCAGCGGCTGCTGTGCCGGGCGTTCCGAGCCCCTCGCGTCCCGGGCGAGCGGCGGCGCCGCCCGCTCTGTCGGGCCGGGCAGGGCTCGGGGCAGCCCGACCCCCTCCCTCGCTTTCTCTGTGGAAAACGCTTCCCCGGGCGGCGCTGCCCGCGGCCGGGCGGTGCCCCCTCCGCGCAGGCGGTGCCAGCCCCGCTCCGCCCGGGCGGGTCCCGCCTCCCGCTCCGCGCCCCGCGCATCGCTATGCCGCCCGCCCGGAGCGCGCAGCGCGGGGCGCCCAGCGGAGCCCGGAGCGGGGCGCGGCGGCGGCCGAGAGGCTCCATCCGCCCGGCGGGGCTGGCCCGGCCCGGGGGGACGCGGGGGGGCACTTGCTGATGATCGGAAGTTACTGACAATAAGCACCTTCATCCCCCCAAAGGCGGAGAGAGGGAGAGGAGGAGGAGGAGAGACAGGGGGAGAGGAGAGCTGATGCCTGACGAGTCACTCGGCGGAGGCAGAGCGGGCGGTACCACAACTTCCCGGCGGCGCGGAGCGGCGCGGAGCAGCGCGGCGGGGATCGGAGCTCGCCGGCCGGATCGCTCCCATGTCAGCGCGGCGGCGGGGGACTGCGCTCCGCTAGCGACCAGCCGCCGGCCAGCCCCCTCCGCGCCCAGCGATGTATTCACTGCTCTCTGCCTGCACTTGCCTGTAAGGATTATGGCATATTTCTAAATATTTTTTAAATGTTGTTTAAAAATATTTTAATTTTTTTTTTTTAACTTTCATTCTGGAGGCTCCGGTTGCATTTTCCTTGCAGCCAGGTGGTAATGGGGACCTGAGCCTTTTTATAAGCAGAGCATCGCTCTGAACCCTTTAAAAATTGCAAACAAAAACAAAGAAAAAACCAAACAAAACAAAAATCAACTTTAATCATTCTACCGCATCATTTGATCTTTTGTTGTTTTTTTTTTTTTTTCTCCTCTCCAGATGTTTACATTTCCTGCTGCTGTGCTTTCAGGTACAGGTACGTGTCCTTTCTGTCCTCTCTCGCTTTTGGTTGTAAAATAGAAACAAAGGCGGCGTGCTGACCTCGAGTGCCAGGCAGGTTTGGTTGGGGCTTTCACTTGTTTCCCTCTAGTTTTTATAGCTGTGTTAAACCGAGCCCCGCACCAGATGCTGGAGTGTCACTTGCCCTGGACCGGGGCTTCCCCAGTGCTCCGCTCCCGTGCCGTGCCCCGCTGTGCTCTGCCGCCGGTGCGGGCAGGGGTGCAGCCGGTGCGCCGGTAGCCTGCCGTAGCAGCATCCTCTGGAGTGCATTAGCCTGGCTAATGATGTGAGAGGGAGTGCTGGACTCTCCTTGCACAATGTTGATTGATGCACTTGCCTTGGAAGAGCAGGCGCTCTCCCGCTCGCCCTTTTTTCCCATTTCTTTTTTTTTTTCGCCCCTCTCTTTTTTTAAATTTTCTTTTTCTTTTCTTTTTTTTTTTTTCTCCCCCTCTTCGGTAACTCACTCCCAAAAACCGATGCTTTGAAAAACACAAGTTTTCCTAGCCAAGAGAAGGAGGCTGCGTGCTCCCTCCCCATTATTCAGTAGAACGCCGTCCAAGTCAGCTCCAGCCTTTGATCCTGTCTCGGCAGGAATGAGGCCGTTGCAGGAACACCCTGAGCGCGGCTCTGCAGCCCAGGTGCCCCGGCGGGGCTGGATGGCAGCTGCCCCGCTGCCCCGGGGGTTTTAGCACAGCAGGTGCCACTTGGGTGGCGCTGGCCCCTTCCCGCCGGAGCTGGGGGACACTTGTGACACCCTCGGCCCTGAGCTGTGCCTTGGCCGGGATTGCACCTGCTCAGCCTCTCCGGATCCGCAGCGGCAGCAGGGCATGGTCCTGGATGAGCACAGCCTTGGAGGGGCTCCATCCCTCTGGCCGAGCTAAAACCCGAACCGGCCCCATCCCCTGCTCTCCCACCCATCCAAAAAATGCCCGATCACATTTTTTTCCTCATCCCCTCCAAAAAGAGCAGCTCGAACCCGACACCAGCAGAGCCTCCGCTGGTGGAGCAGCCTCCCCGGCAGGAGAGGATCCGCAGCTGGAATGACCCTGCCGCTGGAAGGTGTTTGCTCTGTCTCTCCGCTGCGGGTTTTTTTCAGCCCGAGGAATCACAGGCTGCGCAGGGCTCGCAGCTCCGGAACCCTTTGCAGCGGGGAGAGGGTTTTTGCGCTTGTGCGGTAACTGAAGTTAATCAGCCCTCCAGCCCCCTTCCTCTCCCCCTCCCTTCGGTGCTTTTAGTGAATCAGAAAAAGTTTGGCTGGCTGCCTGGAAAGCACTTGCTAAAATCTGATCTCTTACTTCAGCAGCCTTAAAACAAAGTTATTGGCAGTTATATACAGTTGGAGCTTGCAGGCTTCCAAAGCAATAAAATAATAAAAAAAAAAAAAGAAAAAAGAAGAAAGCTCTGTGCTCTGGTGCTATTAGAACCATACTTGCTACCTTTTGTGCTGATTTTGCAGCGTTTGGGGGCTGTGGGGTGGGATGGGCTCTGCGGAGGTGTCCTGGCCGGGCTGGAGAGGCGGCGGAGCCGGAGCTCGCTGGTGACACACGCACACCGAGCTCCTCCGGCGATTGGTGTGCGGAGCCAAAACATTAGATTAGTCATACTCGAGGGCCTTCGAGTGAGTGTTTACAGTATTAATGGTAGATGAAAAGATGTGAATGCTGTAAGTTTTTATTGCCCATTTTGTTACACTTTCTTTCTGGATTTATTCATGGGATTACATGTTTTGAGCCTGAATGGGACCAAGGGATTATAGGATTTCTTTAATAATGATCAGTTTGGGTAGGAGTTAGCCTTTGGTGAACTGGAGTAAATTAATGCATCACTTAGGTTTAATATTTATTTAGTCTAAAGGAAGTTGTTTAGTTTTGCTTAAAGGGCTCTGTGTTGTATTGGGGAGATTTAGGAGTTCCTGAAGGGGATTATATTCTAAGGCTGCCTTTTGCCCTGCGTTCAAGCCATGATCTGTGGCTCGTCCTGTGTGCTGGTCTTAGAATTACTGTGCTGTGCTGCTGCCTGGTACCTGTGGCTCTGTGTGCAGAGGTAGAAATCCCCCCAGTGTGTGTGGGGCTGGAGGGATTCTGAGACAAAACACCAGTTTGGGTATGCTCTGTGTGTTTTGTGGATCCTTGTGTACAGGGCTGTGGTGCATTGACGTGTGAGCTGCTGCAGTTCTGTGCTGGGGGCTCAGCTCTGGCCAGAAGCGTTCCCATAGACCCCAAGGCAGCCCTGCAGCCGCCAGGGATGATGGGGCAGGTGTAGGATCTCCTGATGGGGCAGGTGTAGGATCTCCTGATGGGGCAGGTGTAGGATCTCCTGTGGGCAGGTTGTGGCAGCACTGGGATCTCCTGTGGGCAGGTTGTGGCAGCACTGGGAAGTGTTGCCCAGCCCTGGCCACAGGGAGGTCGGAGGGTCGGCAGTTTCCAGGAGCAGGATTTAGAGCCCTGGACGAGTCGGGCTCCTCCAGGGCTTTGCCATCGTGTGACATTTGCGCCATGAAGCGCAGGGATGGACACGTGGTGGATCAGAGGGGAGCACTGCTGGAGCGTGGGTGCAGCACAGCCCTGGGAGCAGCCCTGGACCTCACAGGGCTGCCTGGAGGAGAGGTCAATCACCTTCCCCTGCGACAGCAATGCCCCTGTCTTGTTTTCTTCTCTTGCCTCTTAGGAAGTCACTCTGATGCTTGGAGTTGCTACAGTTCCAAAGCAGGGACACTGGATATCCTTGCAGACCCTGGAGACAATAATTTATTTATGCAGGTTGTTCTTAGGAATGCTCTTTCACTGATGGTTACTGAACTCTCCCTCTATCACGTCTTTAGCATTTTTGGATTTATTCTCCTACCTTTTCACACTTCCAGGAGCAATTTCTCTTCCATGTGCTTTTTTGTTCTTTATGCCCCAGAGTGGTTTTGGGTTTCGCTTTGGCTTTGGAGTCAATCTCTGCTCTACAAGCAGGTGAGAAAGCCCAGAAGCACCTTGCAGGGTTGGAGGGGATTGCCCCATGCTGTGCTGGCTCTAGCAGCACCAGTGACCCTGAGGATAACAAATGTGGGGACATGAGATCTCAGAGAGCCCCTTTGCCAGGGCAGGTGGGGGCTGGAGGCAGCTTCAGTGTAAGTTTAGCAGTAGGATCCGAGGTTCTGAGTGCTGTCCTCGTTTGCAAGAGCTTGCAGCTCTTCTGTCCCTGAGCCACGTCAGGTGCATGGGCAGGCAGAGCACGGGGCAGTGCCAGCATGGGCTGCCCTGGCTGTGCTGCAGAGCAGAGGGTGGTCCTGCCCCAGCTCCTTCCCTGCCTGATCAACCTCGCCGTGTTCTCCTACATGGAGTGCATCTGTCTTAGATTATGAAGAGGTCCCTGATAGGGCCAAATCCTTTGCTTTTATGGCTCTTGTAGGTTAAGATCCAGCTTTGGAATCTGATCCAGAAGCAAACAGGAGGTCAGAGGAATGCACAAGGCTCCACTAGGCTATTTTCACATCTGCTGGTGTTGTGTAAGAGGAAGGCTGCTGTGTGCCATGCCAATAGCAACTTGTGTTTCTCCTAAGCTCCTGTGCAGCGACAGACAGTTATTGTTTGGGACATTGTAAAGTGAGACACAGAGAAGTGTTGCTTCCACACGTTCAGTGAGCCAGATCCTGCGGTCTGGCCAAGCCACACGCAGCACATGTCAGAGGCGTGAGCAGCTCCCTCCCCTCTCCCTGCCTGCTGATCCAGGGCTGTCCTCCCTGGGACAGGCAGACGGGTGGTGAGTGCCACCAGACAGCTCTGGGGACTGAAGCCAAAGCAGTTCCTGGTCACAACCCGGCCAGTTTGCCTTGGCTGGCCACTCCTTCTGTGGGTGTGCAGCAGTGCCAGAGCCACAGCTCCCTGCCTGCCCTGTCCTTGCCCTCCTGGTGACAGCACCAAAGGCAGGGAGCTGCACTGCACATCACCAGCAAGGTTATTCTCATGTCTCCCGTCCCTGCAGATGGGCACCTAGCTGCCCTTGTCCACTCTGGGTGGCACAGTGCCTGTCCTGAGGCAGTGCCAAGGCTGTGTGTGCTGCCAGTGATGGAGCTCTGGGCATCCCCACATTGCTCCTGAAGCGCTGTGGGATGGGGCAGGTGGTGCCTCCGTGGGCTGCTCCTTCCTTGTGGTCAAGCCCTGCATGCCAAGAGTCCTTGGGGCCCAGAGCCCCCCAGGCTGGATGATCCCGTGCCTTCCCCTTCTGCTCAGCCTGGACTGGGAACACCACGTCCTCAGCACAGCATCCCTGTGCCAGTACCTGCCTCCTGCTCCAGGAGGATGGAGAAGTCATCCTGAAAAGGACAGAATATGGCAAATGTGGTCTGTGCAAGGCTGGGCAGCTCTCTGTTGATTTTTCGGATTGCACCTGCCTTGATTACTAGGCAGTGAGAAGAACCAGAGAAACTGTGTAAGCAAAGCCTGAGTCAATGAGCAGAGGAGCTCAGCCACGTGGAAGTGCTTGGCCCCATCATGGGCTGGAGCTGATGGGATGGGCCCTGGCTTTGGCTCCGTGCTGTGCTGGACTCCCAGTGGTGGATGCACAGTGGTGGTATGGCTCTGCTGGCCTGCAGAGGCAGGGTTCTGTTGTACATGAGAGCGTTTGTTCCAGTTGCAGATGCCCTTGCTCTCCAGGAAATAACCATGTGGCTTTCCACAAGGGATTTTTATTCCCTGCTGCTGACTCATTGCACCAGAATATGAAGTGTTGTGTCCTGAAGCTGCCCCATGTATCCTGATTCTGCCTCCTGAACTTTGGAGAGCTTGAGCTTGTGGAGGAAGAGGAGACACACTGGAGCAGGAAAGCTGAGTGGCAGTGGGCTGGTGCTTGGGCTGGTGTGTGCTGAGCTTCTCCTGTGGGAGGGGTGGGACTCAGCCTAGCTCAGGTGAGCGTAGCTGTGGGTCTTGCTGCTCACAGACGGGGATGTGCAGCCTGTGCCCCACCAGCTGCCTGCCCTGGGCACACCACGCCTTTGCCTCTCACTGAAGGTGCCCAGCCCTATGGGTTCTCTGCCACAAAGACCCCTCAAAGACATTTAGCAGGAAGATTTGCAAAGCTGTTTCCAGATTCTCACCCCAGCGAGGCTGACACAAACGTGAGCTGCTTCAGCATTTGGGGGCCTGGCTTTGCTCCTTGGGGACTCTGCTCTGCACCCCTGCATGTATGCAGTTTGCTTTTCCAAAGCTCCAGAGATGTGTGAGGTGCTTCAGAGGAATAGAGATGGACATGGGCATTGTTGAGGAGAGTGCCTAGAAGGACACCATGAAGTTCAGCTTTTAATTGGATGCAGTGTGATGGTTGTGTTGTATTTTGCTTTTGCTTTCCTTATTGCACCTGACAAGAACAAGACAGGATGGGGGCGAGGGGCGTGGGGTTTGGAGCAGTGCTGGGTTTGGAGTGGTGTGAGGTTCAGTGCAGTGTGGATTCTGAGAGCTGCTGGGTTTGGAGCAGTGCTGGGTTTGGAGTGGAGTGGGATTCACGGGAGGGATTCCTGCTCAAACTCAGAATTACTTTTTCTTATAGAGTAGCTTGGCTGTAGCACACCAAGGTGGGAGAGAAAAGAGCAGAATGGGCAAAGGATGGCACTGCCCGAGCTCTGTGGCTGTGGCTGGCATGTGGGATGCAGCTGGTGCTGTGAGTGACTGCTGAGGGTGTAAGAGGCTCAGGGAGGATGAGCAGCACTGGGGGCTTGGGCAGCCACACTGAATACTTGATTTTGCTGTAAGCTGATAGCACCGAGCTGGTCAGCCAGGCCTCTCTGCTGTGTGAGACTGAGCTCAAGAGAGAGACTCATCTGGGACTGAAAATCATTATTGTGGATATATAAGCTGCTCCCCAGATCCTTGAGAGTATTTTTATGTATCTCTTCCTTTCCTTAGACTCTGTTGTGCTCTTTCCTCTTCTCCCTTGCAGAGCTTCTTTTGCTTTGTTTTTCCACAGATTTAGATACTTTATATTACGATAAGTGCAGGTGAAAAAATGTGTTCATGGAACATGATCTAAAAAGGGAAAAGAGGGATGGCTGCTGTTGGTGCCTGACAGGGATGGGGATACCTCGTGCCAGGGTCCCTGCCTGGGGTGGGCTGTGCTGGGGGAGCTGGGAGCCCTGGGCCCAGGGAGGCACCCAAAGCCCTCCTGCCTGTGAGATGCTCTGCGGCAGGGCACGGCCTTCCTGTGCTCTGCTGCTGAAACCAGGAGGCTTCCACCTGGGTACTTGTGGCCTGGAAGGTCCAGACATGATTGTTTTTCTTTCCTTCCCTGGGTTTTTGTGTTTTGGTCACCTGCTGTGCCATAACAGCAGGTACAAGCAGAAATTATGCAGAGCTGTGCAATGTGCTGCCTACCTAGCATGTCGCCTCTGTGTCCTGATGCCTCTCCAGATGTCCATGGAGGATTAGGCATCCTGCAAAGCAGCTGGAAGGAAAGTAAGAAAAAAACCCCAAAATATAAAAGACCGTCTGGCTCTGCAAAAGTATTTTGCTGTTGCCATTCAGCAGCCTCGCCATAGCATGAAGAGAAAGAAAGGGGAACAGAGAGGAAGGAGGAGGCTTAGCCTGTCATGGTCTGTGTGTTTCCCTTTGTGCTACCTCCTCACAGCCCCAGGGGCTGCGGCGGGTGGGAGCCGGCTGCCAATCTTCCCCTCCAGGGCCGGGCTCTGTCTGCCCAGCCCCAGTGCTTCCATGTGGGGCTGGTTCCGGGCAGCGCTGCCCCAGCCCCTGCCGGCTCTGCCCGCACAAACAGCTGCAGCTCAGGCTGAACCACACGGCAGGGCCAGCACATCCTCCCCTAGGCCAGGCTCTCACACCCTGCTCCCTTTGCCATTTCATGGAGTTACTGTCTTGGTTCTGGAGCTCAGGGTGCAGAACAGCTCTGACAATGTCCTGCACATGGCTCCTTGCCTGGGCTGGTGCTGCTGAGTTTGCTGCTGCTGCTGCTGCTGCTGCTGGAGGTCAACGTTGCTTTGGAGGCTGCAGGAGAAGAGGGGAAGATTTGAGGCTGTGGCATTGGGGTAAAAGGCCTCAAGTTGTGCCAGGGAAGGTTTAGATGGGATATTAGGAAAAAATTTCTTCAACAAAAGTGTTGTCAAGCACTGGAAGAGTGGAGCCACCGTCCCTGGAAGTGTTCAGAAGATGTGTGGGTGTGGCACTCGAGCCCCTGGTTTAGCCATGGGCCTGCCAGTGCTGGGTTAACAGGTGGATTGGTGATCTTAGAGGATTTTTCCAACCTAAATGATTCTGTGATGAGAAGTGGGCAGTGGGGAATGGCCCAGCACATCCTGCTCACTGTTGTTGGTGATGGACAGGAGATGGGGCAGAGCCCAGCCCGTGGGCTCACCCATGTGGGGATGGCAGCAGGGGCAGGCTGGGGATGCTGGCACTTGGCCCAGGCACACCCAGACCCTCATGGTGCCAGGCTAAGGGGCTGGATCTGGAAACAAGGAGGAGCTGGCATTGAGGGAAAGCAGGGCGGAGAGGGGCCGAGTGTGCCCTGTGATTCCTCTGCTCGTCTTTTAAAATCCAAATGGATGGATGATAAATCTTGGTGAAGGTCCCAGAGAAGTGCATATTGTGTGGATAGAAATGTTAGGATGCAGCAATTAATAGCTGATTGCTTTTCCTACAAGATATTCCCAGCACTCCTTAGTCCTTCCAGTTCCTTTTTCTCCTTTTTCTCCTGTATTTCAGATCCCTTTTTTCCTGCTAGAGTACTATCTTTGGCATAATTTTGAAGGACAGCTTGTTAAAAAGCTTTTGTATCTTTTGGAATACTCTGAGCTGCTCTTGCACAGAAATCCAGAATTACCAGAAAAAGGCAGGAAGCAGCGGTGAGCCTGGTCAATGGCTGTGAGCAGTGTGTCTGCTGGGTGTCTGCAGGCATGGCTGCTGGCATGGGAAGGCCTGGAAAGATAAATTAGGAAGTGGGTGAAGGACATTTTTCATAGAAGGGCATTTTGCTGCTTCTCTGGTGGTTTTTATCCATTTGAGGAGAGGGGTGGTCTGAAAGCTGGCAGTGATGTGACCACCAGGACTGGGGTCACTTCCCTCCTGTCATACCCTGGGCGATCTCCTCTCAGCACAGCTCCATTGTTTCTCCCACTGGAGTATGGGGTACAATCCTGGTCAAATAATTGGATTTCCCTTCCCAAGCTGGATTCAAACCACAGGTGGAATTGGACTGCATTGTTGGAACGAGCAGGGAGTGGAGTCTGTGCTGTTTCCAGCCGTGTTCCAGCTCTAACACGAAGCTGCTTTTGGCCCCCTTACTCTCCCAGGCTGGAGGGTTACGACCCTGCATGAGCAGCCTCAGTGCCTGGGTGTGAGGCTGCACTGTAGGACTGCACAGGGCAGGGCAGTATTGATTAGCTGTACAATAAATTGTGATGTATGTAGGTGCAGGTTTCTGACCCTGTGGTCGCGACCTTGCGGTGATTGGGAGCGTCCGGCCAGCTGAGATCAGACAGCGCCAGCAATCGATGGGGACAGCACTGCTGCTGCAGGACAGCACTGCTGCTGCTGCAGGGACAGCATTGCTGCTGTAGGGACAGCACTGCTGCTGCAGGACAGCATTGCTGCTGCTGCAGGGACAGCATTGCTGCTGTAGGGACAGCACTGCTGCTGCTGCAGGGACAGCACTGCTGCTGCAGGGACAGCACTGCTGCTGCAGGACAGCATTGCTGCTGCAGGGACAGCACTGCTGCTACTGCAGGGACAGCATTGCTGCTGCTGCAGGACAGCACTGCTGCAGCAGGGACAGCACTGCTGCTGCAGCAGGGAGAGCACTGCTCCTGCTGCAGGACAGCATTGCTGCTGCTGCAGGCACTGGCACCTTTGTCCCAGGGAGCAGGCAGTGCTTCAAGCTTCCCCTGCAATTGCACCTGGAGCTCCATGCTGGGAGCTGGGCTGTGCCAGCCTGACCCAGGCTGTGGGCATGGGAGGGACTCTTTGTGTGTTTCCATTGGGATTCTCAAAGCTGCAACATCTCAGGCTGGAAGGGAGGAGTGAGGGCAGCTCTGGCCAGCATGGAGAGTGTGCCCTGCTCATCACAGAACCAGACTGGTTTGAGCTGGGAGGGACCTTAAAGCCCACACAGTGCCACCCCTGCCATGGCAGGGACACCTCCCCCTGCCCCAGGCTGCTCCAGCCCCAGTGTCAGCCTGGCCTTGGGCACTGCCAGGGATGAACCCCCCCGAGGCTCCAGAGCTCCAGGGGTGTTTGGACAGCACAGGGTGGGACTGGTGGGGTGTCAGTGCAGGGCCAGGGGTTGGACTGGATGATCCTAATGATTTTCTTCCAATTCAGAATATTCTGTGATTCTCTGGGCAATCTGTGCCAGTGTGTGACCACCTTCCTAACATCTTATCTATACATCTCCTCTTTTACTTTAAACCCCCTTGTCCTGTAATAAATGGGAGCAGTCTGCCAGCAAGGCAGATGCTTGCTTTGTGCTGTTTATGTTGAAGGAGTAGGTAATAGGAATTAAATTGCTATTTAAATGTAGCAAACAAGAAAATGGAATTGATTTGCTCAGCTTTCATTTCTGGGAGCCTGATTTCCCCAGTGTGCACCATCACTGTGTGAGCCCAGACACCGAGCACCATCAGGGTCAGTTGTGGGGTTTCACTTCCCAAGGAGATGGTGCAAAGTCTGATGTGAGGTCAGCAAGGCTGAGCTGGCAGAGCTGCCCTGTGCTGGGTGGTGGCCCTGGGGGTGGCACTGAGGATGTCCCCAGAGCAGGCAGGGACCGGGGGGTGTCTGGACGAGGCACAGAGCCCTACATCCCCCCAGTGCTCAAGGAAAGGCTCCTGGGGATCCCCAGCTTCAGGCCCAGCGTCTCATGGTTGTGTCTGCCCATTCTGCCCTTGTCTGGCCTGAATTTCCCCCCAGCAGCATTTTCACACTGCTGGTGACTGGTGATGGATGGATCAAAACGTGTGGGGTTCTCCCTGGTACCCCCAGGCTGTGCAGGGATGCAGCACCCAAACCTCAGCGATTTTAACACCACTTTATTTTTTCCCTTATTTAAAATATTTAAAAAACAGATTTATTTTCCAAAACTGTTGAGAATTTTTCCCTGAAAATGGGAAACTTGCAATCTAAATTAATTAAAACCAAATGAGACTTTTCCCTAACTCAACAAAGCTGAAAGATAAGAAATCCTATTTGCCTGGTGTTTGCAGTGTAAATATTTCCAGGCAGAAGTGTGGCTAATAGAGATCAGAACAAATCTTCTATTAGAAAACAAACTCTGCTTTTCTTTTCTGGCCCTAGGCTCATGTTTGTTATATGGGATATTGAAGGCAGATTGACAATTTGGTTTGGATTAAAGTCAACACATGGTTTATGCCATATTTTTGATAAGGCTCAGTAGTAATCTGATTTTTTTTCCGGGCTGTCTTTAGTACATAAGTAGTAGACTTGTCCATTCCTGGGAATATTTTTGCAGTGAAGATACTGAAGAATTTATTTCTGGAGGGAAGATGAAATTTCTTGTTTTAAAAACTCTTAAAATCCCAAGTCAAGTTAAAATCCATTTACTACAAGCTGTAAACTTGATGTGAGCTGGGCAAACTTCAGGCCATTTTATTAACTGATGTAGACAGTGTTTTCTTTAAATGCCTTTGGAAGGGCAGAGAGGAGGAGACTGGTTCATGCAGGGGGAGCAGAGCAGGTCCCTGTGCTTTACCACCAGCACCCAGTTCCCACCAGCAGGAGCAAAAACTGCCACCATTTGCCCCTGTATGTGCTTGTGAGCTCAGCTTCTTCCTGGGAATGACAGGCATTGCCACATGCTGCTGGTTCCCTCCTTGGTGAGCCCCAGAATGGCCTTTGGTTACCCTTGGGTACAAACAGCTGTGTATTTGTATGGTGTGGATTCATCCTGTTTATAAATAAGCTTCACTCTCCAAAGTGAGTGTCTCTTTGTCATTACTGTGTTTCCTAGAAAGAAGGTAGGGGAAAAAAAGTAGAAAAATGGGGAATGGCTGGGAATTGCTCTCTGCCTTTGAACTCTGTGCCTGGAAACCCATCTGCAAAACCCTGGGCCTGTCCTCACTGGAGGATCCACAGAACTGTTGTGGCTCATTCTGTGGCCACCTCCATCTCTGATGCCAGCGTGGAAACTTTCAAATGGGATTATTTGATCAGGATTAAATGGCTCCCAGAGTTGTCTTTGAGGGTAACTGGTGCTGGCAGGACCCATTGGGTGATTGTTCAGTGCTAGAACTGGACACTGGGAAAGCTCTGACTCGATAGTGATGCTGAAAGCAAGTGAGATACCTGTGCCAGCTGTACATGAACTCCCTCGAAAGTGGAATTAGGGGAGCTGAATGTTGCCTGCATCTGCATTCATTTTGGCTGCCTGCAGCAGCAGGGTGTGCCCAGCCAGGGGCTCAGTGAGCTGTGCCCTGAGTGGCCCTGCTGGGACAGGGATGGGCTCAGTCCCTGTCCCTCAGCCCATGGAGGGGTTCCTGCATCCCGAGGGCTCCGGCCTGCCATGGAAATGTGTTTGCACAATTAGCGTGGCCCCTTCCTTCCCTGGGAGCAGAATGGTTTATTGATTTCTGTGGCCCACTCACCCCCACGTATTCAGCAATAATGACCCTTCCACCCCAACTCTAAATCATCCCAGCATGCCTCGCCCCTAAGCCCTCTAATCTTTTTGGGTTGTTGTTGGTATTTATGCTCGTGGAGGTTTATGATCTGTCGGTGCTGGCTGCTGAAATGCTTTATTTATCCATAGGCTGGGCCACACAGGGAGCGTCCTTATTCTGGTATCATGTTCAGGATGCTGTAGTTAAGGGTTGTGTCAGCACTTCCATGCACAAATCTTGTTATTCAGGGGTTTTGCAATTCCGTGGAAAAGCAAACCAGCGACCTGGCACGGCAAGGGGAGGCTCGAAGGCAAACATGAAAGCCCAACAACCCACTGCTCATTTAGGGATTATTAGATGGGCAACCTTTTTCCTTGAGGAAAGGAGCCAGAAACATCCTCCTCCCTCGGTTTGATTTTGTGCAAAGAAAACCCTCTTTTGTGTGCTTGTGTTGGGGTCAGATGGGGAGAGCACAGTGAGGCAGGACACGGGCTGGGATCCTCTTGGTTGCTTGGGAACAAACCTGTGGCTGGTGCAGAGCAGAGCTGCCTTGTCCTCAGAACGTGTGGCTGTGGAGAGCTGGGGAGCCACAGCCCAGGAACAGCAGGTGATGGGTTTTATAAATGTGATTTATGGCCCTGTTAGTGCAGGAGCTTGTGGGCTTATAAATTATTTGGAGATTTCTCAATGATAGAGGGAGTGTGGTATAAACAGGAGAGATAACAGGGCTTGAGAATGTATTTCAAAGGGCTTTTGGGGAGGGAGAAGTTCCATGACTGCTGGCAGGGATGGGGTGATCCTGGCTGTGCTGGAGGAAGAGCCTTTACAGACCAACCCAGCCAGCGTATTTTTTATTTCTCCCTGTTAATGCTGATGGGTTTTGTGGGCACTGCATGGACAGCCTGGAGCAGAGTTCATAACTTGGAGCAAAAATGCTCCAAGCATGGCCTGGGACAACAGACTGGGGCTGGCATTGAGGGTTCTGTGCAAGCAGAATTGATCAGTGCTCAGGCAGGAGCAGGCAGTGGTGAGGCAGTGAGGGAGCTGACAGAAAAGATGGAGAGACAATTTACAAGGTGATGCAGTGCCAGGACAAAAGGGAATGGCTCCCACTGCCAGAGGGCAGGGATGGATGGGATATTGGGAAAAGTGCTTCCCTGGCAGGGTGGGCAGGGTGCCCAGAGCAGCTGGGGCTGCCCCTGCATCCCTGGCAGTGCCCAAGGCCTGGTTGGACACTGGGGCTGGGAGCAGCCTGGGATGGTGGGAGGTGTCCCTGCCTGTGACAGCATTGGAACCAGGAGATCTTTAAGGTCCCTTCCAACCCAGGTCATTCTATGACTCATGCTGTGGTCCCTCAGGAAGGGGACTCTGTCACAGAGGGAAATCAGGATACCAGGCTGTTGCTGGATCCCTTTGTTAGCAGCTCCGAGGCTGGTGTGAATGGCAGGGACTCCTGAGGAGGTTCCTTTCCGCTGGCACCATTCCCACAGATGGTCACTGGGTGTGACCTTGTCAGAATGAGCAGCAGTGGAACTGACTGGAGCTTAGTAAAAGATTTCCAGAGAGGACACTTGACAGAGGAAGGTGATGCTGGGATAATTCAGTCAGGTCCCCAGGTATCTCTGCTGAATCAGCTTTTAGAGAAGCCACCTCTCACCTGAGGTCAGGACTTGGGAGCTGCTGTGGGGACAGTTGGTGGCCAAGTCTCTGTTTTCTTTGCAAATGCAATGCAAAAAGGTAATTTGTGAGTTCTGCCCTGGTGTGCACTGCTCGGTAGTTGCTGTGTTTTACCCTAGAGGGAGTTGCTTTTCTGCAGTGGGAGCAGGGATCTGTGTTCCTTGGAGGATGTCAGGGGACCAGATGAGAGGAGCTCCCAGGATGAGCACGGCATCACTGCTGAGGTGCTGCCCCTGCAAATGTTTGTTCTCTTATGAGGAGGTTGGTCTTGGATGATCTTCCATCTCCTTCTGATGGCAGGGTTTTCCTGAGTATCCCTCGGGTTTTCCTGAGTATCCCTCACATTTTCTGTATCTTGTGCCTTTGCTCCTGTTTTTGTGGCGGTCTCAACTGGGCTGGCATCAAGCAGAAGAGCAGAGATGTCACCTTGAACCTGGCAGGCCCATGCTTCAAACTGACATTTTAAGTCCTTGTGGTGAATAACTCTGCCTTTTTCCAGGGTTTAGGAAATGCCTGACCAGTTTCAGGCTAGTGGGCTTGGGGTTTCTGCTCTGCCCTGCTGCTGTGGCCAAACAGGTTTGCAGCAGGAGCATCTCCCCTGGGGAAAGGGGAGAAGAGGTCAGGGGTGCTTTGAACCTGGCAGCTTTCTCAGTAGTTGGACTCAGATCCAATTGAAGAGGGGAACAAATTGCTGGTAAGTATTTTTAGTGGGTGCTGCAGCTTTTGTGCCAGGAACACCCCACTGGGAGCTCTGCTGTGGCCAGCCAGGCTCCTGCAGCCCTGGTGAGCAGCAGCACCCTCGGGTGGGGCAGGCAGCCCCTCAGCCCTGTGCTCACCTGTGCAGAGCCACCTGTGCTGGGCAAGGGTTTAATTCCTGCTTACCAGGACAGGTTATTTCAGCAGGAGTGCTTTCTCCATCAAGAAAATTTGATTTTTTGTTAAGGTAGGGGAGGCAGTTGTAGCATGCCAAGCTCCCCGGTCCATGGTTTCACAGGGGTTGATTGGGGCTGTTCTGCAAAGCCTGTTGCAGATTTCTTTGCAGCAACACCAATGCTGTGAGGAGGGACAGGGACATGAAATGACTTCTGAGAAGCAAACCTGTGTGTCCTGGAGTGAGCAGTGAGGACCGCAGCATGGAGCCTCTCAGGGATGTGGGGCCCAGCGTGGCCCATGGGAAGGGTGGAGGACGTTGCCACTGGTCAGCAGAGTGCAGGGGACATGGATGAGCTCAGATACTTCCAAGGCTGGAGGCTTTCAGCCAAGGCTGGAGTGGTCACACCTGTGTGGTGTCAGCCCAGACCTCCCTGGCAAGCCCTGGGCAGCGGCTCGGGGCGGCAGCGCTTGGCCAGGCGCAGGGGAAGGCAGAGGGACCACCCAGTTCTGATAAGGGCAATTTAGAAAGGAAGGGGAAGATTGTGAAAAGAGGGGCAAAGGGGCACAAAGGGAAGAAAAAACCCACCCCACTGCCGAACAAAACTGAAGATCAAGACTGCTGTTAAACACACTGCCTGTGAGGGAGGTCTCACCGTGCCTTTTCTAATCTAGAGCCAGCCAGGATTGTATTAACAGCTTCAACGCAATGGAACAAATTAATCCCTGATGTAATTGAAATCGGTGAGGTCTCACAATAGGTGAGTTTGACCCAGTGGGATAGAAATAGAACAAGTATTGGAATGAAGGAGTGAAACGAAGTCACACTGTTCAGCCATTGGTATTTCATTCCTAGAAACAAAGGCCAGACAAATGCAGAGAATACATGGCTCTGCTGGGCATGGTTGAAAGCTGCTCAATAATATCAAGCTTTGAAGGGATATTTCTGTGTGGAGAGGAAGTATATAGCAGAGATATAACAAGCATTAAAAAAGACAAAGAAAGAAAGGAAGAAAGAAAAAGCCCTGCTTGCTCCTTGCCTGATGGATAGCATGGTAAAATAATACCAGCTGTTAACTAATAATCATCATTATCATCAAGATATATCGGAATTGGAGAAAAATAAGAAAAAGAGTTAAGGTCTAAACTGTATTTCTGGAGACTGGAACTGTCAAGAGGCCATGGCAAGCTGTGGCCTCTCGCAGATCTCCCTCAGCTGAGGTGCATGAGGTTGGTTTGGCCCCTTTGGTGCTGCAGCCCCAGGGCACAGCTCAGGGGCACGGGGGCACCGGGGCTGCCCAGTGCAGGCAGCTGAGCTGCTGCTGCTCGTGGTGACAGTGTCGGTAAGGTGACCTGGGAGCTGCTGGCAGTGACCTGTTGTGAGCCAGTGAGGGCAGACAGGTGCAGGGGGAGATGAGAGGCAATGAGCCCCAGCTGGGCTCCTAAAAACCATTCATCAAGGCTGGAACCCTGCTCTTCCCCAGGATTAACCATTTCCCAGGGTGCAACAAGTTTAGAATCTCAGCGTATCACACGTGGTGCATTTTCACAGTTCTGGCTATGGCTCATTCCACCATCAAAAGGAGAAACTTAGTTTTCTTGAAGGTGGCATCATCTTTCTCTTCTCAAATACTGATTGATGGGCCATAAAACATTCATTTCCTCAAACTCTCAGGTTCCAGTTGTTTGGCACTCCCTCCAGCCTCCCTCCTGGTTTCCTACCAGGCTCAGTAACACCGTGCCTGCCATTCCAAGGCCGACAGATGCGTTGCTTTTGCAGTGGTGCATGGCTTGGACAGCCAGCGGCGTCTTGGAGCTGCTGGAAGTGTGGCTGGCTGAGTGATGGCTGAATTTCTCAGAGGTTGTGTGTTTCAGAGGGAACAGAGGTCTGGCACTGCCCGAGGAGATTCAATCTGCCTTTCTGAGTGCACAAGGCAGCTCTCCGGAGGAAAGGAGGCTTCGCTTGCAGAGCAGTTTTTGGATCCAAGTATGTGTCACCTCATGGAGCTGTGTCCCCTTTACAAGCCCTGGAAATGTGTTCTCCTTGGGTCTTATTTAACATTTCTGAAATCCAAAGGGATGGACAGGCTTGACCCCCGCATCACCCCATTTCCTTCTCCTTTTCCAGCTTTCTCACCAAAAAGGAATACCAAAAAGAATTTCAATGTAAATGCCATTGGTAAAGTTTTTTGTGGAATCTCATATCTGATCACTTTGAAGAGCCATTTCCACAATGCTCCATGCCCTTTGTCACAGACTATCCCAAAAGGTGCACAGTCACCATCCATGGTGACATCTCCCACAGTTTAAGAGTGCAGCTTAAATTTTTGGAAATTTATTTTTCAAGACAAAAATATTTTTCCATGGGTATCAGGAAGAAACAAACACCAAAGCAAAGCTCTAAGTTCTGTTATTTGGAAAGGCTTAGCTCCATTTGGGGAATTCCGGCACTGTTGCACCATGGCCTCTCTCCCATTGAATATACAGAGCTTCACTGTAAAGTACCTTCTCTGCATATCTGAGCATGGAGCTGCTTTTCCAAAGCCAATGCTCCTAAAGCCACAGAAGGGACCACACCAAGCACTGCTCATCCTCTCCTGTCTAGCTGTGGGAGGCTCTGTGACACGATGGTAACAACATCCTGGTGGTGGGTTGACTTTGCAGTGAAATGGAGGAAAAAGGAGTGCATTGTGTTTCAGTGTGTGCTGAGGGTGGCTGTCATGGGGAGCTAGCAAATCCTGCTGTGATTTGTGTACAGGAATTCTGCCAAAGTCATGGAAGCAAAGTGGTTTGTTACTTGCCTTTGAGGGCTTGAGAGAGATCTGTCTTGGATTTCCTCTTGTTGACCTTATTGAGTTAACTTTCATGTGTTTAGAAGGTCATGGAGAAAATCATTAATATTAGGTTGATTTGATGGCTGAAAGGTAATAAGTATTTCCTGCTTATCAGATGGGGTTTGAGAGGACTTTGAATAGCCTGATTTGTTTATCTTTTGCAATCGGTATGGCCCTTAGCTAGAGGGATTTTGTATTCCTGGTTCAGCTGGGGGAATGACATATGGTTGAGTGACATAGGGAGCTCTCTATTGAGTGGTCTGTAGCATAAATAGCAAAACACCAGGAAATTCTCAAGTCCAGCTCCCAGCTAACTTGGGTATGCTGTGGGCCTTGGACATCTCATGCTGTAACGCTTTATGACACGAACAATAACAGATTAACATCCCCCGTTACTGGAAAGCTTGAAATAGAAAAATCCAAAGTGCTGGAGGTTGGTTGGGTGGAAAGCCAAATCCTGCAGACGTGGCTTGGCACGGCCAGGCTTCCATTGACCTTGGCGGGGCTGGGATTGCTCCGTGCACAGGAGGCATCTGTGAGTGCAGAGATGGGGCACGAGCCGTGCAGGGCTGACATCACAGAGCTGCTCTTGGAGCTTTTCTTGGATTAATGCACACTGAAACCTTAGGCTGCATCAGCAAAATGGTCCTTCCCTCACCCTCCATCTGGGATTTAACAAAGAGGGCAGTCGTTCTTTAAGCTGAAGGATCATTGTAAAGCCATTTAAAATGAAATCCACTCTTATTTGAGACTCATTTGGCAAAAAAGCACATGAAAATCTCCCATTGTGGACTTGCTGGAAGACAGATGTAGTTTCTGGTTCCTTTGGCTGTTGGGAAAGGAGGTGGAACTGAATGCTCCTCCTTGAATTATTGGGCAAGGACAACAGACAAGGGAGAGCAGCTTCCTTTCATGAGCAAGGCATTTCTGTTGCTTCTGGGGCTGGAGGTGATGGTTATTTTTAATGTAAATGCTGTTTATTCCCTTGTATGAACTTTGGATAGCCAACTGTATTTGTAGCTGGATATTATCACTGAAAGGTGATAAGTAGTGACAAATAAATAAAAAATGGATAAGAAACTGATGGAAAAGAGAGGCAGAGTGAAAATGAAATGAAATTCAATGCTCTGATTTAACAGCTGGAATTTTGCAGGTTATAAATTGTCGCCAAGGAATGAGATGGAGTTACACAAAACCACTATCCTGAGATGCTGAAATCATGCACAGACAGCAGCCCATGGCAGCTGGACAGATGCCAGACAGGACAGAGCCCTGTGTCCTGTGTCCCACAGTGCTGCTCAGGGGCTGGAAGGTGCACGCAGCCCTTCCCTTCAGGGACCTGTTGTGTGAGCTCTGGACCCAGGGTCTGTTTTGCTGCCTATATGGAGGTGTGGATGATCAGACTGAAAGGCAAAGAAGGGCCTCATTTTGTGTATGATGTGTTATGTGCAGTAATAGCATTTCAATAGTCAAGACAAAAAAGGAAAACTTGCTTTGGTGAACAGGAGTGAAAGCCCTTCAGTTTAAGGCACTTAGAGACATTTCTGCATTCAAGTGTATTTGAGGGTGAGTGTACTTGGTTTCAGGTGACCTCCCTGACTGAGTGTTGGCCATCAGTTGCCAAAGGAGACATATGTTACTAATTTTTATGAGATTTATAGAAGAGTCTCTCTTTTGGTATACATACATGGACTTCCTTATCTCAGAGAAGTTTGCTGCTTGAGGGAGTGTACCCTGTAGGGAAGGGGTCCTGTGAGAGTGAATTTTAGCAACGATCAAACAAGTTTTATCTCATAAAATCAACACTGCATGAAACTTTTTTTTGGGTACTGATATTCTGTGCTGCAGGCCAGATGCAGCCCAGGCTGGCATGGGTAATTCCCTTTGGCCATCCTCCAGCAGAGCATCCTGTTTCCACAGGGTGGTTAAGTGTGAGCTTATCTTTAAGCAGGTGGCTAAATCCGGGTGGTTTCACTGCTGCTCTTGCCACGGCTTCTGGCCAGGAGACAGCTCAGCTGCAAGGGGAGCCTGCAGCCTGTTCCAGGATTTCTGCCCTGGCTCAGAGCTGGGCACGTCTAGGGAAGTGCTGGAGTGATGCAGGCTAGGCTGGCTGTGTTTCAGGGCCAGCATCACCTGCTGATTCCTGCATCAGCTACCTCAGCTCTTGGCTAAGGGTGGGGCCAGCCAGCTCCTTGGACAGGGGAAGAGGAGATGGCACCCCTGTGCAGCTGGTGCCCTTCTTGCAAAGGGAAGGGGCGCTTGATTAGCTGATCTCAGGCAGGACAGTGGTGACAAAGGGGTGTTGGTGACATGTTGGAGCTGAGCACTCTGCAGGATGCTCATGGGTGCTCCTGGGCCCACCGAGGCACTGCAACTACAGCCTCTGCACTGTGAGTGCTCCAGAGACAATTAGAAGATAATTAAAACATGTTTTGGAAAACAGATTGCATTTTCTGTTGGGAGTTTCCAAAAAAGCAAAGCAACCTGCCCTTCCCCCCACTTCAAATCCCACCTGTTTTGGTTTTTTCCTAGAAAAATGTGAAATTCATTAACATGTGGTGAAAGCAATGTAATGACGTCATCTTGATTTAAAATCTGTTTTAAATCTTAAAATAATGGAGCCAGAATTTTAGCTGCCAATAGCCTTGCTTTGCGGGCACAAGGCAGACTGTCAGCATGACTGGAACCTTTCTGGGTTTGGTAGTTCAGCATCTTTTGCAACAATGGGATTTGAAAAGAAAGGAAGAAAAGACATTGCAAGGAGAAAAATAAATTAATATGATTTCTGTCAAAAGTCAAGCGCTGTGTGCTTCACTCAGGTGTAGCTGTGGTGCCTGGGGAGGGCAGGGCAAGCAGAGCCCTGCTCTCTGCTGGCCAGAGCCCTGTCAGCATCCTGATGTGGCACCCTGCCATGCCCTCTGGCTAGGGGCTGCTCCTCCTCTGACTGCCCAGCTCTGGGTCACAGCTCCTGGCCACCCTGTTTTCTGGGAGTGGGAAATATTGTGACCCCTGTCTGTCACCTCTGACATCGCTGTGAATGTCCCAGCATTGCCCTGAGCCTCCCTTGCCCAGCCTCTGCCTGTGCCTTCAGCTCCCTATGGGCTTCTGACAGCCAAATCAGAGATAAATCACTTTCTCCTCAAAACATCAATACCGGAATCCCAGATTTTACTAAGAGCACCGAAGGCAATCCCACAGCATCACTGGGAACCTCATTGCTGCTGCTGTGCTGAGCTTGGGCTTTGGCCCAGGGTGCTTTCTGAAGGTCTGGTGCTCAGCAGCACTGCCTGCCTGAGTGAGCTTGTCTTCCTGCTGCAGGCTTGGGTGTCCCCAGGATAACTGGAAATGCTGCAAAGTTCTATTGAGGTTTTGACTTTCAGGCTTCACTGTATCTGCTGGTATGAGATGATGTGCAGGAGGCTGAAGTGGGGCTCTTTGGTGTGTTGTGGCCACTTTCTTTATGTGTTTTAGTCTGGAGTGGATCTGAACAAGGATTTATTGACCTTTTCCATTTTCATTGCCAGTTCCCTCCCCACACTGATACATCAGAACACTTCTGCTTGCAGGCCATGTTTCATGTCATTTGTTGTCCTGTAAAGTCTGCCACCAAAATGTTGCCCATCTGTGAGTTTGGATGTTGTGGTGCAAATGCTCCACAGATCATAGATGGACAGTTCATGGAGCAATTTTTGGGCCTTCCTGTTGTTTGGGTGTGAAGAGCTTTTTGGGTGCATGCTGCCCAGTCTCCCCTTTGGGAAGGCATCTTGAGAGCAGTGGTGTTCTTGGGTCCTCTGACCTTGGGCCAGTCAGAATGACTCTTTGGAAGGAAAAGTGGGACTCCTGTTTTGATATTTCTTGGGGATTTTAAAATAGGAAACAAAATGAAAAGTTTATGGTAATAATTTAAGCTGTAGTGAATTAAGGTTAATTTATTCCCTTGGCCAGACAAACAGATGAGGTGGCTGAGGTTGTCAGACCCCTGCTGATCACAGCCACTGGTGGAAAAGCTGGTTTGATTCTCACCACTCCTCCTGTGGCCCTTTTGAGGTGGACAGAAACACATCCATGGTTGGTGATTATGGTGTGGCTTCACTGCAGAGCAGAGTTGTGAAACAGTTAAGCTGTGCAGTGTACAAGTGTCACTTCTATTGTAGTGGACTTTATGCCAGTGTGAAGTTCAAGTCCAGACTGCTAAGGGCAACACAAAGAGTTTTTTCCCTTGATGTTTTCCTGCAGTTAACTCAGAGAATCAGTGCAGCTGCTGAAGGTGATGCACCAAGTCTCTGAGAAGGGTTCGGCTGTCTCCACTCTCCAGTTTGGGCCTGTGTAACCTGGTAGAGGCTGTGCATATGCAGTGGGGAGCCTAATTTATGGTCAGCATGGCTGACTAGGATTTAATCAAAGCAGGGATGAGCAGAAGTTTTTATTTGAAAACTCCCGGTTTGATTGCAATGGCCCAGGTTTGTTTTGCTGTGGAGAATCAGCTCTGGGTGGCTGCTGACACTGCTGCCAAATGAAAGGCAGCCAAATCTGAGCCTCCCTTGGCAGGCCAGTCTGCAGTCCCTCTGCCCCAGAGCCTGTTGTGTTCATGCTCTGCTCTCTCTCCCCACTTCCCACCATCCCAGATGTTTGCTGCTGAGGAGAATGTGGATTTTCGGATACACGTGGAGAACCAGACGCGAGCGAGGGACGATGTGAGCAGGAAGCAGCTGCGGCTCTATCAGCTCTACAGCAGGACAAGTGGGAAGCACATCCAAGTGCTCGGCAGGAGGATCAGTGCCAAAGGAGAAGATGGAGATAAATATGGTAAGAATATTTACTGGGATCCCCCAGACTTCAGGTCAAAGGCTTTAATCCAGGGTGTTGTGCAAAGAACCTCTTGGGAGAAAAGTAATAAGAGCAATAAAAAACAAAATAAAAGGAAAAATAACATTTCCAGGTTAAGAACATGAGATTTAATTTTGCTGGTGCTGCCTCCCAGCTGCAGGCAGTTCCCACAATACTGCCATGCCCCAATTTATTAGTATGTGGTTGAAGAAAAGAATATCTTTCTCCCCAGGCCATAAGCTCTCAGTGTGTTTACTGCAATTCATAAATGATACCTAAATTGGTGGTTGGGGAAGTCCTTTCCCCATGAACTCTTGGGCTCATGTTTGGTGAATCCAGCGTTTGAATGAAGCACTTTCTTCTTTTCGGGTGTGGGATATTTGGTTTAAACTGAAAGTAGACTTTGAGAGCTTTGAGAGTACCCCAGAGCTCAAGCTGAATCTCGAGTGTGTGGATCTTGCAGGAAAAACAGCACTTACCCTGTGCTGACAGCACATTCAGCTGTTCTTGTTGTGATTTGCACACAAGCAACATGCTGGAAACGCTGCTAGAGCCTGGGCTATGAAAAATGCTGTAATTCTAGTTCATTCTGAGATGATTTCTGCTGAGATGCTTTTACTCTAGTTGGCTGCTGGGAGGAGTTTAGGGCTGTTGAGAGCACTGGTCCTGTCCGTGTTTGGGATGTGCAGCCTGTGCGTTCCTGTGCTGCTGCAGAGGTGTGTGTGAGAGCTTGCTGGCTCAACCATTCGCGTGGGATTGTCTGGTGCAGCACTGGTGAGGTAGAGCCGAGCTTCGAGGAGGGCAGGTCAAAATCTGGGAGCGGTTGTTCCCTCGGGAGGCCTCGGGAGGGATGAGGCACACGCTGAGCACCGAGGGCAGCCGCTGCCACTGCAGGTGTGGGAGGTGTGCCGCGGGAAGCGACAGCCAGAGAGCGCCGGGCAGGGAGGGAGTGACCCCCAAAGCACTTGTGCAGGGTCAGCCCTTCTCTCAGAGAAAGCCCTGCCCTCACGTCTCGTCAACCTTGCCCTTTGTCATTCCCAAATTTTTTCCCAGATATTACAGGAGTGAAAAGTGCCACTTGGCTGCTAATTATTGTGTCATTTTATGGCATTCATCCTCCTGAGCTCTGATGTGTAAACGAGGCGCTGGGCGCTGCCGCGGCCGCCCGGTGCGGCTGCTGCCCGCGGTGCCTGTCAGGTGCCGTGATGGAGTTTTCCTGTCGGTGAAAGAAGGCGGCATTTACAGTGGGTGCAGCAGGGAAGTGTTCCCGGGAGCAGCTGACAAGTGCTAATTTATGTGTCAAAGCCCATCTTGTCCCCTTCATACATATGCAATCGTGTCTGAACAACAAACCCCGCGTACGGGAGCGCGCTCGTGGCCGAGGGCGCTGCTGCCATGACAGAGCCCGAGATTCCCGGCCGGGAGCTCCTGCATCCTTGCCTGCCTCCAAACCCTGCTCCTGCATCCCTGCCTGCATCCTAACCCCGCTCCTGCATCCCTGCCTGCCTCCAAACCCTGCTTCTGCATCCCTGCCTGCATCCCAACCCCGCTCCTGCATCCCTGCCTGCCTCCAAACTCCGCTCCTGCATCCCTGCCTGCCTCCAAACCCCCTCCCCATCCCTGTCTGTCTCCTAACCCCGCTCCCCATCCCTGCCTGCCTCCAAATCCCCGTTCCCCATCCCTGCCTGCCCCTCCAGACCCCGTCCAGCTCTGTCCTCAGAGCCTCTCAGCAAACGCGCCGAGGCTGCAGAGCCTCCTCGCCCCCAGAGCTGTGAAAGGTTATGGAAATCTGCTCTTGGTGCTGCTTGGCACGGAGCACTCGGAGCATGACAATCGGGGCGACAGTGAGGTGGGACACGGCGGGCCGGGATGGAACCACGCAAAGCTCCTGTCTGGGATAATGGAGGGGGGAGAGATGTCGGAGTTACTGGAGTGAGAACCATCTGTGTTACAGCCCAACCTGGACACAAAAGCAATGACACAGGGTTCATTATGTGCCAGGAACCCCGCCCCCTGAGGCATTATTATGGAGTAACCTTTGATCAAGACCAGAGAGAGGCTTAAACCGGGTCTGGGGATCTCAACAGTTGTAAACTTTTGATCCACATCTCCGTCCTGCCAGTCAGGTCTGCATCTGGAGGAGGACACCTCTCCTCCCTCGCAGCAGATGGCTGAGGGTCCCCCTGCCCTTCCCCTGCCCGTGACAGAGCCGGGCTGTGCCACCCTCGCAGATGGCACCGGCTCCTGCCCCGGCCCTGCTGGGGGAGCGCACGGCGAGGGCCGTGAGGGCTGGTGGCCTAAGGACTGCAGCTTGGGGAAGGTTTTGGGAGGAGAAACACGTCTGAGAAATGTCTGAGAAAAGGCAAGAGACGTGGGCAAAGTGCCCGTGAGCTGCTCCAGCCGTGCATCCTCTCAACAGCCGGGTCCAGTCCCGAGATGGTGACATCGGGCAGGGCCACGCCGGCTCAGGGCTCACTGTGTCAGGGCGAAGGTCCCTGGTGCTCATCATCAGCCCTTTAGCACCAGCCCGTTTTAAGGATAGCGGAATAAACAATGTTTTAACACCTCTTTCCCGTCTTCCCTTATATTCACAATAGTGTCCAAATGTTTCTTTTTTCCTTTTTTTTTTTTTTTCCACATATCCAGCTTCCAAATGGGAGGGTTGTCCTGCCTTTGAAGGGTGGTTACTTTTATTGCAAGGCTTATTGACTTCTGTAAAACTTCTCACCTCTTGGTTGCAGAGAATGCCCAGAACAGAAGGGAGGTGGCCGATCTCAGGCAGGGAAGTTCTGCTTTCCGAGCAGCCACCCCAAGTAGAGCAAAATGAGCAGCCAGCCCTGGTCAGGGAGGAATGCTGCTGCAGGGCTGGGGGACCAGCCAGAGGAATCCCCTTGATGGTTTTATCCAGGTGTGTAAATGCCATGTGCAAAGCAAAATGCATGCTCTGCAATGCACAATTCTGCTGCCATAACAATTCCAGTGTGTAATTTTTGGTTTATGCATTCTTTGGGGCCAAGATCTGGTTGTGTGTGTCAGATTATTAAATGTCAAATTAAGTCAGTTAATAGAATTAATTGAGTCGATGTAATCCATTTAATCAGATGGATTTGATCCCTTCTCAGATGAATTAGAATCCATTAACAGATAAGTCAATTATTGGACTAAATTAAATCTAATAATAATGCCTGCTGCTCACAGCAACACTAATTAATCTAAATACACTTACCTATCTCCCAAGGTTGTTTTTTTTAAAGGCTTAATTGATGTTCCTAAAGTGCTCTGAGATCTTTAGATAACAGATGATCTGTGTGAGCAAAATATTATCTCTTAACAGACTATAAAGTAATTAAAGGACTGATGTATATACAAATTGCATTTTTACTTTAATCCCTTGAACCTATTCAGAAAGAATTTGCACTGGCCCAGAAAAACAATATTTCTATTATAAGCTTACTATTGCTTTACAGGTTCCTAAGTGGTCCTTTCATTCAGAAAATGAAAGGATGAAAAACAACCATTAAATTGCTGACAAAAAAAAAAAAAAAAAGGACCTGGAACCTTTATAATCTACCTCCGATAAATGGTACAGATAGGGAAGAGAGGGATCAGTGACCTGAAACCTTAGATCCTTTCATTTATTTTCATTTCACAAAAGGCAGAAGACATTCTATCCTGTTTGTTCACGATCTGTGTATCCGGCGCAGTTGGGCAGGCAGAGCTCTCTTGGTTGGGTGAAGGCATTTTTTGCCTCATTTGTATTTCAGAGGTTTTTGGTTTAATTTGTTCGCAGTGCTGCTGTCCTGCGGGGCACGGAGCAGCGATAGCCATCAGCGCGGAGGTGTGAGAGCCCCGTGCTCCCCTCGGTGGAGGGAACTTTAATGTGCGGAGCGTGGGGGTGTCCCGGGGCTGGGCTGGGCACAGGGGCACATCTCTGATCGGCACCTCCAGGTGCTGTGTGCTCCGTGCATCCATTCCTCACAGCTTCAAAACACTCCCAGGTCCCTCAGGAGGTTACAGACCCTGTGCTTTATAAACCTGCCTACCGATAAGCTCTCTCGTCTACAGCGGGGACGCTTTTTTGGGGCAGGCCACAGGTGGAACCTCAGCCCTGGGCACTGAGGCGGTGCCAGCCCCTGGAGGCTCCCCCGGCTCAGCGGGGGCGGATCAGAACCCCCGAGGGACGGGTTTGGGTCTTTGGGTTTGTCAGGGGGGTCAGGAGGGGACGGGAATGGGAAGGGGAAGGGGAAGGGCGCTCTGGGCACAGACATCACGCCCCACACAGATGCGCTGCTTTGGGTGGTACGGGGACAGCAAGGCGCTGAGGCAAACGGGTGTCACTGCCCGGGGCCGCTCCAGCCCTGCAGCCTCCACCTCCTGCCCTGAGATGCCAGCGGACCTGCCCACGGAGAGCACATTACTGCTGTCTAGACATCAGCCACACTCCATCCTGCCAGAGATTTCATTTGTGGTAGAAGTGGGCTCTGTTCCATGAGGAGGTGTAATATGTGTGGAAAATATTATAGCAAAATAGCCTCCTTTAATTGACTCTAAATTTTGCAGGATTCCTTCCTAGGTTTGGGAAATCTGGTGCTCTCCAGAATTAATGGCTGACATAGCACTTCTTCGGGCTTGGCAGCCTGACAGCTAATTTAGAACTCCCTAAACTCATTTCACTAATGACTCCCATTTGTTCTATCTGAAAGCCTGGAAACAAATGCAAAATACCAGTGCCATTGTCCCATCTTTAGCAAGTCATTCTTTCCCTCAGTATTTCTGGCACCTTAACAGCAAGCTGCCTTGGGAAATCTGATTAACCCTTTCCCTTCCTGGAATAGTTTGAATCAATTTTGATTCATCTCCTGAAAAGAGCAGGAGTAAAAACCTAAACTCATTGTGGCTGGAAGGCTCAGAATTTCTGTGCAAGAAAGATAAGAGATGTAGTCCGAACATCAATTTGGATTTGTGAAATATCGCTGTATTTCCGCAGTTTTTCCACGTGTATTTCCAAGCTGCTTTTCTTGCCAGGAACAGGTGCATGCAAGGTTTTGTCTGTCAGTGCAGCTCAGCCCCAAATCCCGCATGAGCTGGGATCTGCCTTGTAATTTATTGTGCTGACCCATCAGAATGGCTGTTTCCCATTTTACCGACGTATCGCTGCCTCCAGTCTCTTCCCATTACAGTTTTGACATCACAACAAGACAAATAAATTTTTTAAAAGACCTTTTATCTTCTAAACCATTTATTTTCACTTACTTAGCCCGGGGGCAGAGCTGACCTCAGCGCAGGGGATGATCATTCACCATGGCAGCTGTACAGTCAGATGGGTCCTGGGGACAGGCCTGAGCCAAGCAGCCTTTGCCCTCCAGCTGCTGTGCTGTGGCTCTGGGCTTTTCCCTGCTTGCCCAGCAATCCCTGAGAGCTGTATTATATTTTGTTCCTTAAAACGTCTCCCCTTTTCATCTGCAGTGGGGCAGTGGTGAAACTGTTCCTTGAAAGCAGATAGGGGATGAGCTGAAGCTTGAGGCAGCTCAGGGTTTTGCTGAGCCAGGAGGAGCTTCTGTGTGAGGCAGAAACCTGAGCTGGGGCTGGGGCTGGGGCTTCCAGCTTGCTCTGGGCAGCGAGGACTCCTGGTTGCCCTCACCTTCCTGGTGGCTCTGAAAAGTTCTATTTGAAACACACTGTTAGCATCTTATACAAACCATCTGTATATTGAAGATATTTTCTGGTTTTATTCTGCCATATTCTGTGCTCGTGTCAGGGTGGGGAAAAGCCTTGTTTAGGCAGGATGAGAAGTTTGAGAAAAATCCTGGCCTCTTTGATTCATGACAAACCTGTTTTGAACAATTAATTTGTCGCCAATTTCCTTTACTTTTGATTTTGATAGCTGCTATCCTGAGCTCCTGCTGCAACCAGCATCACACCTGAAGCCCAGCCTGCACCAGTCCTTGTTTTGTACCTGCATAACAGCAAAGCCTTACGTTTATTTTCCCTCTGACACTGCACTGATTTTAGATTTCCATACTCCTGGATCTTGAGATAGCTTAAAGAACCTTGACTTTCCTTTTAACTGTGTGTCTGTACTTCACAAGTCTCCACAAGCATTGGTCAGGGTTTGGAAAGCATAGGCCTGTCTGTCAGCAAATATCAGAGACTCAGAAATAACGAGGAGAGGTAATTTAGGGATCTGCTGATAATTTGTCATTTTTAATTCTTGTGTGGAGTGGAAAGTGAGCTACAAAGTGAAAAATCTTTATTTGCATGTGAGTCATAAAAGGGTTTTTGTTAACAGTTTGTGTGTGTGTGTGTATAATTCCGCACTGTGATTTAAGTGTTCCCATTAGAAATGCAGAATAGGAAATAGGATCCCATCTGTGAGCAATTTAAGAGGAAGTGAGACAATGGAGTCGATTGCTGCTTCAGTTTAGATAATCAATACAAATATTATTAGTATAGTGATTTATCTTCTTAGACACTTTATGAAAATGTGAATGCCAGCCCCTGAAGACAGGTCAATATGATGTTATCTTCTCCTGCCTTGCTGTGTTTATGGTGCTTTCCCATGAAGGTCAAGCATCTGCTTTGTTAAATGTTCTTCCCTGGCTCTGATGAAATAACACACAAACAAACTTAGGGCTTCCCTTTCTCCTCCATGGCTCCGGAAATGCTCTGTGCTTGTCAGTATAGTGATTACTTCTGTCTGAAATCTGTACTGGGGACTGCTGCGGGGACACTGGGAGGTGATCTTCAGGGTCTTTCCAACCCAAATCATTCTGCGATGAAGTTCTGGAAGAAGTTTGCATAATTTTAAGTATATTTCTAGGCCAGGAGTGATTCTGTGCACAAATGCTGAGAGCTCCATTGGGTTTACTGCAGTTGTTTTGTGTTGGTGCCTGTTACCAAACCTTGTTTTGTGCTCTCTGAGGTTTTCCCATGTCTAAGCATTTGGCCAGTCATTGATTAATTCAAGTCGGTTCTTGGGGCGCAAGTAAAAGTACCCTACAAATAGTCTGCCTTTCCAAAAAGGTTTTTAATTGCCTTTACTTTGAAGAAGAAGGAAGGAAAATATCGTCAACAAATGCTCTTGTACATTTTGCTTTGTGTACATTCCCATACATGATGTCAAGTGGCCAAAGAATTTTTTTCCTTCACAAGAAACATTTGGAAAGAATGAGAAATGTCAATAACCCTGTTAAAAACTGCCTAACTAAAGACAGGATGGGGAATACAAAACTTGATGTGAAGATTACACTTCTCCTTGAAGTTATCATGGAACCTCACTCGCCTGTTGTTTGAGATTCCTAAAGTCACATTCCTGGAGACTCATGGTGGTGTTGGCATTGGCCACTCACTCACCTGCAGCATCTCCTACTCCAGGAAGGGTGATCTGAGGTGGTGGAACACTGGGGCTGGACCCTCCAGACACTGGACACAGAAGGAACTTTTGTTCCTCATATATAATAAAGTAGCATGAATTTCATCATCTCAGTGTCCTCATGTGTCCCTCCCCAGCCCTGAACCCCCTCAACCCACGGTGTGCCAGCAGGATGAAAGCTTTGCAGAAGGAGAGATGCTGAGGAGACAGTGCTAACGGAGACCACACTGGTAGCCTGGGTAGAAGTAATTATTTGGTGCTTTGAGATGCTGTGAGACTGTTCCTGTTTTCAGGTTGGCGAAAGGTGTTAAATTTATAAAAAACAAGGCACTCCAGTCACTCGAATTTCACCTCAGCTCTTTGAAAAAACAGATAGTCAGGAATTTCCGCAGCTGCAAGGTGGAGCACAGCAAACATTAACAAGGCCAGTAGCACTGCCTGGCTGTCTGCAGGAACAGGGAAGAGCCCAGGCCCTGCAGAACTGCACCGGTGTTCGGCAGAAAGGTGAAAAATAACGAAGATGTGAAGAGGAGAAACTGCTGATGCATGGTGCTTGGAAAGCTGGAAGAGTCCAGAAAGGGAGCTGAAAATACCCCCCAAAAATGACTATCTGTGGCTTGAATGAAATAGTGTCCGATCAGCATTCAGAAACCGCTGAATCCAGGCCGTTCCAATACTGGCATTTTCCAGACTGCTTGCCAGTCGGATGCAGAGGAGAACACGTGTGGAGCGTCTGCGGTCGCAGTGCTCGCAAGAAGTGGAAGGTGAGCTGGATGTAAAGGCAGTGAGAAATCCCAGTAAAAAATAAGAAACACCTACTTTTCTTCCAGTGAGGAAGTGTGGGGCTGTTGGGGTTCAAGGGAGCTGCACTCAGCAAGCATCCCTTTTAATGAGCTGTGTCAGCAATAAATAGTGTCCGCTTTGGTCCCTGAAGAGCTTTCAGTAATTTTGAATGCCCATAATAGACAGTTCATGCTTTCATGGTGAACATAGGGGCTGAGACCTTCTCAATATATCCTGAGCTTTGTGTCCCTGAGTTGTGCTGTAGCTGCCTTGGGGATGTGTCTGTCCTTTGCTGATGCTGCCTGGAGTGGTGGAGCTTGGAGCGTGACTGGGTAGTGCTCAGATATTTTTGCCCTTCTCTCTGTGAGCTGAAACGTGTGCCTGGAGGCCTTCTCCTCTTCTGCTTTTGCAGCTGCCAAAAAAGGTGCCTTTCTTCCCAGAGCAATACGAACAAAACCCCACCATGCACTGTGGCCCTGCCTCTTTCAGCTGTGATGAGTTTTGGGTGTTCTCCAGCAGTGACAGCAGCTGTGCTGGCTGGAGGGGTCTGGCCCCAGGTATTACTGTGGAGAGGAGTCCTTGTTCTCCTGCGCAGCTCAGCTGCTCTGGGCTTCTCTGGTGGAGCAGAGAAGGAGCAGACATTGCTCCTGAGCAGCTCGATGGTGATGTGAGCCTTTGGTGTTTGACCCACATGGTGGGTGACATGCTTGGGATCCTGGCTTCGATTTGGTGTGCTTTGGTTTGTATCTGATGTACTCAAGTGCTTTTGGAAGGACAAGCAGGAGAGGAAATGGCTGTTGGAATGTGAGAGGGGAGCTCTGAGGTACTTTGTGAGAGGGATGTCACCCCCAGCCTCTGGAGGCTGTGAGGACCTTACAGTAGAGAAGCAGCATGGAAGGGCTAAGAATAGGATGGCATATAAGCACTAGATACATCTAAAAAGTATTGTCCAGGTGTCCCCAGTGCTTGGCCAGGGACAGCTGCAGGGGTGAGTGCTGAAACAGACTGGGGGAAGCTTCAGGCTCCTGATGTCGAATCACATACTTGGTTAGTCAGAGGGCGAACCCTGCAGCTCCCAAAAGCTGGTGTTGTCCTCTTGGCATCAGTGATGTAGGCCCAGGTTCCAGTGCCAAAGGAACTCGCCTAAAGGTAACTTCAGCACAAATCCCTAATAAGGTTTCTGCTGGTTGCATGGAGGGATCACAGGGCTGGATCTCTGTTACAGCCAAGGCTTGATTATCCTTTTTCTTACACTCCCGAAACTCCACCGACTTCAACAGAGCCATTCCTGGAGCTCCTGTGTGAGACTGAAAGGAGATTAAGTGCCCAGCAGTGCCTCCCATTCCTCCTGTGTCTTGCACCTTTGTTCAGACCTTGCATTTCAAACCATTTTAGCCGGTGGGAGGCAAATCAAAGCTGTTAGGTTTGAGCCGGTGACAATGGCCTGGTGCTGTGTGGTGTGCCCAGCCCCTTGCCTTTGTGCAACGTTTGTGATTCTTGCCTTTATTTCATTTGCTTCGGCATCTGCATTTGTAACCGTTTTTTTCAAGTGAAGTTTCTGACTGGTGACTCATTAGGAGTAAATAGGCAAAAGGATATTGACTTTACACCTACTAATTTGGGGGTGCTAACAAGCACATGTAAGAGCTTTATAGTCACCGGGTAAATTGTCCCACCTGGGGGGGCTGGAGGAGGGGAGATAAAAAAGGATTACAAAGCAGCAGCGCTTTTGTTTCTAGCTCCTAGCCTTGGCTGTTCCTGCTGCTACTGGAGCTGGGCTGGACGTTTGATGGTCACCACTGCCGGAGCCTGTTCTGAGCTTCCCCAGGATTTCCCAGCACCATTGGACCCATGTGGGCACGGGACTGAGATCCTAATGATAGGATGCTAAATGTGTCCGCTCGGAAATGAGGCGGCCTTCACATCGCCCGAGGGAACAAACCCTCATTCCCGTGGTGTGAGTGCAGGCCGGCCGTGAGGCAGGTGTGCTGGGCCTGAAGGGCGGCTGCAGACACAGCGTGGCTTGAGCACGGCCCAGCAGTGAGGGATGGGTGCCTGTGGCCTGAGCACAGCCCATAGGGGCTCTGCCAGCACAGCCCAGCAGTGAGGGATGGGTGCCTGTGGCCTGAGCACAGCCCGTGGGGGCTCTGCCAGCACGGCACAGCAGTGAGGGATAGGTGCCTGTGGCCTGAGCACAGCCCATAAGGGGCTCTGCCAGCACAGCCCAACCGTGAGGGATGGGTGTCTCCTGGCAAGTGTGACTCCCTGTGCCTGTGAGGGCACCGGGGCCTCATGGTCATGGCCGGGGACAGCTCACTCTGCTGGGTTAGTGCTCAGCCCTGCTGGTGGTGCTGGGACCCCTGTCGGCTGCAGATGTGTCTGTTCCTTTCCAGCTGTGCCTGTGACACACTAATGCCACCCTTAGGTGTGCTTAGGTCAGGATGTCACTTGCTCAGAGTGACCTGTTGCAGGGTAGCTGGAGCACAGCTGAGAAGTGAAGGTCCCCAGCCCTGGTGGTCCTGCTCGAAGCAGAGGGTTGAGCTGGGTCACCTCTTGAGAGCCTTCTCAGCCTGAATGAATGTCTTGCAACACTGATTGTCAGAATAGAACTGGCAGGTAAAGCCATTGGTGATCCCTTTCTCTGATTTTCCTTTGGATGCATTCAGAGGGACCCTTGGGAAGTGACTTTTGTGGTTTGTCCCCATTTGTGATTTTTGTATTGAGATTTTTAAGAATTACATTAAAAATTGGAGATAGGCAAAGTTTTTCATCCTCCCGCTTTGGTCCTTCTGCCCTTTTGCTCAGCTTGGAGTGACCTCCTTGTGTGGAATGGATGATACCATCTGCACAAGGGTGTGTAAGCTGTAGTTTATCTCAGAAGATGTGTGCTGGGGAGGGGAGAGGCGTGCTGTGTACCAGGGTGAGACCCAGCACTCATCTCTGCTCCTCTCTGGACACAAGCCTGGTGTGCTGTGTGCTCGGAACAGAAGGAAGCCGTCCCCACTGGCTGTATCTGATGTCAGGCTCCCACTCAGTGGCTGTGACTTCACCCTCACCCCTTCTCCTCCTCTGTGCCTGACCTGGCTGCATCCAATATCTGTCTCTCAGCAGGAGAAATCTGAGGAAATGCAGCAAACTTCAGCTCCTGGGGCTAAACTGTTGTGCTCTCTAACAGCAAACTGTGTTGAACTAATTGACAACCAGCTTTAAACGTACCCCAATCAAGCAAACGCATTGATTTATTTTTTCCTCTCTTGCCAAGCACTAAGCAGCTTCCAGCTTGGTTTCCTCCCCAAGAAGTGGATAACTCATCTATTGTGTAGTAAAACTGATGGGCAGTGTTGACTTCTATACAATCTTTTCAGTATGCTTAGGGAGGAAGGAGTTCTTATGCTTCTATGAATGTTTGACCACTTAAAAAAAAGCAAAACAAAAAAAAGCCCAACCCAAAACCACACACAACAACAAAAGATGATCCATTTTCTCTGGATGTCTTTGAAAGAAGCTTAGTTTAGAGACAGACTGGAGAGAAAGGCTATTGATTTTGTTTGACCTCCAAAGAGACTGCGGTCAGTATATTTTCCCTGTTGGAGGTGGTTCAGGGCTCTGAATTTCCGTGTCAGCGTTTGTATCCTGAAGCACGCTGAAGCTTTTGCTGCTTCTTCAATAAATAGCAAGCTGTAGGGAAAGGTAATGCTGGAGTAAATTTATTTCCCTTTGGATCTGCCCTTCCTTTCTTTTTCTTTCCTATGTAGCTTGGTCATGTTGCTGATGCAGCATTTACAACCTTTTTCATTGAATGCTGTGCAGGTTCGTGGGTTAAGATGAGACTACAAGCATAGTTTTGTAATCCCTCTCTTGCTTTTTCCAGGGCTGAGACAGGTCCTTTCCCAACCTCTTGCCTGCACCAAAAAGGAGCAAAATACCTTTCTGTGTAGAGTAATAAATGTTCTAAAAATTGCCATCCTCTCTTCTACCTTTATTATTCTCAACCTTTGCAGAGGAAAGCCTTCCTGATTTTTGCTTAGGCTCCTGTTGATTATTCTTTCTGGGAACTTGGTTGTACTGGAAGTGCTCTGCTTGGTACAGGTCTGTGTAGTTTTGTAGATGTTCTTGTAAAACAGCTTATGAAAACTGATGTGCCCTTTCTCTGGTAGCCACCTACCAAAGGATGGCTTCCAGAGATGGCAATACCTGTGGGATAAGTCTGTTGTCAGGTCTAAAGGAGCTTCTTGGAGCTCCCTGTGAGATGAGCAGTGCCCATAGGCATCTCTCCATGCCGAGATGTCAGCTGTGTTATCTGTGTTATCGCCTCCTCATTTAACAGAACGCCTCACGTGCTGTGGGTTTGGGGTGTGTGCTTCAGCTTGAGTGGCCACAAGTTCAACACGGGCAGTTTGCTGCTGTCAGCACATCAAAGGGCAGCCTGATAAAGCTGCCACAGCGTAATCGAGTCATGGCAGAGAGTTGCTGATGTTGGGTACCAGCTGCTGAGCTCCCCTGTCGCCTTTGCCAGAAGGAGCTTCATTTCTAACCCACACAGACAGAGCTTCTTCTTGGAATCCCCTCTTCAGAGGAAGGGTTGGTCTTCCTGCCACTGCCAGCCTCACCTCTGCTTCTGGCTGTGCTCTGGGTCAGGGTGGAGGCTGCTGCTGCGGGTGTGTGAGCCCTGCAGTGTGTGTGGGCTGCTGACAACTGCATGGCACCAGTTTCTAACTTAAGCACTCCATTGCACTGAGAGCAATGGCCCAGTGCATCCCTAAAAAACGAATGGCTGAGGATTTATATGTGCACCCTGGGCCAGGCTGAGGCTGCAGCCTGTGTTGCATGTGTAACGCTGCTGAGACCCCAGAGCAGGACTTTGAGAGTTCCCCAGAACCTTTCACTGCTGTCTTCAGCCAAAAGCCCCACTCCCCACATCTGAATATTCAATTACATTAGCCCCTTGCAAATGGCTCAGCAGTCATCTCCGGGAGTGGTGAGAAGAGAGAGCTGGAACTGTTAAGCCTCTGCACAAACATGAAGGCCAGGAGCTGATGGGAAGAGCTTGTGGGAGGGGGTGCATTTGCAAATGGTGTCCTCCTGTTTGCACTGGACCACTGAGTAGGACAGAGCAATGCACAGCGGCTGCCATGAGACAGTTTAGTCATATTTATTACTAAATTAATACAACAATTATTATAATTATTGTACCAATTTATAATTATTACTTATAATAATATGTACAAATAAACACAAACATTTTTATTAAATTAATACAACATTCGTCAGTGCGCTGCTTGCTTTGGAAGTAAGTAGTCCTGAGCTTGTGGTCTGAGCACAGGCTGGGCTGTTAGGTATTGCCCACCTCAGGGTCATCATGAAGCTTTGTTAATTAATAAGCAAGAAGTTTTGCTCGGAGTCCTGAGCAGCAGGTGATAGGCCAGCTGAGCGTGTTGCTGGAAGGATAGGTAATCACAGGGAAAGCAGCAATGCTCTGTGTTACCCTGTTGCAGAGGTTTTCAGCGTGTGGTCAGCAGGACATTGTGATGATGGATCAGAAATATGACAAATTCTTGTTAATGATCAACATCAAAAACTAAGAATATGTAGAAAAGCAAAGATGTCCTTGTGTCCTAAGTGCCTGTAATCTGCTTCTCAGAGCTGGGTACCAGAATATCCCTTTGATTCTCAAAGGTAATTGCAGCTCTTAATTAGCTGGAAAAAAAAAATTCCCCGCAGCCTGAGATCTTGCTATATAAATTATAATTAACCCCTTGGCACTGGAAGTTGAGATTTCCTGCCCCCGAGCACAAATGCAAAACGCATTAGCAGCACTTGACATCAGGCCCCGAGCAGCCAGGGGTCAGGCTGCCACCCCAAAATCCAGCTGCACGTCCCAGTGCAGCGGGGAAATGGCAAGGAAGCCACAGGAACCCAGGGGGAAGCTCTAAATACACCATTTGAGGGGCTTCGACCTGCTTTCTTTTCAGGGCTGCAAATGTCCCAACAGGAAGGACAGCACAGAAAAAAACAAATCCAACCCCAGGGAAGAGGTGGGAGCGAGAGAGGAGTGGATTTGTGAGGCGACATGGCTGGGTGCCCCGCCGTGAGAACGGCGCTGGCGCTGCCGCCCCACACACCTCCAGCCCGAGCATTGTCTGGTGCCAGACACACTTGGCTGTGCCTGTTGTGTGCAGGGCTGGGCCACCCACTGCTGTCATTCACCAGCATCCTGCTTTTTTGTCTCCTTTTCATCGCGCCTGCTGGGGGATGAGCGCTAACTCCTCACACCAGAGGTGACCTGTGCTGCAGTGCCAGGTTGGGCAGCTGGCGGCAGGGAGGTGACAGCACGCCTGGGGGACGGGGGCTGCCCCCGCCTGTCTCCACCTGTGACACTTCCCTGCCTGCTCCCTGCATCCACACTGTGACCCCAGAGGAGGGCCAGGCCTGCTGAGCACCTGGAAAACCACTCCACAGAGTCACAGAACAGTGAAGGAAGGGAAGAATGGTTTGGAAGGGATCGAAAAGGTCAGGTAGTTCCCCACCAGGAACTTGCACTGAAGCTCCTTAGTCCGTGTTAGCTGGTTCCTTTGCTCCTTTGGGGTCCTGGATGGAGAAGTGGCTCCCTTCTGGCACAGGTCAGGCTGCAGCTTTGTGCTGGGCTATAAAGCCCTTGGAGAAGGTGGTGTTGGCCAGGGGCTGTCTCTTGTCCCACCACTGTGGTGTGTCCTTGGGTTGCTCTGTTCTGGTGGTGCTGGCCATAAGTGTCCCAGCAGTGGTTGCTGAATTCAGGTGGTGGCAAACATGGGGAGACTTGGTCACCTTGCTGGCATTTGAAGGTGGCTTTGTCCTCCCATGCCAAAGGTGAGGGCAGCCTGGTGCTCAGGCTTGGCACACAGATGCCTTGGCCAAGGGCTGCCTACAAATTCTCAGGTCTGTGTAGGTGTAGGAGTGGGCAATTCTCTGTGCACTCCAAAGGCTGAAGAGAGATAACAGAAAGGGAGTGAGAAGGTGTCCTGGTGGGGAGGAGGGATGTGCTCTCTGGTGGAGGGTAGTGAGTGTTGGGAGGAGCTTTGGGTTTGTCCTCTGTCTATGAGTGAATTCTGTGCCCATTGCAGAGCTGATCACAGAGCCCTCCAAGCTAAGTGAGCTTTGTCAATCCCAGTTTGGATGGGTGTGGGCTGCACACCTACAGCAGAAATGTCCCCTGCCAATGTGGCACCCACACCTCCAGGGATCTTTTGCCATGCAGGTCCTTGGGGCCACCCCTTCAGGGTGGGGAGAGGAGGGCAGGATGGTCCATCCCAGGGAGAATAAGAAAGAGTTGAGAGAATTTTGGATGGAAACAGGGGGCTGAGTCTGAGCTTTAAAGGTAGCCTGAGTCTCTAGATAAACTGAAATAAATAACAAATAATATAATATAATATAATATAATATAATATAATATAATATAATATAAATATGAGATTTTCTGCTGTCAATGCTGCTTCTCTAAACTTAGAATGCCCCTCCCAAAAAAGGTATTGGAGATATTACCTCTTTGCTGCTCTTGATAATGCCACAGATGAGGACTGGCCTAGTTCTGTACTTGACTTATTTTTTATATTAAGATTTAACATGGGATCTGCTTTTCTTAATCCAAACACTTATGGTTTGAATGCAGAATTATATTTGAGATTTTTAAAGTACCTTTATTAAAACATAAAACTAATTTTACAGTTCTGACAGGTCTTATTTAAATACCCAGTGCCAGATGCCTTTTGTCCCAAATGACTTCAGGAAAGAAAAAAAAAAAGACTTTTAAAACTTCTCATGCAATTAAAATGCAGTAAAAGGGAAGTATATAGTCTTACATATGCTGAGGACCAGGGGTAACAGTTTAAGAGAAGTCCCGTGATAAATGTTTCCAAAAATAAATACGTGAAACCAAAGGTGTTAAAGGGAGAGTTAATGTGATACCTGATTTTTGGTGGTCGTTGCGCTATTTCTGTTGCTCATGCCCTGAGAACAGTTGTAAGAATTGTGCCGTGTCCGTAGGGAGAAACCTCTCCAAAGGGGGTGGCGCAGAGGGCTTTTCTCCATGCTCCTTCCCCCTGAGGCACTCTTCAGGGTGCAGCTGGTTCCAGGTGTCCCCATGTGCTGTAAGAAGATCATTCCTTGCCCACATGTTTTAACCCTTACTCCAAAATAGTCACACTCTTATATCCTCTGACCCAAGAGTGACGATTTTCTGTACTTCATTTAATAATAAGTTATCTTTTATCTGGCAAAAGGGAGCTTCAGCAACACAAGCATTAAGAAGTCAGGTATCTTTGAAACTGTGTTTGTGACCATGTCTAAGAGCAAATCCTGCTTAAAATCTTAAAACAGAAAGGAATTTTCCCTGTGTGCCAGAACATTTTCTTCTGGTAGGTTGTGCTGCTGCCTTTGCTCCTTTGGGTTTCAGAGCCACAAGAATCCCACTTAAAACACCAGAGCATCCTGCAACCTTATTTTCAGCATATTTTTCACTTGCTGAAAGAAGTGAATGTTACAATGAGTCCCTTTGAGAAAATGCATAGACACACTTCTACTTTGATTCATAAAATTAATTATCCTAATTTCAGCTTTTACTGGTGCAGAATAAGAACCCTGCTTGGTAGAACTTAACATCTTTGTGTATTGGGCATGTCTAATAATTCAAGCTGTACTGCAGATGCTTGACACATTTGTCCCGATCAGCCCCTTTTGGAGCACTCACAAACACAGCAGTGGAGCCTGGACAGGCTGGCTGCTGCAGTGGGTGAAACCAGCTGGGTGTTGGGATGTGGGAGAGATTTATGTGTTTGGGACTCCTTGGAAGGAGGAGGTGGTGGTGCTGACATCACTCCTGCTTCATCCCTGGGGATGAGCAGCCCGCCAGCAGCTGCCTGGGGGAGGTGGGCAGTGCTGCAGGGTCCCTGTGCTCTGTCCTGAGCTCCTGGGCACACACAGAGCAGCTCTGCAGAGACACGAGAGCACGTGGGTTCCTGGGCTGGTCATTCTCTCCTTATTGTTATTTTTGTGTACACCAGTGTTTTTATTGGGTCCAGCTGAGACTGGAAACAAGAGAGTCAAAATACCTTCCTTGGGGTTTGTTCTTGCAGTAATTCTAACCCTCTGCGGGGACGGGAAAGGTTCACGCTCTTTCCAGACCTGAGAGACTCCTGCGCTTTGGATGCGTTTCAGTGAGGAGCTCAGGGCCAGGTTCTGAGGTCGTTGTCTGTTGGGCTTGACTGTGTCAGTAGGAATTTATTCAAATGAGAATGATCAAAGACATCAGGGTTTGGCCCTTTATTTTTCATTTTAGGTGCTTTTTCAAGCATAACAGATCTTCTGAACTTTTTTGAGGCTCATCCTTCAGTAATTCCAGACTCAGAGCCTGGCAGCTTGTCAGGCAGTTTTCCTGCCTCTGTAGAAATACTGTCCACTTGAGCTGTGCTTGGAGGCAGCGGGACACCCTGGTGAGATAGAGGAATTTCTGTGCTAACATTCTGAACGTTTCTCTTTCCAGGCTTATTTCTTAGTCATGGCAAGTTTGCAGGTGGCAAAGTTTGGGGCAGAATTTGTTCACAGCTGTCCCCGCCCAGGCGTTTTTAAAGCACACAACCTACCCGCCTCCCTTTTACTGAATCTTGTCTAGAGAAACTTATTCACCATCGTTGAAGCAACTGCCAAAATATTTTTAGTGTCTCTTATGGTGAATTATGTATAAAACATCTGCAAGAGGTCAAGTCTGATTCCCACTGCTTAGTCCTGTTTTCTTAGATGTCCAAAAGGGTGCAGATGGCTCCCTGTTAGAATGACAGTATTTTGCATTCATTTCTCACATGGCTAAGGGATGACCAGCCTCTGGGTAGTACCAGCCTGGGCCAGTAATGTGGTACTTACAGCTCCAATGGGGGGGGTGTTTCTGTGTGTGTTTATTTTTGTTTATCACAGAATTACAGATTCAGGGATTTACTAAAGTTTTATTTAAGTTGGACAAAAATCTCTTAGACCTACCTTGGCATTTATTCTGGTCTGATTCTGGTCTTATATCTGTTGAACTCTCAAACAATTTTCATATGTGTAGGCTAATAAAATACCTCAAATTAGCACATTTTCATTTAAGCTTCTTGCAAGATGTGGTGACTAGAGTGAGTTTGTAGGGACTATGTTTGGAAGCTTTGTCATCTTATAGGAGCCTGGCAGTCTGGGGAAGAGGATTGTATGTTTTAGAACCTCCTTTTTACCTTGATAGTGCCATTCTGGCATAAACAACACATCTCTACAGGGTGGGGAGGCAGAATCTGCCTGAGATGGTCCCTGAGATGCTTGGGGAACACCAGCTCAGCATCGTCTCCTGGCTGTGTTTTGTTAGCTACTGCTGAAGTGGCAGGGGAATATTTTGGGTGGGCATCCCTGCAGGTAAGAGCTCTGCAATGGTCCAGGCCAGGTTGGACAGGGCTTAGAGCAACCTGGTCCAGTGGAAGGTGCCCCTGCCCAGGGGGTTGGGACTGGCTGAGCTTGAAAATCTCTTCCAACCCAACCACTATGTGATTTCATGTTTCTAGGAATGGTGTGTCAGTGATATTAAATAGTGGAGAATGACACCAACGAGCCTGAGAGCGCTACTTTCTGTGCTGACCATTCCGGGCCGTGCGGGCTGGGCTGACTGCAGCACAGCGTGTCCTGCCTGCACAGCTGGGCACTCGGGCTGGTGTGCTTGGCACCAGCACGGAGATTCCTGCGTGTCTTGGCCCCGAGTGCCGCGGCCGAGCCCAGGGAGCGCCGAGGGACAGCTCAGAGCGCTGGATGTGGGACAGGAGCCGCCCGGGCGTGAGGCGGGGCTGTGGCAGCGGCAGCGCCCAGAGCAGGGTCCGGAGGCCGAGGCTGCCGCGGCTGCTGCGGGTGGAGGCCCGAGGGAAGTGCCAGGAGGGGAAGGGGGCTCCGTGCCGGGATCCTGCACCTTCCCCTCGGGCTGGGCAGTGGGCAGCACCCAGCCCTCGGGGTGGGCAGTGGGCAGCACCCAGCCCCCGGGGCAAGCTGTCCCCAAAGCCCGTCCCAGGCTGTGCTTCCACCCCGCCGCCGCTGGCAGAGGCGGGACCCTGCGGCCTGTAGGGTCTTTATCAGCACTCGAGGCACTTCCGATGTGTGTGAAGTCCTTTGTGTGGAAGTATTTACAAGATCAGGTTGCTGTAGTGGAAATGGCTTTGAGGTCTTTGCTGCATTATAGATTTTCTTCAGATGTCTCCCATGCAAATATTTAACCTGTCTGGTTCCTGAGAGCTACTGAGGCAGTTGTGCGGGTGGCAGGTTGTGTCTGCAGCCTGTCCTTTGTGCACACAGAGCCCTCACTCCTGCTTCCCTTCCCACCCGGGATGGGGCAGGAAAACTTGCCGGGCGGGACCTGGCACTCGGTGAACGTGTTGGTGCCCTGAGGACCGTACACCCCAAAAAGTCTTTGTCCCCAGGTGCAACAGTTAGGGTGCTGACCGAGTGAAAGTTACAGCGTTTAAAAGAAATCCTCATTTAGAGTAACAGCATCTTTCAAATCCTGGGCAGGACTGGGAGCTGCTCACTGGGCAGCCTCTGTGCTGACACCGAGCACTTTCCTGGCTCCTGAAACACAGTGGCTTAAAACAGACAATATCTGGAGCCTGGGTCTCAGAGCTGCTCTTAGTCTTCCTCCCACGAACATACCTTTTAATAATTTGATGTGCATATGCTGTGCTCAGGAGAGACAGGATGAGCTCAGGGCAGTGGTATGTGGGTCAGAGCACCAGCCTCACTGATTGGGGTGGTTACTCCTAATTTGCACCTGAATATTTGAGAAGGGAGCTGCGTTCCATGGATTATAACTACTAAATACCATTCAGTTTGCAGGACTATGCAAGCGTGCAGACAAAACTTAGGGATGCAGCCTTGATTCCCTCACTGGGCCAAAGCCTGCAGGCTTCATTAGTCCTGCCAGACTTTACCTAATTTTGGTGTTATTCCCTCATCATTACATCATGACTGTGGAGACAGGGTCATTCTCTCCTATGTTGTGGTCGTGGAAGGGATTCATGTGGTTTTGGTAGGGGTAGGCAGTGTTTGAACAGATTTCAACTATTTCAAGCACTGTTGCCCATGCTGGGAGTCTCAGGAGAGGATTCAGTCTCAGCAGAGTGGATTTTGCTCTCCCATCAGATGTGATCTATGCACTGTGAATGATGGGAATGTCCTGGTTCACAGCTCCAGGGTAACAAACTGGGAAAGCTGCCCTCCATCCCAGGTGCTGTGCTCCCAGCCTCAGTGTGTCAGTGCATCCTCTTCATTAGCTGGAAATGGTTTCAAGTCTGAGAATGGTTCCCCTGACTTTTCAGAAAAAGAAGTGCAACCAAAGCAACAAAATCTTTGTCCCCTCTGAGATCCTTTTCCCCAGTGTCTTGCCAGCTGCAAGGTGCCTGTGGACAGTGTAAGCAGCTGTGTTCCTTCTCCCTGTGGCTCCCTTTGCAGGGGTTTCACCTGAAAAAAACACAAACCAGTGGATAGACTTGAAGTATCTATTCCATCTGCACCCTTCTTGTGTTTTCCCCTTCATCTCTTTCTTTATCTGGACCTAAGGATTTTGTGATTGGTACTTGTAAACCTTACACTTCTCAGATGCCCTCTTTCTCCTCTCTTTCCCTGTGCTTTTCTGGCTCCTGTCCTCCCACTCCCAGGAAATATCTGAAAGATAATTTGGCATATTTTCTGCCACCTTCACATATCTCCCTGACTTCATGTTTTCTTAGCTGGTAGATAGCTTTTCAACATACATATATATATATGTATATATATATGTAATCCTTTTCACCTAGACTTGTGAGGAATTCCAGTCTCTTCCAGTGGGAGTTTTCAGGAAGGTTTAGGTTAAATGGGCCAATAAGGCAAAGCATGTAGCAGGAGATCTCACCCTCTAAAGACATCTTTTCTCTTTTGTTCTTTATTTTATTCCCCTGGAAAATATATCAGAATATCTAGCTGTCAAGGAATTTAAACAATAACACCTGATCTGAAGATTGGAGCACAGGACCTTTGAAAATAAAGATTGTAATCTCTGTGTGGTGTGTCCAGGGACAGATGGGGCTGGAAGTCAGGGGTGCTGAGCAGCAGAGTGCTGTGGGGCTGCTGCTCTGGCATGGTGGCTCTCATTTCACCTGAACTCTCCTGAAGATTCTCTTGGATTTTCTCTGTCACTTCCATTGTGCTATGGCATATCTATCACAGGACAGGACAGCATTCAAGTCCAGTTTGAATTAATGTAAATGTGTTGGCTGAGCTTTTCTCCTGCTGTGTGTGAGTGGAGGGGGAGACATGAGCAGCCCCTGGGTGCTGGGTCAGCCTCCACCCCCTAGGAACTCTGGTTGCATCCTTCAGGGCTGGGATTCATCCCAGAGGATTTCAGATGTGCTGTTTAAGGTGCCTGTCCCTGCTCCTGAGAGAACTTAGGGAGATGCCTGTTGCGCAAGGCAGCATCAGGTGTCAGGGGTGCTGCAGACCCCTGGGTTATAAGTTATAACCCACCCTAGAGCTGCACTGATCTCTCTTGTAGAAAAGGGGGTCAGGGATCCCTAGAAATAACATGTTTCCTACATCTTAAGACTCAGATTTTGCAGAAGTGGGAAACCTCTGTGAGGCCTTGGCCTCTCCTAGGGCAGCTCAGGTCACAGCAGGGATCAGACATCCTCTGCTGCACCTCCTGGCCTCTGTTCCCACTCCTCAGCACGGGGTGCAGGCTGGTCCTGGGGGTTTGGGCTGGCTCTCAGGGCCCTGGGATGGATGCTGCTGTGTTTGCCAGCACAAATGTCTCCCTGGATGCCTGCTTATCCTCTGGTGCTCAGGCTGTGCTGTGGCACTTGCCTGGGAGGAATAACCTCCGTAATTGCCGTAACCTCTGCAGCCTGCAGGAAAGGTGACTTCCATCTACTTCTAAATTATGACATTATTTTATTAGATCTTTAAACTTTAGTTAAATTTTTTATTTAAAAAAGGGGAGGAAGGTATCATATTTTAATTAGTAGCGGTGCCAAAGGAGTCCTAGATTAATTATTTGAAATCACTCCATCCAGATGGTTTTAATTTTCACAGCAGGGAACCGGCATCTTTTTAAGGTGATATTTTTCAAATTAAAATCAGCTTGGATATTAGTCATACTGGCTGCAGAGTGAGGGGGTGGGGAGCATGAGCCAGTGTGCCCCGTGCTTGTCCCTCTGAGCAGGGGCTGCCACGGGGACCTGCGTCAGAGGGGTGGGAGCTGCTGCCAGTCCCGTGGGACCACAGCTCTCATGTGGAGGATTTTGTCGGTGTTAGCTCCTCCTTTGGCTGGCCACAGCCTGTATCTCATGTTCAGTCACTCTCAGCAGCTTTTTACTCTCAGGCTGGAGTGGGCAGGGAATGCCTCGCATGCTCAGAGGGAGCTGTGCTCTCCTGTTCTGGCCTGTGTGGAGCCCTGTCTGACCCCTGTGCTGGGTGGGCCCACACCAGTGTTCATGCCCGGGTGGTTTGGCCACTGCACATCTGTGGGCAGCTCCTTGGTGCTCTGGGTGTTGGCCATGGCTCCTGGACCAGCCTTTGCTGGCTCCACAACCTTTGCCCATGTGCTGGCTGCTGGACTCCCACTCTGAGGCTGACCTCCATCCTCTGGTCATGTGAGGAGAAGCCCTTTCAGAATCACCTCTTTAAAGGCAGACAGTCCCACCTTTGCTGTTCCCTTGTCTGTTAATGCTGCATTGCACCTGAGCAGCCTCCCTGAGCTTCCTGGAGCTGTAAGCACTTACCGGGTTCCAGCCTGCCCTGGAGGAGCTGGCCTGGCCCTGTGCCATCACCCCCTCCTGGCTGGCTCACCTTGATAGCCTCCCTTTGAGGGGTTATTTCTGGCTCAGGGCCCTGCCTCACAGAAGTGGTCACAGGTTGGATACTGCCCTGGCAGGTGAAGGGACAAAGTGGGCAGCACCCAGTTGTTGCTTCAGGCTACTCTCCATCACAGGTACCTAAACCCATGAGGTGTTTCTGAAAAACTTCCATAAATATCCATATCTGTGCATGATTGCAAGTGATATCCTGCTGTAATACAGACATAATCCCACTTGCTGTCAGAAAGCAGTTATAATTTAAATATCCCCTGTGATAACAGGTTTAACAAATAGATCTAAATAAATGTAAGCAGCTAGTAACTGGAAACCCTTGAACTTACAGATGTGACTGAGCTGTGAGGGGAAAATTGTTTAGGGCCCTTGTGAGTTCAAGGTCTGTGATATTTGCACTGCTGCAGAAGCCAAAAGCTGACTTTACAAGTGGGAAAAATATTAATGTGTTTAAATGAAACAAACTCCTATTTCTATCCCCATGGCAAATCCTTACAATGAACATATTTGCTCTTAGAGGGCTTTAAAGTTTGAAATATGAATGCCAAAAAGAATGTGACTTTTTGCAGCACAGATCAAACATTCTCCAGAGTTTGGCAAAAGCTGTATTTCTACGGTGGGGCTCAGCACTCACAGGCATGAGTATTTCCAGAGCAGGAGCGTGGAGCTGCACTTGCTGACACTCACACATTCTTGCATTGTGTTTCAACCATGTCTCCTTTCTCCTCCTCCATGGCGGGGATGGATCTGAACCAAAATGTCCAGTCTGCCTGTTCCTGCCTCTCTGGGGAAATTCCTGGAATCTGAATCTTGAGCATGACTGGAATTTGTGTTTAGATTAGAGATGGAGTAAAAGGCTGGGTTTGGATCTGTCTGGGGTTTTGAGATGATGATGATGATGATGATGATGGCAGCACGCTGCTTGTCTGGGTGCCAGCCTGGCCCCTTCTGCAGGTACAGCTGTGGCAGAGCAGGGCATTTATGGAGATGCAGCAGGAATCTGTCCTCTACCCTGGCTTCTGCTGCAAACCAGTTCTGGCACCAATACCCTGCAAGACACTGAGATTGGCCACATTTCTCCCAGCTAGAGCTGGACACCTCAGTCTGGTCTGCCAGAAAGAAATTTCTAACCTCCTGGATTCACAACAAGGCATGGAGGACATGTGCAGGGTGGGTGTGCATCAGACAGAACAAGCAGTGCCAGATTTCTCCCTGCTAGCTGTTGTGGTGACCTTCAGGAGGTCACTGTAATGTTTTGCACTGGAGTGTGTGGCTGAACCACTTCTGTGCAGGGTTTGAAGGCTGCTGGCTGTGGGGAAAGGATTTTCTTTCTCGTCATGCTACTCTTTCATCTGCATGAGAATAAAATCCACGTTTTAGCCTCCAAGAACCCTCCTGCAGCATGAAGGAGAGCGTTGTCATTGGAACAGCCTGCCCGGGGCAGTGGTGGCATCACCATCACCAGAGGTGTTTAAAAGCCATGTAGATGTGACACCTGGGGACAGGGTGTGGTGGTGGCCTCAACAGTGCTGGAGGAACAGTTTTGCACTTGATGATCTCAGAGGTTTTTTCCAACATAAGTAATTCTCTGGTTCTATTAACACTGAGCTAATATTGCTGGTGATGGTGGAGTTGGTGTGACAAATGGAGCCCACACGTGTTATATTGTGTTTATTGTTGGTTATTCTGTGGTTAAGCAGCTTTAAATCTGGGGTATCTGTGTGGGAGTGACTGGAGAGGTGTCAGTCCTGCACCGAGCCACGAGCTCGGCCCCTGGTGCTCCCTGGGGCTGTGCCCTGCAGGGCACCTGGGCATGGTGTGGTCCAGCTGGGCACTGGGACAGTGCCCAGGGACTCTGCACCCTGTGCCTTCATGGACCACATGGGTAAATGCTTTCTTTTCTTCTTCCTTTCCAAGCCCAGCTTCTAGTGGAAACAGACACTTTCGGAAGTCAAGTCCGGATCAAAGGGAAGGAGACAGATTTCTACCTTTGCATGAACAGGAAAGGCAAGCTAGTGGGGAAGGTAAGTGTTTCCTATTAATTCATCTGTAATCTGAGTGTTACCTTGAGCAGCTTCCTCAAGGCTGTAATGCTGTGTTTGAGCCGTGTCTGTCAGCCTCAGATGAGGAGCAGGACGGCGAATGTGGGGTTTGCAGGGAAGCTTTTGCTCTCCCAGGGGTCCCCCCACGCTGCAGAGGAGCCCTGCAGCCTCACAGGGCTCTCCAGTGCTGCTGCAGGTGTGCATGGGGTTGTGCCTCATGTGAGGTGTCACCTTAGCATCCCAGTGCCATGGCCACCTCCACAGCACCTTCCTCACCTGACCTTTCTTTGGGGGGACATTCAGATATGAATTTCCCCCAGAATTCCTTTTGGGAAGAATTCAGAGTAGAAGGGCAGGCAGAGCACTGTGCTGTGGTTTGTGCTGGGCAGCAGAAAGCTCCTTCCTGCTCTCCAGGAGCCAGGGACTGGCATGGCACAGCCAGGGCTGGAATCTGAACATTGGGGGTTGCCTCCCCAATGGAAGCATGTAACAAATTACATGTTATTAACAGTGTGTTCACCCCTTCAGCCCAACTTGTGTGCTGAAGTAGTATTTTTGTAGTTCACACAGTCCTTCTTTATTGCTGGAAAGGCTGGAGGCTTGCTAACCAGGAAGAGGCTTGTGCAAAGCTGAAGTGCCACCAAAAAATAAATGTCAAATAGAATATTCCAGCCTTCTAACCTTGGTTGCGCTCACTTTGCACCTCCAGGAGCTCAAATCGAGCATCTTTGTGGCTGTGAAAAATGGAAGCAGAGTTTTTTTTTAGTCAAGGCAGTGAAAGCCATGCTCCCAAACAGAAACCAGAGATCAAATGGCTCTGATGAAAAAATGTTTACTGTTGTGGTCCCAGGAGTGACACCGGTGGGACACTGCCTTTCCTCTTCCACTTGTGCTTCCTTGGGGATCAGATGCTCTGTGGAGCCTAAGACCAGGTTATTTGCTGCTAGCCAGGGCCCTGTGCCTGACCTGCTTTGGTGCTTCCTGTCGAGGCAAGAGGCATCCAGGGCACTGCTTCAATCAGGGGGAAATGGAAATTAGCACTCTGAGAGGGCTGGGGCAAAGCAGCCAATTGTCTCTGCTTCCTGCACTTGTGTTACCACCCTGCATGGGACCCCATTGTTTGGTCTTGGACAGGGAAATTATTTTAACTGGTTTTAAACCATGTTGGATGCTTTTGAAGGTTGCATTGGACACAAACCTACCTTAGATTTTTCTGTGCCCTAATTTTCCATCCTTTAAATGTGATCACAGCATTTTCCGCAGATCTGAGCATTTTCCCCAGAAGTGTTGTAAGGATAATGTTGTTAATGTTTATGAGGTGCTGATGCCAGTCATGGAGACCTTAGAAGCACTCAGGTGGGGTAAATTGAGCACAAAATCTTAGAAAAATCCTTTTCCTTCAGCAGACCTTGCCCCAGGTGAGTCAGCAGTGGCACAGGGCAGCTCACAGCCTTTCCTGTTCTGAATGGAGTGGCCAGGAGCATCTTGGCAAAATCAGGATGCTCCTGGGCACTCAGTTTTTCCAAACATACCATATATTTATATGGAGTGTGTATTTAAGGCTCATCCCTTGATTTGGCCCACTGGGCACTGAGGCAGGACACTTGTTTCACTTGTCACATTTCAGGGAGTGTGAACCTCTACCCACTTCCCCCGTATGCTTTTCATGCTTTTCAGGGTGTTAAGCTGGCAAATGTTTTGTTACAAAGAATAAATAAGTCTGTTCTTGTAAATACTGCTGCCCTCCCAGCCCAGGCTGTGACAATTTCCCAAAGCAGCCGAGCTGGGCTGGAGGGAAGGCGACGCTGGGCAGGAAAATGTTCCAGACGTGTTGCCCATATTAACAGCTCCTCATGAGCAACAAAAGAAAACAATAGCATGTCTTCTTGATACCAAAGAGTGTGGTTTTAATTAGTGTCATGGTTTCAGCTCTCTTTGTGGCAAGAGTTTGAGGGAATGCTTTTTAGCCTGAATGCTCTAAACAGCCAGTAAACCCCAAGGAAAACATGAGATAAAAGTTACGCCTGGGCTTATACAAATATTTAAGTTCAGTCTGGGGGTGGAGGGGAATGAAGCCCATGGAGTGATTGTTCCATGGTTGTCCTGCTATGTTCATTTGGCAGGAGAGGAGCCATGGGACCAATCCGGGCCTGTCCTCTGCTCGTTTCCAATTGCCTTGCACTGCAGAATCCCCAACCAGACCAGCACATGCCATCTGGCTTTGTTCTCCTCCTCACTCAGCAATTTTGGATCCCCCCCAGTTGAAAACCTGCTTTGAATTTAGCCCCTTTTGTGTCCCATAATCACCTACAAAGAGTGCCACGGTCAGGAGCAGGTTGTTGTTCTCAGCTGGAACTCGTGATGAACACAAGAGCTCCAGAGGTGGACAGGGCTTTTCCCCACCTTGGAGCTGGCTGTGCTGCAGCGAAGCAGATTAACCCCCCGGGGGTGAGAAGAGCAGCCTTTGTGTCCTTGTTTCTGATGATTTCCCAGCAGAGCCCTCGGATGGAGCCTGCTCAGGAGCCCCAAACCTTGTGGGTTTTGCCTGTCTCAGGTGCTGCTGTGTGTGTCCACAGGCAGCAGTGACCAAAGGGCTGGGAGCTGCTTTGGGCAGGCTCCTGACTCTGTTAGAACAGCAGCTGCTGCAGTCACTGGTGTTCTGGGATGCTTTGGAAAACGAGACAGGGGATGTGTTGTACAGCAGTCACTTCTCTGTCACAGGTAAGCAGCACCTGGGGAAAACAAACTAGAGTGTGTTTTTTGTGGATTCTTGGTGCTGTTTTGAAGAAGGCCCAAGAAACATTTAAATTTCTTTCTTTTTACTTCTGCCCATCTGTTTCTTAGACCATGGTGTTTTGGAGCTATATAAAAATTGTAGGTCCTGAGTTTTCTGGTCTTCCTGAGGTTTTCTGTGGACCATTGAACTTTATTATAAAATCACAGAATTTTTGGGGTTGGAAGGGACCTTAAAACTCATCCCATTCCACTCCCTGCCATGGCAGGGACACCTTCCAGTGTCCCAGGCTGCTTCAGCCCCAGTGTCCAGCCTGGCCTTGGGCACTGCCAGGGATCCAGGGGCAGCCCCAGCTGCTCTGGGCACCCTGTGCCAGTACCCTCAAAGCAAAGAGTTCCTTCTTTATATCTGGTACAAATTTATCTTCTTTTAGTAAAAGCCATTATTCCCTGTTCTACTGCAACAGGTCCTGCTAAAAGGTTTGTCCCTGTTTTTTTTCACCTTTTTTAAATACTGAAAGGCTGCAATAAGTTCTTCCTAGAGCCCTCTCTTCTCCAGGCTTTATGGTGGAATCACACTATGGTGGAATCAGGAGAGAGATGAAAATATGAAAATTCAGAACAAGAACGCCAGCTGCTTTTCTGAGAAACTTTTTTGTCTTTAAAAAAAAATTACTAAACCTGTTTATTTATATCAGGATTTTTACAAACACAAGGGGAAGAGGACTCAGAGGTGCAGTTCTTCTTCAAAGGAGAGGCACAATGTGACTTGTCCACTTGTGACAAGTCATCTAGAACACAACAACTCTGAATATTGGCAGTAATTCACTGTTAGAGGCAAAGAGGAGCTGATGGTCTCTTTGGAGGTGCTCTTGAGCTTCTAACTGGTTCTCCTGGGGAGTCCTTCTGTGTTTTCTCTCTCTGCCTCAGCTTCTCTTATCTCATGCATTTGCACTGAGATGGTTTGTGTTTGCTGAAGGCTGGCAAGGGTAAGTCACTGAAGTCTCCCAGAGTGAGGAGCAGCTTGGGCTGAGCAGATGGCTCTTACCTGAGCTGGGCTCCAGCTGCTCTTGCTGAGCCTGTCCTTACACACATCCAGCTCCCTAGAACTGCAGGATGCTGCAGAGATTGCCTTTCCCTGCCCTGTGCCATCCTCTGCCAGGGGAACATTTGCAGTCAGGGGTCTGTGTGAAGCCTGAAGCACCAAAGGATGGACAGAGCCTGCCTTTCTTTTGGGCACAGCCAGGGTGGGTGGCTGCTGCATGGGGAGCAGAGCAGAGCATCTCCTGAGCCCAGCACTGCCTCCAGTGAAGTTCCCTGACACCCCCTGAGGGATGAGGCAGTCTGGTCAATGCTGGTGCTCAGGCTGCAGCAGGTATCTGTGGGGAGGGTTCTTCACACTCCCACCTTCTCTCAAAGATCCTCAGTGATCTGGTGTCCACACACTCCCAAAATCATGGTAGTATTGGGGGCATATAGGGGCATTATTTTTGTAAAAGCATTTTAATGGGTTTGATTTTATTCCTCCATTCTCTGAGCTGAATGTGAGCAGGGGCAAAAGCTGTTTGGTGAAGGGTAGGAGGCTGTGGGCAGCTGTGTGGCTGAGGCAGAGCTTCAGACCGGTGACAGATCCTTTGGGTGCCTCCTGGGGATGTGTCCCTGGCACCACGTCTGCAGCACTGGGGCCCTCCCAGCACCGCAGTGTTGAGCTTTGGCCCCAGGCACAGCCCAGCTCCTGAACAAAAGCTGTGCCAGCCAAAGCCTGGCTGTGCCAGGGCCACGCCATTGGCACAGGGGACAGGAGGTGGCACGGCCAGGCTGGCCACCAGTGCCTCTCCCAGCCTGGCCCGCACCACTGTGCTGGTGCCACTCACAGCAGAGACCTGCCTCTCAGACACAGCATTTCTGCTGGTGTGATAACTGCTTTCCAAGCCAATATATTTCTTAATGTTACCAGAAAGTTGCTAATACCATATGGCAAGGCTCTCTGTATTTTTGCAGGACAACAAACAAATTGTTGCTAGATGCCAGACTGCTCTGGCAGAGCTTTATCACTGATGCCTGCCAGCAGTAGCCTTTAGGGGATAGTAATAATTTGGAGTTGTTTACATTACAGCTTTAAAATAGGGGTTTTCTTGAGGCATGTGTGTGTTTAGTCAGGAAAGTTGGCTAAAAAACTCTTGACAGCATCAAAGACTGAAGGTGCCCACTGTGGCCTGTAAATGTGCTCTTGGCCCCTGAAACCCTCTAGCCCCATGGCAGAAGGAGCTGTGGAGGCTTCAGCAGGAGCCTCCCTGTGTAGGGAAGGAGACTCACCTGGGTGGGAGACACCCCAGGATCCTCCAAAGCCTTTCTGCTGTACCTGGAGCAGGTTTTCATCAGTTGGCTTTGGCTGGGAGTGAGGTTAAGCTTTCTTGAAAAGCTGTCTTTGAAAAGCTGCTGGTGGAGAAGCAGTTCCTCACTGCAGGGCCGGGGGCTGAGGTGAGGACACTCCAGGATGAGCCCTGAGCCCAGTGCCCTCCACATGCCCCAGTCCTGTGTGACATCTGGGTGCCAGTGCTCCTGTGCCTGCCGTGCCAGGGCCATCCTGGCAGCCAGGGGTGCTGTAAAGGTGCCAGGAGGTGTGTGGAGAGGGCAGGGGCACCCCGGGGTTGCAGTTTGGAACTCTGGTGCAGTACATGAGGTGTTTGCCCTCCTCAGCTTGTATATTTAAAACCACACCTAACTGCATCTTGGATTTGGGGCAGAACTCTAAGTTTCACTGGAGTTTGATGCTTATCCAGGATTTTTCCAGGAGTTGCTCAGTATTCGGGTTGCTTGAAAGGGGCTTGTAAAACCTTACATTTTTGAATGCTGAATTTGCAACATAAACATGAGCAGAATTGGTGGGGTGTCAGGTTTAATAGCACGTGTTTTGTGGATCTCTCTGTGACATGCTCAGCCATAAACCATTCCAACTTGGCATCTCATGCAAAAGCAGAACTTGACATGGCTTTTGCTGGGGATCAGATCTCGTTTGGAACTGCAGTCTGGGTCTTCACTCTCCTGTGAGGTTTTTTTTTAGTTTAAGTCATCTAAATAAACACATGCACTGGACCCTGAAGCCAAGCAGCTTTGGACATTGCCATACTTAGGACAGGGAGACCTCATCCGGAATTGTCTCAAGTGTCCAAAAATCTGGAATCAGAGCCTGCAGGACTGCAAAGGTCTTAAAAACAATGAGATGACAAAACCACTTTTATTTCGGTTGGGCCATCAGAATCTTCTGCATTTACCTGATCAGGCTTTTTTCCCTGCAACCTGTGGAAAAAAAAAAGAATTATTTTTCTGAAAATTTAGAAGCTGAGAGTCTCATGAAATTAAAAGTGGAAGTGGAAGCTAAACCACCCTCCTCCATTTTCAGACTCCAAACTTCATTGAGAAGCTGGAGATGAGCTGCAAGAAGGGACCTGAGGGTCCTGGTCCATGGCCAGTTGGATCTGAGTCAGCAGTGCTCTGGAACCAGGAGGGACATCCCTGTCCTGGGGACACCAGGGGCAAGGGAGGGATTGTCCCGCTCTGCTCTGGGCTGGGGCAGCCTCACCTCCAGTGCTGGGGGGGCAGTTTGGGTGCCCAAAACTGCTTTTATCTATATCTGAACATCTCCAGTTAAGCTTCTCAGCACAGCCGTAATTCTTCAAGTGTTTGCTCTGAAATAAAGCAAACGGTCCTTTTATTAAAAAAAAAATAAACATTCTTCATAGTATTATTTTTATGATAAGGACTCGCAGGTACTCTGCTGGGGACGTGAGCACTGTGTGTCCTGGCTGTGTCAGGGCACCAGAGAGCTGTGTAACACATTTACAGGTTTACTGTGTTTCCTCTTTAGGAAATGTCATGTTTCCTTTGGATATTTCTAAGAAGTCCCAGCTCTCGCTCAGACTAAGCTTTGCAAAGTCAAGGTTCACTTGCAGCCCAAGCTTGTAAGCTTGACCTCTGAATGGTTTCCTTATCCCATGGCTGGAAGGTGTCCATGCCCTTCCAGGGAAGAAAACCATCTTCTTGAAAGCTGTGTGATAATTTAATTTAATCCTTGCTGTCCTCAGGAAGCAAGTGTCACCATAAAGCTGCTGACCTCCTGTCCCCTGTTTTGTGGTGGCTGCAGCTGTGTGTCCTGGTGGACTATTTCAGTTCCCTAAGGTTTAATGTTAATTAAAATTACTGATGGGGATCCCTGAGCCCTGGTCATGCCTTGTCTTGTCTGGGTGGAGAGGGTGCTGCTGAATGCATCTTGTGCTGACAGTTACCAAGTTGGATTTAAATGCTTTCCTCACGGCATTTCATCTCCTAAGTGCAATTTTTTGTTGGTCTTGAGCATCTCTTAAGCTGAGGGTGATGTTTCTTCTAAGCACTACTTAGCAAATACATGGATGTATTTAACTGCAGGAAGGAAGGAAGCAGTGCAGCCTTGTCTCTCTCAAATGGGTGCAGCTGAGATCACCTTCAGGGCACTCCTGCTCCTCAAGGACTGTTTCTCCTTGGCTTGCAGTTTGGTTTTGGAGAGGAGGTGAGAAGACAGAGGCTATTTTTGCGGTGGAGAATAAAACCTGTGCTCTAACAGTAGCAAAAGAGAGTCTATTTGATATGTCAGTTACAGAACTATATTTAAGGTCCCAGAAAAGTAGATTCTGCTTAAATACATTGTTGTTCTTGAGATTCTCTTGCCTTATCTTTTGGGTACCCAAAGATGTGAAGTTTTCCCTAGGGAGGACAAGTCTCAAGCCTTGCATTTTTTGCATAGGGATGGAAGTTGGTCACTCACAGGCTGGAACAAATCTGGATGATAATTTTTTATGGATGGCACTTGATTTGATGATGGATTTCTCTCTTTTCTTAGTAATATGACTTGACATGAAGAGAGCTAATGCCATCCTGCATACAAACAATGACCTTTCTGGTTCTAAATTCCTCCCATTTAAGCTTGCTCCATGGAAAGTGGTGTCACTACTGGAATCTTGGCTGGATGAAATTGCATTTGTTTGAAATGATAACTCACAGTAAGTGTGCATGTTTGTTTAATGTGAATAAATCTGGGACAAACACAACTTGCTATGAGGTCAGCAACTCTTCTAGTCTTGTTATCCTGCTCCACTCATCATCTACACCAGGGTTTTAAACAAATTTTTAAGAAAACATTTCCTGCAGTAACACAACTCTCTGTATCACAGAATCACTGAGGTTGGAGAAGCCCTCCCAGACCACTGAGTCCAAGCTGTGCCTGGTGCCCACTTTGTCTCCAGCCCAGAGCCCCTCCAGGCCTTCCTTTGGTACCTCCAGGGTTGGGGACTCTACCTCCATGGGCAGCCCCTTCCCATGTTGAACAAATCATGCCTGATGCCCAGCCTGGATCTCCCCCAGGCCTGAGTCTCTGTCCTCTCATCCTGTCACTTGTCCCCAGAGAGAAGAATGACCCCCACCTTGCTACAATTATATATTGAATTGAAGCCTACATGAAATATACTGCTGCTCTTAGATGGCTTTTATAGAAAGTTCAGGACTGGCCTGTGGAGGCTGGAAATGATTGCTGGAAAAGAGCTCCCAGCAAAGCTCAGCAGAGCCCTTCAGCAGCAGCTTGTGCTTTGTACAGAGGGGTAAAAACACCTTCCCATCCCTTACCACGTGCAGGCCCTCCCAGCTCCCATGGAACTGGACCTGGTGGGTGCAGATAACAGGAGATGCCATAGATCTGCTCAGATATCACATCTGAAACCTGCCTGGGGATTCACACCTCCTGAAGAGCAACAGCTTCCTGCTCCAGGGAACCTGCAGCTTTGAGTTTCCTACATTTTCTCTTGGTTTAATAAAGTTCATTTAAAAAGCAGTTGATACTTCTCCTCATTAAGTACATGCAGCTCTGTGAGATGCAGTTACGAATGTCTGTCAAGGAAATGTGCATCTTTCCAGGTGAAGCCCCCTGGTTTGCCCTGATTCAGGCTGTGGCCACCCTGCTGCAGTATTGGCAGGAGCTGTGGCAGTGGCGGAAGGAGCAGGTGAGGAGGCCTGTCCTGGTGTAACCCCAGCCTTGCCTGGTCCAGCCTACAGAGCTTCCCTTCATCTGTGTCCTCCAGTTCATCCTGTGACAGAGAGCTCTCCCAGGGCAAGGTGGGGGTTACTGAACTTAGTTAGAAAAAGGGAATTTTGGAAGGGAAGGTGGAAGGAAAGAAAAATTTTAAACTATTCTCTTCCTTCCTCGGTTCCTGCAGCTTGTGTCTGGCACAGACAGGCACAGGGCTCTGCCAAGCCTGCATGTCCTGACCCACACATTCAGGACCATGCCCATTTTTGCCTGTTTTGGGGAGGGATGGGGTGTTCCCAGCACATGGGGGCAGCTGGGGGCAAACATGGGCCGGGCTGCTTTGGAACGGGGCCTCTGGAGGGAGATGTGCCCTCCACGGAGCATCTCCTCCGCGAGGTTTTGTGTTACTTCCCTGCCTCGTGAATGCACTTAGATGTCCTGTATACATAATTAACCTCTCTGCTGTGCTGGCAGACACTTTTATTGAACTGCCCATCATGACTCCTAAGTATTTTCCTCGGAGGATTGTGCAGGTTCAGAGGGCAGAAAGCTGGAGGAAACGCGCATGAGGCTGAGTGGCTCTTGGCAGTTATGGATGCAGCTTCCCTGATTTACAGCCTGCTCTAGGAGCAGGAATGTGCATTTGGGTCAAGAGGTGTCTCTGTGGTCAGGATGCTTTGTCATAAATCCAAGATGCTGAGCATCAGGATGATGCTGATGGATCTGTCCTGATAATGACATAAAGTGCAGGGGATGGCTGAGCACTCAGGCTCACTGCTGTGAGTGAGCAGGTTCTGCCACCCCAGAACTGTGGAACTGTGGGCTCTGGCAGGGCTGTGCTCACCTCCCCATCGTGTTTTCTGACCTGCCTTTAGAAGGGGTGTGTGTGTGTCAAGGGAGAGAGGGGCAGTGCTAAAAGCTGTGACAGTAACCCTGCTCCTGTATTGCCTCCTTCCACTTGGGATTTTCCAAGTCATGTGGAGCAAGTCTAGAGGAGGCTCCAAGCACTGGCCCTCTGGCTTTGAGCTGAGCTTGTGCAAAACTGCAGAGATGGAACTTCTTGAAAGCCTCCTGTCTCTGGGCACTGCTGGGGGATCAGCTCTCTGGCTGCCAGGGGTTATCAGTGGTGTTTGGGGCACCAGCCCTGGCTCCTCAGCTGGGCATCCTTCAGGAGCAGCTCACGGGGAGTGCTGAGCCGTGCTGCTCCTAGAAACCCAAGCCTTCTCTGCTGTCACTGCTGTGAAATTTAGGAGACACAAGATGGGATTTCGTCCGTGTGATGCAGTGGGTGAATCTAACAGTGTCATTGTCCGAGGGGACTTCAGCAGCCCTTTGAAATGATTGCTGAGCTCAGTGGGTGTGCCTCACACCTGGGGGTGGCATGAAAACCAGCACAGTGGGGTACCAGGGCTTGGGAGCCCCCTCTGTGTGCCTGTGTTTGGAGGGAGAGAGAAGGATGGGTGCAGGAAGGGTCCCTTTTCAGCGGTTTTCCTTGTAAAAGCCTGGATGTGTGAACCTCTTGGAAACCTTTTGCTTGGGTGGTAGCTTTCCCTACTCCAGGATTTTTGGGAGGCGGGGTCTTGCTTCCCTCGCAGAGGGAGATGCTCTCCATTGTACGGAGGGCTGGTGTCACCACAGTTTGACTTCGAGCCTGGGGGCTGAGCTGCCGAAAAGGTGATAATTAAACCAGAGCCTCAGCCCCCTCTCACTTGGAGTGCTGAGACTCGCTGTGCCCTGTGCCAAGCCGGCATTTCTGGGATGTCACGGACGCGTTTGGTGGTGGTTGGGTTTTTTTGTTATTTGCAGCACATTACCAGTCGCTCACCCAGACAGCTCCTAAATACAGCAGCACTTGAGGAGAGGAAGTGTTTTAACCTAAGCTTAGCTAACTCCGATCTTTGCAAACAGAGAAACTTCTCCGTTCTGGAGGCTTCTCTCCCCGCTCCTCGCTGTTACCCCAGCTGCTGCCGCAGCTCATTGTTGCTGTGAGAGCCGAGGGAAGTTTGGATTTCCCGGTGCCAGATTTGTGAAACGTAAATGAGAAAACCTTTCCCGGCCCCGTGTGCCACCCAGAGCTGCTCAGGTGGCTGGGCTGGCTGCGGGGAGCGCGGGGGCTGCACCTGCTGATGCTTTGGCTCGGGCTGGTGGCACAGAGCGGCCGCGAATCCCCCCTGAGCCGCAAGCTGTTCGTGGCAGGAATGCCTCGCTCCGAGGAGCTCTCCTGCCACGACAACAAAGAGCTCTTTGATCCTTTCCATTTGGAGAACTTAAAACGAGAAAGCCAAACTACAATAAGACCAAGTTGGGTCATAAAAGGAGAGCAGGAGCACCAAAGCGCTCCGGAGTGTAATTGTAGAAGCAGCAAATGCTTTGGCACTTAATTCTGCTTTAGTGTCAGTTGAACATGTTTCACGTTTAAGACTGGAGAGCCCCTCACCAAATGCTCTGCACAAACAATCCGGGGCTGCTCCTCGGTGGCTGGAGCGGGCTCACGATGAGAAACCCTCCTCGAACCCCTCAGTGCAGGGTGAGCCCGGGCTGCCGCTGCTGCAACCCTGCCCTTCACAAACCCTGGCACCACCCAGCTCCCTGCCTGTGCTGGGCACTGCCCCAGTGCCAGCGGGGCTGCTCCCCAGGCCTGTTCAGGAGATGCTCTGCTGGAGCCAGCCCTGGGCGCTGCTCAGGCTGCGCTTTCCCCTCGCTCTGCACAGACTTGGGCCACGCCCCAGAGCTTTCCCTGGAAGGTGGCATTTAGATCAGGCATTTTATCAGAAATTTGGCTAACAGATACCACATCTTCCCAAAGTTATTGGACTGTGTTTAAACAAAAACATGCTCTGAATGATTTCTTTGCAAAGAACTGACCTGCCAGGTGGCACAGCCTTGTTGCATGGCCAGGCAGCAGCCCCTTGGCCAACCCCAACAATTTGGCGTCTGACTTGCAGAGAGCCTTTGCAGGAGCAGGGTTGTGCCTCTGCTGTGTCCTGCTCTGAGCATGGATGGAGCTGCTGCCAGTGGGATGATGAGGCCAAAAGGCAGGAGCAGCCAGTGGGGCACATGAGGGGCACAGGAAGCCCTCATTCCTGCTGTGGAGGGGACAGGGATGTGGGGCTGGCTGTGGGACTTCCTCTGTCCCATGGCCAGGCCATTACACTGGGCCAGACAGCCCCTGTGCAGCTCTGAGACTTTCAAGAATTTCTTTACTGTCAAGAATCAGTTGAAAACACAAAGCTCTGTGTTTTGGAGAGTGAGGGCTCTGCATGGCCCATCCCTGTGTGTATGAAATGTGGCTTGGCAGCAGCTCCCAGCTGCGTTGGTGACAGAGGGTGCAGCCCTGGGTCGGTTGCACCAGGAGCTCCTGGGGAAGGGTGAGCCTGTGGCTGGACCAGAGAGTGATGCTTGGCTAAAGCTGTCTCCCTTTTCTCTTGCACCCCCCTCTCTTTGGAGGAGTGAGGGGATGGCTGACCGACCCCCAAACACCCAAGAAATGTTTTGCTATGGCTCAAGTAGGAAACTGATTAAATTTTAAATGTTGGGCACCTGATGCTTAAAAATTACTGAAAACCCTCACAAATTGATTTTTCCCCTAATAGATTGCTGTGAGTACAGTTCTTCATGGTGTAGGTAACTTGTGTGAATGATTTATCCTGTTGGGGATTATAAAAGAAACTGTAAAATTATCTTGTCAGTATTTGAAAATCATTTGTGTGTCTGTGACGTGTCTTAGCACATACAGGAATGCTCTGTTTGGGGAAGTGAGGTCCTTATCCTGATTTATCTCTAGGTACTTGTAAATGCTGCTGTAATTTCATGTTATCAAACCATTTAGCTCTTCCTCTTCCAGAACGAAGTTATTTTATCTCATGCACCTTGTTTACTTCAAATTAGCCCTGAGGTTGGCCTGAAGTTGCACCTTGTTATTCCTCCACCTCCTGTCTCCGTCTTAGGCTCTGTCGGCAAATTTGAAGGTATAAGTAAATACTTTTTTGTTATTAATAGAATAAGTTCCCCCCTCCTACACACATGTTTTCTTTTCATTCCAGTCTTCATTTTCCGTGAAAAACTGACATTGCAGTAGAAGCAGAACCCTCCCAAATTGCATGAAAAACCCTTAATTCTCCTAGCAACAGGGTCAGGGCTCAAATCCAGTCCCTTCCCACGAGCATGGGGGGAACAACCCTTCCAATTACCTGCGGTACGGATCCGGTCGGTTCATAGGCACCTGGCTTTGGGTGGATTTGAATCCCAGCCATGGTATTGTTTAAAAATTCTCCACTCACTGGGGAAGGGTTTGTAGTGGGCTGGGCCCTGAGAAACCTGGAGCTGGTTTTATGGCTTCCCATTGAATTCTGGTGGAACCCTGTGGTGTTGATTGATTTCCCCCTTTGCCACTCATGTGGCTTTGATCAAACCCAGGACTTGTAGAATGACACCCCCAGGAACTGGAATCACTGAGCTTTGCCCAGTTCTGCTGTTCATTAAAGCGTTTGTGAGCTTCCAGTTGGGGATGGTAAAATGAGGACCTTTGTGCCTGTCCTGGATGGAGACTGCTGGTCCTAAGGCAGAGCCCCTCTGCAGGCCCTGGATTAGATCTGTTGGAAGAGTTGCCAGAATTTGCCCTCTTAATGAGACCTTCCCTGGTGCCGAAAGCCTCGAGGTGCTGACTTCATAGCAAACATCACCTTCTGTCACACAGATGGACCCAAAGCTCTGCTGAAGGCATGGAGTCCTGGAGGAATGGCTGGCTCTGGGGGCTGGTGATGACCAGCCATCCTGGCTTTCCTCTGTTGCTGCCTCCTTGTTCTGTGCCTGATGGTTCCCCTGTCGTGTGTGTTTGGGGCTCAGGGGTGCAGGGAAGCCTGTGCGGCATGGCCTGGAGGGGTTCCCTCCTGCTCCATGATTCCCTGCCCTTCCACAAACTGCAGCAAACTCCACAGGGATTGTGCAGCACATTTCAGGATGGCTGACTGGAAGGGCAGGCTGAGCTGTCCTTGGGGGAAGGATGGTGACCATGCAGGGTTTGGCTGCTCACCCCAGCCTTGTGCCCAGAGGGGCCCAAGCAGGGGCTGGGGGCTGAGCAGCTCACGCTGCTGCAGCTTCCCTGCTCCCCCAGGATATGATGGGTAAAGTGTTTAGTTTGGTGGGCAGGGTTTCATAGTAGTATATGTAGGCCTGCAGGTCCAAAAAACTCATCTGATATCAGTGGGAAGCTGCATTGGGCTATGATGGAAATCCTTCCTTTGAGTGTGCTGAGCTTTAAATGAAGTCCTGTGTGATGGTTTATATCTACTTATCCTGTATCTACTCCTGAGTATCTTCTGATGCATAAATCAAATCATGTGACATTCTAAGTACAGTTCCAGTGACTCAGCACTTAAAGGGCAAAATGTTTTTTGGCAGAAGGTTATGGTTGAGAAGAATTTCCTTTATGCTCAAGGACTTGAAGATGCAGTTGTGTGATGCTGTCACTCCCTCCAGTGCTGCCTGTGCTGGGTGAGAATCCTGAATGCAGAGATCCTTGTTCTGCCATGTTCAAAGCCCAGTTCTGGGTCTGGTAGGATCTCCAGGCTGAGCTGAGCCCAGTTTGGCTTCAGGGCTCTCCAGGGTCCCAGGCACTGGAGTGGTGCTGGGGACCCCAGTGGCTCCAGCAGCCCTGGAGCACCATGTGTGGTCCATGTGCCAGGGGTTGCCCTGGGATCACATGGAGGAGAGTTTTAAAACTGCTGTGGAGGCTTAGACTGAAGCTTGTCATAATTTTAGTGGGATTTGAGTAGTTGGGGGTGAAAGCCCATGAGGTATTTCAGGAGTGAGGGGTAGAAGGGGAAACACTGTTGTTTGGGCCATGTGAGATTCTGGGGTTTGGTTTTTTTCTGACTAAGTATGATGTTTCCCTGGCACGAATTCAATTCATCCTCTCTCCCTAAGGGAAGAAAGCAAAGCTGGATGTCTTGCTTTGCTTGCAGTTGAAGGCACTGGACTGGATAAACTTAACTGTTGTCTTTGAAAAAGTTTTCTCCCCTTGGATAAGAGCATTTAAAAAAAGGAAATTATGACCTCACGCTTTCATGCTTTAAAAAAAAAATCTATTTTAGCTGATGCTTGTTATGGCTCTTATTAAGAATGTTTGAACCAAAAAAGAGGTCCAGATGTGATGATTTTATTTATGCCAAATTGGGTTTTGGTCACTGAGCTTGCATTTGGATTATTTATTTTTTCTTTCTTTTTTTTTTTTTCCTTTTTCAGCCTGATGGCACCAGTAAGGAGTGTGTCTTCATTGAAAAAGTCCTAGAAAACAACTACACGGCACTGATGTCTGCAAAATATTCAGGCTGGTATGTTGGATTCACCAAAAAAGGGAGGCCACGGAAAGGGCCCAAGACCCGGGAAAATCAGCAAGATGTACACTTTATGAAGAGATACCCAAAGGGGCAAATGGAGATACAGAAACCTTTCAAGTACACAACAGTCACCAAGAGGACTAAGAGAATACGACCCACCAACCCCAGCTAAACAGACAAAAATAGTGTCACAATAAGAAACCACAAAAAGAAAAAAAAAAAAAAAACTGCACCAGAGGAATATTTTTACATTAAAAATAAGGAAGAAGCTCTATTTTTGTACATTGTGTTTAAAAAAAATAAAAATAAAAAAAATTAATAAAAGACTAGATGGCAAATGCTGGGGAAAGCTGTTCGGGATTTATTGTGACTTGAAAAATGAAATTAACTGCTCTATTTAAATTGACTTCTTGTTGTTGATGACACACAGGTGCTTCTTTTGCTTTTTTTTTGGAAAGGACAACTTCTCAAGCATATCCCCAGAGGGAAAAAAAAAATTATTAAAAATAAAGAAATAAAACCAAAGAAAACCCAAGTTCTTTCCCAAAGTTACTGAGACCCTGCCCCGCCAAGTGCCGGTTGCAGTAATGTATTTATTGCCTGCCCGCCCGCCAGGCCAGGCGGCGGCTGCGGGGCCGGGCCCGCGGAGCTCTCGGCGCACCGACCCTCTGTACCCTCCTGACGACACTGGGAGTCACGGCTCCGTGATCCTGCATCCCGCTCACTTCTGGAGAATGCTGCTAACTACATTCAAGTGACTACAAGATGACCTAGTACACCAATGATAAGGGAATATTTTAAAACCAGCTATATTATATATATTATATATATATAAGCTATTTATTTCACCTCTCTGTATATTGCAGTTCCATGAACCAAGTATTACTGCCTCAACAATTAAAAAAAATTATTTAAAACATACGTACATATTTTTGCTGTTCACACTTCTTTCCCCTCCCTGAGTAGTGTTTTTTAAATGCATATTTATCCTTTATGCGAGGCTGGCAGGAAATGTTCGGGGCAGTTTCCCCACTATAAACTTCATTGCTGATTCTGTAGTTCCTCCTGTTCCTTAATACCATCTTCCTCTTCCTCCCTGGTTGTTGCCACAAGGAAGGGTCTCAGTGGAATGATGGTGGTGGGCTGAGTGTGAGGGAATCCATGCCAGTGTTTTTCAAGAGCGGCACATTTGATACCTTGCAGTCCAAGGAATATTTCCTAAAGCTGTGGCCAAGCAGAAAGTAAACTGGAAAATGAGTATCTGACTGCATTAACACATACTTACGTGTGGCTTGTGGTTCCTTCATTAGAGCTTTTAGAGGGGCTCTTGCTTTCAGCTGTTTAATTCAAAATTGTGCCTTTTAAAACTTGCCCTCAGCCAGATAAATCCCTCTTCCTTGTCCTGCATGGTTCACCTAGCTCATCCAGGAACTTGTTTCCTTGGTCAGTCCAGCCAGCTTTCCTTCCAGGAATTTTGCACAGGATATGGATGATGTAAAGTGCCCCACAAACTGAAAATGACAAAAAGAAGCAAGATGAAATATCTGACCTCAGATTTTAGCTGGAATGCTGAGGGAGCCCCAGTGGAGTTTTAAGGAGAAGCTTGCTTGGCTTTTCCTTCTCTCTGTCTGCAGACATGGCTACATTCCCTGGGTACAGCCAGGGCTGGAAATGCTCAAAGCCACTAAGAAAGATTTTCTTGTTAATCAGGAGAATGACTCTCCCCAGAACAAGCTTTCCCAAGATAACTTTGAGAGCTGCAGCCAAATCCTGCAGATCAAAGCTGTTTGGGAGATGGGGCAGATAAGCATGCAAGCTTGAGGATGCTTATCTGAACCAATCTCCAAACCTTGCAAGCCTGAAGAAAAATGAGCAGTGCTAAGCAGGGTCACTCCACGCTGCTCCAGGAGGAGCTGGGCAGCTGTGCAGGTGATGCCTCACGCCTGCTGGGCATGGGAGGTCACTCAACAGGCCCTGTCCCAGGGCATTACTGGGAGCTGCTCTCCTGGGGCACCTGGAGACAAGCACAGGAGCGGGACCCAAGGGTGGAATTGGTTGGTGGGGGCTGGAAGGCTTTGCCAGCTTTGTCTCCAGATTGATTCATGTGGGAAGGATTTGGGGAAAGTTCAGAGGAGTGCTGGGGTGGAGGACTGGGAGCAACTGGAGATTTGCTGTGTTAGTACCTCCAAGAGAAGACACCCAGTCGATTTCCAGAGTGAGAAAGGTTTTATGGGTGCCTTTCTTCTCCTTGAAATGTTGCCATGGCCCCGTTGGTTTCACTGTTAGAACAACAGGGTTTATTTGCTCCTGGAGAAATTCAAAGGGGTGGGGGCAGTAAAGGCTGGAGCAGTGTGGGCAGAAGGGATCTCCTCTTCCAGATGAGGCTAGGAGCAACCAGGGAGGATCTGCTCCCCGTCCCACAATGGGAAATTGGCACATGGGAGTGAGGGGTCATACAACTGGCATACAACTGGGGCCTCTGCCTCTCATGTCATCGCTTTACAGGAGTATTTCCTGGACAGCAGTGGGACAGGTTCCTCAGGATGCAGAAAGGCAGTGTGGTGAGGAGATTGATGCTCACCTGGATTAGATGATGCTGGAGGGATTTGTTGGCTGATGGTGCTCATTAAGCGTTTGTATTTGAACATCTGCTTTCAGGCTTTATTAACAACAAAAGCAGGGGCAAAGATGAGAATTCCCCTTCAGAGGACCTTCATGTTGGACAGAAGGGTTCTCTGGGTAGGAGACATTCAAAGACTGAAGAGGAATAGGAGGAATCCATCCTATGCCCAGTGAGGGACAGCCCTGTGCGTGGGGTACATGCTACTCCTGCCTGGGCTGTGCTCAGGGGTCGGGCTAGGAGCTGGTTAGAGGTGACTGTCAGCAGCCCTGCTGGACAGGTCCCTTTTTGACATCCAGAGCAGAGAAAGTAGCTTGTCTGTGGTGTTTAACCTAATTTTGTCCTTTCATAAAATCTTCAGTCACCCTGAATATGAGCTGAGATTTCCCATGGAGGCTTTGCATTTGATTTACTTTATAATTGAAGATTGTTAATGAGGATTTAATTGCTATTCTGGGATTCGCCTCAAGAGCGAGGGACGTAACACTCTGTGATGGCATTAATGTGCATGGAGCTCTGAGCGGTCACACTTTAACCAGTACTCTGCTTAACTGGCATTAATACAAGTGTATTGGAGATACTGCCTCAGAAACACTGCTGGATTAGTCACACTGTTTTGATAGCTGAGATCAGAGAGAGGCACGGGCTGCTGATGCCAGGCTGGCTTTGTTGGGCACAGGAGCCACTGAGCCCAGGAGGGAACTTTGTGGATACAAGCTTTTTGAGCATGTTGAGCGAACCAGAGCCATTTGATGAAACCTTCTGGGTGCTGGATCTCTTGTGCTGTCCCTGTGAGGGTGAAGGGTCAGTGATCACAACTCAGCTAGGCCCAGTGTCTGGTCCAGGCAGGGCAAACCCTCCACCCCACAACCGACCATGGTGGTGCTGTGCTCTGCCTGCGGCTTACCACTGGCCAAGAGGACAAAGAGTGTCCTGGTCCCTGTGCCTTTGGAAGGTGCCTTCCAACCCCCTGCCAAGCTGCCCTGGTCTTCCTGCCCCCTGCCACAGAGCTGTCAGTGGGTGACTGAGTTCACATCCCTGCAGCTGGAGCCCCAAAGCTGGTGCGGTCTTTCCTTCTTAGCTGCAGAGTTGTTCTGTTCTGTGTCTGCAAGTGCCATGGCAGGCTCTGACCTGAAGTGCCCAACAGAGCCTGATCTGTCCCTCTGGGCCAGCAGCTGGCTTTTGGCAACAATCCCTTGGGAGCACAGGCATGGGAAACCTGTGCTTGTTTCCCTGTGCTGTCCTTGCAGTCTTTAGCTCAGGATCACCCCCCTGGTGCTGGGTCACACAGACGGTTTGGATGAACTTTTCACAGATGTGAAGCAGTGGGGCAGCCTCTTCCAGGAGCATGTTTGCAGATTTAGCCTTGCCCTACTGCACCTGCCCAGGTGTAGCTTACCTGTGATAGAAACTGATCTCTTCAGCTGCATCTCTTACACATCAGTATGTGTGATATCTGTGCAGCTGTAATTATAACAGCTTCTGGGAGCATGGCTGATCCATCCTCCAATAAATGTCATGAGGTGGGACAAGGGGAGAAGGAAGCAGTCAGGTCAAAATAATGCAGTTTTGGGAAGGGGTGCTGCCCTAGTAGTTAAAGGACAAGAAGACCCAATTTCTGTGTCCCTGGCTTGTGGAGTTAAAGCCGTAATCTGAACAGGCTGGATGTCCTCATGCCTGTGAGCCCTGTGTGTCTGTGGGTAGGTGTTGGAGCGGAGCAGAGCTTGGGGAGGACCCTAAAAGTGCTGTGAGGCCTGAGCTCAGCCCAGCCTTGCCTGCTGCATCGCCTCAGTCTTTGCAGCAGTTTATTTACCTGCTTATGGAAACATGGCAAGGTGGAAGTTAGCTCTGGCTTAGGCAAACTACCAGCCTAGACCAGCTCTTGAAGCCAGGCTTGACAGGCACACATGTAGCCATAGGGGTGGTGTTCTGCACCATGTGCCTGGTGATGTCTATCAGCTTTCCCTGATTCTCTGCTCAATTTGGTGTCTCTGTATTTTCACAAAAGCAGTGGAATGGGAGTTCAGCCATGATTTTAGACTCCAGCTGGAGAAGTTGGTCTTTGTGTTGTTTAGAAGAGTTTGTCCACCAAGGAAGATCTGACTGAGCAATTGGAGTCAGCTCTAGTGGGACAGGTTGGGTAACAGAAAACATGGGTTACTTTGGCTCCCACAGCAGACTGTTGTTACCGTGCCTGCCTTTGAGAAATAAGGTTGGGATAGGTGAAACGTGTATGTGAAATAGGGAGTGTGTGTGTGTAGTGGTGGTTGGGCTTTTTTAGGCCATTGCATTACTCTGCAACACGACACAGGTATGTGCTGTTGCAGGAGGAAGAGGAGCTCTGTGTGTGTCTGTACATTCCCTCAAGCACTGCTCAGCCATGCTCATCCAATAGAGGGAAAAGGGTCACACAAAGCAGGGGTGTCCCCTGGAAAAACAGCTTTTCTCTGCTGTCCACTCTCAAGGTATTAAACACCGTGGGTTGTGTCTGCTGTGAGGCAGAGCAGGTATATTCCTATGCAGAATTTCCTGATGCTGTGCCAAAGGGTGGAAGTTTATACTTAAGATTCACAACAGCTGTTTAAAGTGCCTATGTCTTGTGCCAGCCATACCACCTGAATGGCCAAGGGATATATATAAAACTTCAATTATTTTTTGAATGTTTGTTGTTATTCATTTGGAGACAGATGAGAGGAGATTCCTCACAAATGATGTAACCTATGTAGACTGTTATTTCCAACAGTGTGAGCTGAAAAATTAGGGAGGAAAAACCAGGTCAAACTGAAACTTTTCCTTTTTTTCTTTTTAAGTGAGGCAAAGTTCTGAGTGGAGTGATTTGGGTTTACCAGAGACATTTAATTCACTGTTATTAAGGATTTATTTACTTTCTTTAAATACATGTGATTTCATAGGGGAAAAAAAGAGAAATAGAAGTTTCAAAGGTAAAAAACAATTATGTGATGAGTAAAATAGTCTCCCCTGCCTATTTGTCAGTTAAAACTGATGTGAGCCCCCCACTGAACCTTCAGTCCTTTGGCAGTTTTCTGTTGCTTTAGCAAATGCTGCCTCTCACCACTCACTGAGGCCCTGGATGGAACCTTTTCTGGAGCCCATGGATGGGGATGGGTGCAGAGCCCAGACCTTCTCCCTGTCCCACCCACTCCTGCTACCCTCCTTCTGCCTCCCCCCCTTTTATAAGAGGCTGAATCCTGGCTGATGGGAGCAAAGCTCAGAACACTGTTTTCTTTCTCCTGTGGCATTTTAAGTGCATGTGTTAAGGTGCCAACTGAAGGAGATCTACACTGTGAGCATCCTCCAGAGTCCCCATCCCTCAGCAGGGTCTGGCACGTGCTGGGGGCTCCGTGGCCATCAAGACCTGTGAATTTAGTGGTTACTGACACAGACAAGCCGAGCTGTGAGATCTGGGCTCGTAGTCACCAGTCCCTGACTGTTTGTTGTGGGTGGGACTCGTTTCTACTCAGAAAATTGTGGAAAGTTTAGTCCAACCAGTGCAGCATGAAGGTGGCTGACACCTGCCTGGGCAAGGGCTGATTCCCAGCCTTGGAACAGACTAAAGGGTAGCTGTCTGTGCATCCCAGTGGCTGCCAGGCTGGAGGACCCGTGGCTGAGCCACAGGAAGCATAACTGAGTTATGCTGGGCTTGGAAAACAACCGGTTGAGTTTCCCAAGCCACATCAAACCCATCTAAAGAGAGATGAATTGGTCTGCTCAGGCCTAAAGGATAGAAAACACTGCCTTTGTTTTGAAAAAAACAACCGCAGCGGCCAGGAATAACAGAAGACGTAACCGCAGCAAAGCCTCTGATGGGAGTTTCCTCCCGGGTGAAGCAGCGCAGGCATCCTGAGGTTCACGGTGTGTTCTGAGGGATGTCCTGCATGCAGGACAGTGTGGCCCAGCTGGGGGAAGCACTGCAGGTGATGATGATGTTCCCCTTCCCAGCTGAGGGCTTCTTCCTCCCTTGGAATGTGTTTGCAGTGGCTTGTGCAATCCCAGTCTTGGAAGGGCCAGTTTTTTTCTGCTGAAGAGGAAATTCTGAACCTGCTTTTGTCCCCAGTGAATACAATGAGCCATGGCAATCATGGGAGAAATTTGTAATTGAGAAATTTTACCTCAAAACTTTGCAGCTTGAGGATTCAGAGACATGCCCATTTTGGGGTACATCCCTATGACTAGCCAGGAGAGAGGTGCCACCAGAAACTCTGGCATGGGTGGATCAGTGAGGGTGCAGAGAAAGGTTGTCCCAGTGTCGTGTGAGGCTGTGCAGAGTCAGCAGCCCCTGCGGTGGCCAGTTTGGAGCTGGATAGGAGCAGAGCCCACCATGGCCAGTTGGAAGGTGACCACGGCACAGGCCTGGAGCTGCTGCTGGCCAGAGGGATTTGTGTGTGAGGCAGGAGGGAGCGGCCAGGAAGCAGAGGGAAGGCATTGGTGTGTGAGGGACGGGCCATGGCCCAGCCAGCAGGGCCTGAGTTCCTGGGAGGTAGTACGTTACTTTGATCAGATGATCGGATTTGCATGAATCAGAATGTAAAAATCTTGGCTGGGGTTTACAAAGGAGTCTAGAGAAATGAGCTGCTCTTTATGTGTGTATCTGACACGAGCACAAAGTGAAAACCTTTCCACTCCTTGGTGGGACCATTTTCCAAGGAGAGACAGCTATGTGGAGCTTAGATGTTGTTCACAGCCATGGCAGGCTTTCGGGCTGTGATCATCTCTGCTCGAGAGCTTTCAAAAGGATAAAATGAGCCTCCTATTATGAGGACTGAAAATAATCCTAAATGAATAACACACATGCAGCTTTCACAGGCACACATTTCTGAGCCATTGGAAATGTTGGCACATGCAAACAAATAAAAACACATGTCCCAGGCCTCTGGTTTTCATAGATGCCTGCATGCCATGACATTTGGGGGGTGGCATTGCCAAGAGCTAATGAACCAGATTCCTGGGCTTGACTTGCAGAGCTGGCTTGGGGATGCAGGGACAGAGAGGGAAGGTCTTTGGGCTGGGGACAGGCTCTGGGGACCACAGCACCACAGGAGAGCCTGCATGGGGTGCCTCTGTGGGGAGGGCTGATCCCCATGGGGCAAGGTGGGCAGTGAGGAGGCTCTGAAGCAAGGTGTGCAATGGGGAGGCTCTCTAGAAGCAACCTGAAACCAGGGATCTGAGACCCAACTCGTCTGGAAGGCAAAGAGGTGATGGAGAGCAATTGCTTGGAAACCCACAGCTGATGGCAGTGCCTGAAGCACTCCCTAGAGAGAAAGTCTGGGTGAGTTGCCTGTGTGTGACTCCATCTGATCTTAAAGCTGCCATGACAGTGACAGTGGCAATCACCATCAGAGCCAGCACCAGCCCCTGGGGACCCTGAGGGCGAGGGATAAGGACCCTGCATCTGCCCAGAGCTGGCAGAGAGCTGGGCTGGTGCAGGCTGTGCCCTGCAGAGCAGCTGGGTGATCACACAGCTCCATGTGCACCATCCGTCTGCCTGCCTGCCTGTCTGGATTCCTTGGGAAAGGTAAAACACCGTTTCCTGCAGGGTCAGATATTTTGGAGGGGGAAGAAAGCAATTTGTGGCTGTGTTGTCTGCCTGATCAAAAGTGTTACCGGACTGAGCCACACAATGTGCACTCTTTAAACCGGTCCCAATTAGCCCTTCTTGCTAATGCTGCGTTTCATTCCTGGGAGACTGCACTGGGAGAGCTGTTATGACTTTGTGATTGTGCACATACCTTTATGTGCTTTCATTCTTAATCCCCTTTTTGCAGAAGCCAAAAGGTCTTCCAGCCAAAAAGGAAATCAAAACCTTTTGTTGGCTGCTTCATAAGAATTAAGGGTGGGATGAAGGTTGTAGCAGGATCTTAATTAGCCATTGTAAATAACGAGAGCGGCAGTGCCTGCAACCATATACCACCTTGGGTTGAGATATTGTCAGACCACACAAAGCTAGGTGAATGGGCAGCACAATGGCAGATAAAATTCACCCCGATAACTGCAAGGCAAGGCATGGCAAAGAATAATTCGAGCTGTGCCTGCACTCTGTCGGGTTCCATGTTAATTGTAATCATTTATACTCACAAAATGAGTGCAATAACAGCCACTCTGGGTTTTTTTTTTTTTCCCTCTTTGCTGTTGAGAGAGTAAAACAAAATCTGAGGATGGTTAAAGAGAGGGATGTAAAATATTCCCTAATTCCTGTCTGCTCACAGCATAGATCCGCAGGAGACCCTTGCTAACACACCGAGCTTCTCTCTGGATACCTGATCTCAAAAGGGGATATAGTGGAAATAATAAGTGTTCAGAGGCTGACAATGAAAATACTTAGAGGCCTGGTGAGGGAATGCTTTATGTAGGTATTGAAAGGACTGTGCCTGCTTCATTTAGAGACAGAAAAGTAATGAATAGTCTAGACTGCAGAGAAAGTAAATTGGGATCTCCCACTCACCTGCCCTCCCAACACAGAGAAATTCAAAGAAAGGCAGCAAATGTCAAAACTGCTGAAAGAGAGGGGTTCTTGACTTGGGGAAAATTAACATGTAGCATGGAAATTAGCTTTGGGCTCAGACAGTGGGAGCCTGGAGAGCAGCCCCAGAGGGGCAGGGTGTTGGGCAGCACACCCCCCTGCAGAATGGTGCTTCACCCATCCCACCCAGTGAAAACCACTGGAGTTCAACCTTGTTTCACCTACGTTAAATAGCTCTGGAGAAAGAATAACTCCACATGTGTGGACTCTGAGTCCTTGCCCTGTCCTGTGTCACAGAGGCCTGCTGTTCTCACACTCCTGTGCTGCCTGAATGAGCAGCAAAGACGCTCCATGATGACCTTGCAGGACACTTGTATGGTCCATCCTCACTCTTTTACCTTTCCATCCCCACAAGAAGCTCCACAGGCACCTATTTCCAATGAGACCTTTGAGACCTTTGCCCATGTGGCAATCCTGGTTGCATACCCTACCTTGCCTTTTCTCTCGGTGCTTTTTAGATTCCAAGGCCCTTCCTGTGTCAAAGAGGGACCATCCCATTTGCTCACCATCGAGATAGCTCCAGTGTGGGATGTGGCAGGGATGTATGGCCGTGTGTTGCATGGAGTTGGAGAGGAGAATTTTCCTACCACTCCACAGGGTGACCCAGACCTTGCCCAGCCCTCGCTGCCTTTCACATCAGCCAGCCAGAAAACTGAGCACAAGTGGTCCCATTGTGGAGGTGGAGAAGTTGGGATTACTTGTTTTTCTTGAACATGGCAACTTTTGTTCTCCATGTTTCACAGCCTGATCCTACAAGTTCCTTGCACACCTTTGGGCTGAGATCTTTTGTGGCCTGGAGGATTTAGGTGCTCAAGTCTCATCTGTTTGGCACCTTACAGCCATATTTCTCCCGTGATTTCAGGAGGAGATCCTTGCACATGACAGGCCCTTTGCTCTGGGAATCTAAATGGCTGCATGGCATGGTTTGCTGGGAAGCACCACAAACAGCTGCTGGATGGGAGTGAGTCTGGCTCCAGAGCTCTGGGCCCTGCCATGGCTGGTGTCTTCTCCAGGAGCAGCAGGGGCGGGGCTGGGCAGCGCAGCTGTGGGCCTGGCCCAGCTATGAGCCCGGCTGTGAACCCCACTGTGGGCCTGGCCCAGCTCTGAGCATAGCTGTGGGCCCGGCCCGGCTGTGGGCCCAGCTGTGAGCATGGCTGTGAGCCTGGCTGTGGGCATGGCTGTGGGCTCAGCCCAGCTGTGAGCCCGGCTGTGGGCCCGGCTGTGGGCCTGGCTGTTGGCCTGGCTGTAGGCTCGGCCCAGCTGTGAGCCCGACTGTGGGCCCGTCTGTGGGCCTGGCTGTGGGCCCAGCTGTGGGCCTGGCTGTGGGCTCAGCCCGGCTGTGGGCTCAGCCCGGCTGTGGGCTCACCCCGACTGTGGGCCCGGCTGTTGGCCTGGCTGTGGGCTCGGCCCAGCTGGGAGCCCGGCTGTGGGCCAGTCTGTGGGCCTGGCTGTGGGCTCAGCCCAGCTGTGGGCCTGGCTGTTGGCCTGGCTGTGGGCTCAGCCCAGCTGTACATGCTGCTGGCAGACACTGCTGTGGGTGGTCTGAACACGGCCCAAGGTGCCCTAATCTCTGATCTGCTGCAGCAGCCAAATGATTCAGGGCTGGAGGTTTGCTTCGTACCTGTGCAAGGTGTGAACCCAGACCGTGGCCTGTGAGACAACACAGCAAGGGCAGACCCTCACTCTTTCCAGGTGGCTCCTCCAAACATGGGGTGGCTTCACTCAGGTGCTGGGGCCACCTGCCAGCAGCTGAGCCACAAGCTAGCAAAGCCCTTCTTCCTCTCAGGGCATCACTCTCCAAGGGCAGGGAGCAAGCCAGATCCCACAGGCAGCTCCCAGCCACCTCAGGAGGCAGGGATCGCTCTCAGGAAGTGACTGACTTGGCAAATAAACCAAAACCCTGCCCTTGGGTGGAATTCATGACATGTAAATTTGTAGGTGACTTCTGTGTAGGGAGGGAGCAGTGATGGAGTGAATGCCTTACGATTATGCTTCATTAAACACCTTTCCACCCGAGCCAAGAGGTTCCTACACCAGAGCAGCAAGCAAGCCTCTCCTGGCAGCCTCACAGGGGAAAGGGCCACACTGCACCTGGGACACAGACAGCAAGCTCCAGGGTGGGTTTGACTGTGAGCAGAGGGGAGCAATGACACCTGAAGCAGCCCTGCTGGTGGGGTCTATCCTGCTCAAAGAGGTCAGAAAATCCTTGCTCCAGGAGGAATTACCCCAAGTCCTTGAAAATGGCAGAAAAAATGGATCAAAGGAGTTCACAGGATGAAAGATTAAAAGTCATTTGATATCCAGAGAAGTGGTGGTGGGTGCAGGTGAAAATGTGACTGTGGCTGGAGGTTAGAGAATCAGGGGAGGGCTCTGCCTCTGTCTGCTGGCAAATATCTGGAGCATTTTGTTCTGTTATCTTCTTTTGGGGGTGCGTTATCAGCTTCACATCTGCCAAGCAACATCTCTGCTGTTTGAAAGGTGTAGCTGGTTCCTGGGCAGGCAGTGCATCTTCCTGGAGGGCACAGGGACACCCACTGGAGAGCTGGGTGTGCTGGGACGATGGGGGGGACAATGTGAACACCCACCTGCACAGGAGAGAGCAGGCCTCCCTCCGCTGGGGTCCCTTGCTCTGCTGGATCTCAGACATGCATTCAGTGTCCTGCATGGATATCTGGGGTAAATTGAGTCAATTATCTCCCACCATCTCTGTTGAAAGTGGTACTTAATCCTTTCCATTAAACCTTTTATCTGACATTAAATGGTCATTAGTTTAAAAGAAGAAAGTTAAGCTGGCTCACTTTCCAGATGGAAAAACCTATATAATTGCAGTAAAAATGCACCAGGGCAGGTACCAATAACATTGTTTTAGGGAACAAACAAAAACCATCATCAATTTTGTATTCGTTATTTTTCTGGGCAAATGAATTTAAAAACCAGAATATCTGGCTTGTAACTTGTGGGCACGTTATTGTGTTTACTGCTAGACCTTCCTGGAAATTTCCCGAGTTAGAAGAAACATTTAAATTATAATCAGCTACACATTTCTGGTGGGAATCTTTCCCAGTCATAAATAATAAGGAAGTCTTTAGGCTGATGAGAAGGAATTTAGTTTCATCTCCCCAGTGTTTTCAGTCAAACCCAGGAACCCAAGACCCTGCTGCTCTGGGAGTAAAGAGGGATGCTGCTGGGGATCCAGGCATCATTGCTCAGGCTGTGGGTGCAATGGAGAAAGCAGGAGACCTGACTCACCTGCCTGTCCTTCTCCATGGACTCATCGGCTGTTTGTGTCACTAAGGAACAAGTCTTTGCTCACCTACACCCAACACCTACAACCAACACCTACATCTACACTATTCCACCCTGGAGGAGCTCGGGTTTTCTCCCAGGGCTTCTCTAGCCAGGAGTCACAGAATCACAGACTGGTTCAATTATTAAAGCTCATCGCAGTCCCACCCCCTGCCATGGCAGGGCCAGCTTCCACTGTCCCAGGCTGCTCCAAGCCCCATCCAACCTGGCCTGGCACACTGCCAGGGATCCAGGGGCAGCCACCTCTGCTCTGGGTACCCTGTGCCAGGGCCTGCCCACCCCCACAGGGAACAATTTCCTCCTGCTATCTAATTTAACCCTGCCCTCTGGCAGTGGGAAGCTCTTTAAAGGAGCAGGAAGAGAGCCAGACTTGGTGGGAGCTGCTGGGAGAGTCAGTGCCCCTTTGTGCTCTGACCATGGTGTGACCCAGGCAAGGATGGAGGGTGCAGCTGGGGCCTTGGAGAAGCTCCCTCCCCACTGTACACCAGTGACCACCTGCCCTGGGCACTCAGGCACACCCTCCCTTGTGCCTGGTCCTGGCACCACCTCAGGGACACCTTCACCAAGGCCATGCTGAATCTGGGGCTGGGCTGGGATGATTGAACAAGGACTAAACATTAAATCAGGAATCAGCCAGGGGTCTGGTGAAATATGACTGGGAATTTTGTCCTTTGTGCCTTGGAAAGTACAGCTAAAGGAAATGGATAAAGTTTTGCATTTTTTAAACCTTTTTTTTCTTGTAAAATTCTTTGTCTTTTTCCAGCCTAGAAACAAAATCTAAAAATATTGAAAAGTGAAAGAATGCATTTCAGGTCCCAGGTTTTCTGCTTTTGACAAAAAAAGAGGCTTCCTTCAATGCAAAATTTTTGCTTACCTGTAAACGTGTGGAGATTTCCAGCCAGCTCTTACACTGATTACTCAGTTCATAAGATCTGAAATGGCAGTGCTTAATTTTCCAATGGTTAACAATGCATTGCCAGACCCTCTCCTCCTGGCTCCAGCCCTGTGGCACCCATGGCAGGGCAGCACTGTGCCAGAGCAGGGGACCAGGGAGGAGGTCAGCTGCTTGGTGAACCAGGGCTGTGTTGACATGGCCAGTCCAGCTCTTGCCATCCAAATGTTTGTGACCAGAGCAAGGTGTGCAGTGACCTCCTTCCCAGGATCCATGTGCTTGGTGCTGGAGGCATCATTTCCAGGAAGCAATCCTGCTCCTTGTTTAATTTACTTCTAAATTATAGATTATGTGGTCCATGAGCCACTGCATTGGTGCTGTTGAATTTACAAGGGGCGGATGAAGTTCCTGCAGTGAAACTCTCCTGTGGCTGTGGGAGCTCTATTGTGCCCCATGAGGTCCTGCTGATTTTGGGGAAGGTTTGTCACCATGTAAGTGAGTGGGAACTGACTCCATTCTGTAGGCTGGGTCTGTTTTTGTATGTGGGTGCTTTACTAACAAGCCACACGCCCCGGCTGTGGCTGCCGTCGTGCGAGCGGGTTATTTGCACTTGTTTGAGCATTTTGCTTATGCTGGCAGGAAGCACTCCCTTCCTTGCTACCTGCTCTGCTGCGTTTGCCATAGCCAGGGAGCTGGCAGGACCAAAGGCTCGTGGAGCTCCGTGTACGTCCCAGGAGCTCAGTCCTGCCAGGGTTTTGTGGCAGTAACAGCCATGAAGCAGAACAGCCATGAGGGCAGGAGCGAGAGCAGCCCCCGTCCCTGCTGCTGCTGCTGCCGCTGCCCGTGGCTGCCAAGCTCTGTGTCGCACTGGGGTTTATTGAGGCTGTGCTTTTTGGGGCTAGAGGTTTGTCCAGCATTTAGCACATCAGGGGCTTTGCATGAGAAAAGTCATGGTAACTGAAGAGCAGGACAAAGCACGACAGAAATGACGAGGAGCATGAGCCCCTTCCCTGTACACAAGAGCTGCTGTGAGAGGCTCCTGTTTGCATAACGAAGAGCTCAGCTTTTGCTGTCTGCCTGACTCATTTATGCTTTTCTGCAGCTCTGAGCCCCAATCCAGCTAGACTTGACATTAGCAGATGCCAAATGAATATTTGCACAAATGTTCACCAGAGAGTTTTTATGCCGCTCCCTCCCTCAAGGTGGCAAGTGTGGGTGTGGAGAGCTGCCCTGCCCCTGTTTGCGAACATGTCCCTTTGAACTCCCTGGCGGGGAGGGTGAAAGAGAGGGGAAAAGGTTTTCCAAGCAAGAAAATAAAAATAATTAATAAAAAAAGTCACCTGAACAGGTTCCAGCCTGTGTTATTTTGTTGTTAACCCAGAAACCTGTGGATACTGAAAGCTGGGAAAGGAGTGGAGGAATGGAAACGGCCTCAGTAAGGGCGGGAATGCGGTGAGAAAGAAAGCAAAGCCGAAAAAGCCTCAAATCATGACTTTGCTTTTTTGATATGAAAATTAGACACATACAAATTAGCTAGGAAATAATCCTGTTTCTTTCAGGGTGTTGGGGGAGGAGGAGGCATTAACCTTAGAAAGGGAGCTCTCTGGCCACCCCAGGGAAGGTGGGAAGTAAGTGTCGGGTGATGTGTTGACTTTAATGCAGGAAAGGAGCCTGCTGCCGGGAGCAGCACTAATCCTGCATCTGCCTTTTGGGCTGTGGTTGTTAACATCCTCCTTTGTCTCCTGGACCTGAGGGCCCCATTCCAAGGGGTGCCCACACACTGTCCCGGGCACATGGGCCCCTGCAGTGGCTGGGAAGGGCAGAAGGGGCCAGCAGGGCAGGGGTTTGCAGCTGAGGAACCCAAACCTGCTCATCTGGAGGCCGCCTGTGCTGGGCACAGCAGCGGGTGCTTTGCCACACACAGGGAATGGCAGGGATTTGGTGGTGGCTCCCGTGGGAGCAGGACAGACCCTTCCCACAGCCCCTCAGAGGCTCAGGTGGGAGGCAGGATCCAGCCACCTTTCCCAGCCCTCCTGAGGCTCCAGCTGGGTTTGCCACGAGCCTGGGAGTGGGAGCGGCAGCGAAACGCCTGAGGATGGAAGAGTTAAGCACACCCTGGCAGCGCTCCCCTGCCTCCCCTCCCCAGGCTCATCTAGCAGATGGGGGAAATACTAATTATCCCCGAGCGAGTGGTAGCTGTGTGCTGAGGGTGATGCTGTCCTGGAGCTGTGCCACGCCGCTCAGCACGAGGCAGCACTGCCAAGGGAGCGGGGTGAGCCCGTCCCGGGTGACCCAGATGCCACCAGCCTGGCACGAGGACGCTGCAGCAAATCCCGTGTTCAGGAATCAAAGCAAGGGCTGGAAGTAGGCCTGGCTTTTCCCATCCTGCCGTACCCTTGCTTTGGGCACACTGATATCCCTAATTCCCCCCAGGAATTCCCAAAAGAACAAGTAGTTTTTAACCACCGCAGTTGGTCTTTGCAGGTAACTGGAAAGCTGCTCTGGCAGAGACTGTTTTGTTAAAAAACAAGCAAACAAACAAAAATCCACGGATTTAGCGTGTCTGAGATGCCAAAGGTGCCTTGTCAGCAGGCAGCTCGTCCCTGGGGTTTGCAGGGTGGAGAGACAGGTGCCAGTTGTGTCTTTTGAGTGAGGGTCTGTGTGCCTGGCCCTCCCTTCTCCCCCAGCTCCCTCCCACCGCTCCGGGCTCTGCAGATGAAAGCTGCATTCCAAACAAAGCATTATTGATTATTATCCCCTCGAATTTCAGAGCGGGCTTGCATTTCATGTACACGCCACAGTCCATGGGCTTGCTGGAATAAATAACACATGGGAGCTTGTTCGTATGCCGAGTCAATAGGGAGCTGTCGGCTTTCATGCGATTTCACACATTTTTTCAGCTAGCTCAGCAATCCAAATGCAAAAATCCAGCAAACAGGGACATCGTGTTTATTTCTGACAATCCCTGGAGAGGACTGTATCCGTAAACCAATGAATGGATTACACTCATCCATAGATGAAGGGGTTTTTTCCATCTGTGACAGATATAATATGGAAAATCTCCATTTAATATCTGATCCAAGAATAATTCAATACAAGTGAGTAATATAAGTTAAAAATGCTATAAGTTCTGCTTAACTCCTTCAGGGAAGCTGGTGGAATGGAGCTTGTGCATGGTATCTCCTCTCAGCAACCTGACATCTGTACAACCCTGAGGAGCATAGCCTGTGACCAAGTGATCAGGTTTGGACCCTTCTGAAGGACACCCTAAAAGCCTGGCTGAGAAATGAACAAGGGGTCTGAAAGGCAGAGGTTGTAGGTAGATCTCAGTCAGTTTTGTCATGATGGTGTTGTGGAATAGTCCAGAGTCCTGGAATTAGAGAATCACAAAATGATTTGAGTTGGAAAGGACCTTAAAAATCCCCTTATTCCAATCCACTGCCATCGCAGGGCCAGCTTCCACTGTCCCAGGCTGCTCCAGTCCCAGTGTTCAGCCTGGCCTTGGGCACTGCCAGGGATCCAGGGGCAGCCCCAGCTGCTCTGGGCACCTGTGCCAGGGCCTGCCCACCCTCACAGGGAACAATTCCTAATTCCCAATATCCCATCCATCCCTGCCCCTGGCAGTGGGAGCCATTCCCTGTGTCCTGTCCCTCCAGCCCTTGTCAATTGTCTCTCTCCAGTTTTCCTGGGGCTCCTTCAGGCCCTGCAAGGCCACCCTGAGCTCCCCCCAAAGCTTCTCCTGTGCAGGTGAACAATGGCAGCTGTGCCAGCCTTTCCTCCCAGCAGAGCTGCTCCATCCCTGGGATCATCCTGGAGCCTCCTCTGGCCTGGCTCCAGCAGCTCCAGCTCCTGCCTGTGCTGGGGCAGCTCTGCAGGTGGGAAATCATCTGAGCACAGGGACACAGGGAATCCCCCCTGCCCTGCTGCCCACACTGCTTTTGATGCATGACATTGATATATATAGAAATATATACATACACATGCCTGTGCATCCATAAACACTTACATACAGGCACACACAGGCACACCCCCATTGCACATACACATACACATACACATACACATACACATACACATACACATACACATACACATACAATGTGTGTGTCTCTCTGCATTCACTGGTAGCCTCCCAGCATCCCAAAGCTTTTGTCCTTGACCCAGTGACGAGCAGGAGAGGAAAGGCAGCAGATGGGTGCAGACAGAGAGCGAGCGCAGGGAGAGCCGAGCCAATATTGCTCACTATGATAGACAGTGGTCTTAGCACACCAGCAGCCTAATGCAATGTTTCTTGCTGTCAATTTTTTGGTGGATATGCTGGCAACGGATGGATTTAAGGAGGAATGTGAAGTGTCAGAACTTGCTGCTGTTTGCAGGGATCTTCCTGGTGCAGAGGAGGGCACTGGGGCCCATCAGTGTCAGCAGAAAGGAGCAGGCAAAATGACTTATTGCTGAAAGTCCAGCTGAATTTAATGTATGTTTTACTTGCCTGCCTGGAGACTGGTTCTCCTGCAGATAAACTGGGAATGAGACCTGGGTCTGGCTGTGGGCAAAGACAAGGAGAGCAGAAAAATAAGGTTTTGCTATTATGATTGAATTTTGTATGGGATAGATGTTGGGTAACATTCCCCTTCTCATCCTGCCTATCTGCATTCTGATATCCCTGAGTACCCTACCTTGTCCTGTCAGCCATGGTCTCCAAATGACTGTGCAGAATTCAGGAATATTTTGGAACATATGTTCCCCCACCTCTCTGGGGCCAAATATTTCCTTCCCCCCCCTGCAAATACAAGGGAGGAAGTAGCTGATTAATACATTCATTACTCATTTTTGGTACAGCGCAGTCCAAACATCAGGTATAGCCCCTGATTTTTGTAGTGAGCACATTATACACTCCCTGAGCAACAGCTGTGGAGCACTTGGTTCTTGAGAAATTAACTCAATTTTGTGTCTTCCCTATAAGCAAGAATTATATTGTCATTAGTGTGAAGTAGATTTGGCTAAACCTGCTGCCTTGAAGATGCTTGTTTATGGTCAGAGCCCTGCCAGCTCTGGTGCTGAGGTTTATGGAGTTGTATAATGTTTGTGTGTGTCCCTGTGTCTTTACTGTTCTATCAGTGAGCAAAGAAAGAGGAAATCAGATTTGTTAGCAATAAAGTAGTGTACAATAGCTATTAAAATAGGGTAATTACATAATTAGCACAGTAGTGGTAACTCACCCAGCATGAGCAACAGTAAAACAGGCCCCTGTTTCCCTCGGTCAGACTCGAGCCGGGACCCTAACAAAACTTCCAAAATGGTTATTTAGTGGAAACACACACGAAAAACTTAAAAGCTATCGTAAAACTGAGAAGGGAGGCACAAAAAACCACAGGGAAGCCAAACACTTTCAAAGAAACAATAGTAAATTAGGTGTTAAAGATATAAAAGCCTGTTCCCTAACAATTTAATTAGGTAGCATGTCTGTTACAGACATTATGCTGCTAGTTTTGGAACCCATGGCAGGGCCTCACAGCTCTCAATTCACACTAGCCCCCAAGAGAGGAGTTTGTTATGAAGGACTGATGTTTTTGCTCTACAGAAAAGTGTGATGGTAATCAAGTGAAAATGGCAGGTAGCACAAGAAATTACTATTTTTCTTTGCAACTTTCCTTTACATATATTTACAGTAATTAAAATCCCAGTTTGAAGAATAGTTCTGGTTTTAATTAGCACCTGCTTCAGTTTCATCTGAGCTCATTCCCTTGAAGAAGGATCAAAACAACAACACTTTCCTGAAATGAGCTTGAGTTTGAGCAGTGTGAGATAAGGCTGCCCCAGCTCCTGTCCTGCCTATAGGAATGGGGCTCAGCTTTTGCCTGGTGTGCAGCTTTGCTTGTGGTCTCCTTAACTGCTCCTGCAGCCAAGCAGCATCTCTCCTACTTGAGAGTGAACCTCTTCTTGCCCATCTGAAATCTGGCTGGTGGGATTCTGGCTCTACCAGGAAAAAAAGGAATCCTGGTGGCTTTCATAGAGTCATAGTTTTGCCTGGGCTGAGACCACTGTTAGTGACTTTTAAGATAAATTTGTGAGGTGGAGTGGGGACAGGAGCGCCAGGGGAGGAAAGGGTTTTGCTTGTTAAAATCCTCCTGTTAAATGGAAGGGACAGTCCAACTGCCCCAGTGTTGCTCAAAAAGTCACCCCATCACTGGGCACTGTGATAAAGCCTCTGCTTTTACCTCTGAGGCTCTAAAGATGTGGTTTTTTTCTCTTGATGGCAAAGAGGGTTGCAATTAATGACTGCTGTAGAAAGAGAGTGATCTAGTGGGAAGATTCTCCCTAACCTCTTCTCAAAGGTAGGACACTCAGCAGTAATTCCTGCTGTGCTCAGGGCAATTTTTAGGGATAAAGTTTCCATCAGAGTGTTGCTTGATGGTTTGTTCTTCCATCACCTCCCAGCAGTGTTTATACACAGGAATGGAGAGGCATCACAAGCTGAGGTGTCATTTATTTTTAGTGGAGTTTCTTTGCTTAAAAGTGATGGCATGTCCCTGGTGGAGTTAACCAAAACAAGTGAAAAGGTCCTCTCATAAGCTCCCAGTTGGTTTGCAGGCTTTGCCTGAACCATCAGTCTGATTTTATGTCACCCAAAGGGGAACGTGCTGCCCTGCCCTTACACCACCTTCATGCTGCCTGCACCCCTCAGCACTGCTGCTCATCCAGCAGATCTCAAACAAGTGGTGTTGTCAGCAAACGAGACCAAGCCCATTGGAGAACTGTCTTAGCTCCCTGCAGAAATGGGAATCTTCAACCACCGTTCAGTATTTGTCCACTCCAGGATGCAAATGTGCAGGTCCACTCCAACATTGCCACTGGAGGAAAAGTCAGATCTTCTCTCTTTCAGAGCCTGCACAGGGAAGTGCAGGAGCTGCTGGGCTCAGTGCACTCCAGAGAGGGGTGACAGCTCTTCTAGCATTTTTTGAGGCTTCTAAGCCTTACTTACCCCTTTGCACTTCCAGATTTCTAATGCTGTGCTCAGCTGGGAAAGGGAGGAGCACTTCAAAGCGGAACAGGTCTGCTTCAAGCATCTCTTGGTTTCTAAGGGCAAGGAATGGAGGCAAAGCAGCTCCCCTGAGGAAGAGCTGCTCCCCTAGCCCAAGCACAGTCCCTGTGTTTTGGGAACATGCACCCCTTGCTTTGTATTGAGAGAACGAGCCTGGGCTAAAGAGGCACTGCAGGGGCTGGGGCTGCTCCCGGAGCCGAGGGCGCCGCTGCAGGCAGAGCTGCCTTCCAGTGCCAGTGACCAGCAGGGTGGAATGGACGGGCTCCTCTGACCCCATCAGCTGCCCAGCTGAGCTGCAATGCTCAGAGAGCAAAGATCCACTGACTTCTCTTACTCTGGTATCCATGTCCAAAATTTCTCTCCAGGCCAGCGAGATTCCACTTCTCCTCCCAAAGTAGCTGGCAGCAGCTCCCCTCCCCGGGGAGCAGAGGCTCCTGCATTTCCATGTTGTTGTGTGTGTTGTTTGCAAAGAGCTTTGGAGTGAAATCTTTCTCACAAGGATTTTTTTTTATTAGCACTTCATTGTTTTTTCAGGGCTGGAAACATAAGCTCAGCCATCCCGATGCTATTTTGGACCTCACACCTCTACTTGACCTAAGAAAACTAAGGACAGCTGCAAAAATACAAACAAATAAATAACTTAGAGCACTGGATATGCTTTAAACCACTAATGAGCTGAGCCTAACAACCCCCCTAGGAGGCATATGTTAATTTATATGTTTTCATTAAGTCTAGTCTTCAGCTTCCCGATTTGTCTGTGCAGTGTGGCACAGGGTCCTCAGTGAGCAAGGGAGACAGAGCTGGGCCTGGAGTGTTGGAGAGAGCTGGAAACAGAGCATTTTCTGCTATTAAACATCTGCTGAAAAGGACAGTGACAGTGTTGGGGAGGTGTAATGGGATGCTCTGGTCACTGCATGTGCACAGACATCAAGCAAAGAGCTGAAAGAATGCCCATAATGGTGCCTGGTGGGGAGGAGGACGGCACAGATCCGCAGGGAGCTGCCTCAGCCCTTGGTGGGACTCGGGGCCAGGGGCTCTTTGCTGCCAGAGCTGCAAACCCCTGCCTGTCTCACTTCACTTTCTTCCAGCTGAGCTCACATTTCCCACAGACAAGTACTGAAATTGGGAGAAAATCAGCCATTGGAGAAGGGGACGGTAATGTTCCCCCTCATTGCTTCTTGGTGTTACTGGATGTCAGCGGTTCTGGCATAAACAGCTTGTTCCCCCTTTCGAGCTCTATTTTCCAGCTCGTTCCTGTGAAGCAGCAGTTATTCGTGACTTCACTCCAGATCTATTGCTCTGGGATTTGGGAAGTGCTGCCACTCCCTCAGCCCACATCGCTGCTGTGGGGTGGGGAGAAGGAGAATTGGGGAATAAACAGAGCTGTCACCTTGCACAAAGTGGCAGATGGATGTGCTTGCACTGCCCAACCCAGCTGCAGCCCCGAGTGGGAGCCAGGGCTATGACCAGGGCCAGGACACGCAGGAGCTGAAGGAAACCATCGCCTCCAAGTATAAATAGCAACATGAGATCCTCACATAGCAGCTGAGATAGGAAAGCACTGGACACATCCGTGCCCTGCAGCTCCTCCTCCGTAATTCCTGGAGGCTAATGCTGTGTGTTGGGTGGTGCAGCAGCAGGGTCAGTGGCTGGTGAGGCTGCTGCAGCCTGTTGTGCTCGCCCTGGACTCTTTGATCCATGGGAAATCCAACTTGTGCTCTTCCACAGGGCAGATGCAGCCACTGGGCTTCAGGCCTGAGTGGTCTAACCTATGGAGGCAACGCTTATGACCAGGGGGCAGTTGAGGGGGATGTTGAGATGATCAGGGGTGTGTTGAGATAGCAGAGGGATACTGATAGAGAGGGGAGCCAGCAGTGCTCATTGCCCAGCCCCACTCCAGACATTGGTGCTGTGCTGACAGGCAGCAGAACAGAGTCCACGGACTCCAAATGTCTCTTTGATTGGAGAACTGAGATGGGTAAAAATAGCAGCTTACTGTTGAGGAAAACTGCTTCCTGTCTGGGCCTGATTTCATCGCCCAGGCCAGTGCAGCTGCAAAACCACAGCCTGGCTCTGTCACTTTGCGCTCTGCTTTCACATGAGATCCAATCTCTGCATTTCAGAGGGGCCTCTGGTCCTCAGGGCTCTGCTTCAGGGTACCCAGCCTCAGATACTTGGGGCTCCACATCAGTCACATTTGAAATACACTGTTTGTTTATCTGCACTGGACTGCCCTGAGAGGCTTCCTCACTCTGCTAGGAAGTTCCCACCCTGTTTTACTTATGATCTAACCTTGCAGTTTGTAACCCTCTGGCTGGGAATGGGCACCCATGAGAGGGAAAACTCACTGCCCCTGCTTTGTGTTGGGACTGTGGTCATTTCACAGCTGGACTCGTCTCCAGCTGGATGAGCAGGGAAAAGGCTGGAGGGAAGGGGAGAGAAGAGCAAGTCACAGACTGGACACATTTCTCTTGAATGGGATCCAAAGGCTGTAACCTGCTTAGGTGCAACAGAATGCTGGTGAGTGTAGGAGCAAAGGCTGAGGGAACTGGAACCATTTGGTCAAGATCAACGAAACTGATACTTTAAATTGTCTTACAGGCCAGGTTCCTCATCTCTTAGGACTGTAACCCTCAGTTTGCCTTGCAGAGGTGAAGTCATTTTATGGGTGATCTTAGAAACTGCCCCTGGAACATGATTGAAGCCTTTTTTGAGGCAAACAATCCCATGGGTGCTACTGGATTTCTGGGATGGCTCCTCTAGAGAAGTGTGGAACCAGTGGTTTGGATCACGTCTCATCCTGCCAGCTCATGCTCCTCTGTCTTTCTGCAAATGACTGTCACCCCAAGGTGCCACAGCCTGCATGGTCACCCATCCTCTTCCTGCCCTGCCAGGGCTTCCTGTCCTGCCAGGTTATCACCAAACACATAGCAAGGAGCGGCAGCATCTGAAACAGGGCTGAGGCAGATGGCAGATGAGCTCCAGCAGTCACTGGGCACCTTCAGAAAGAATGGAGCATCTCTGTCCCAAGAGTGCTGCTCTGGAAGAGGAGAGTGGCTGAATCTCACCCAGATCTGATACTCTGCATTGAGCAGCCTTGTGTTTCACAAGCACTTGTGTTGTGACTTACACCAGCAAGTGTTTCCTCTGGTTTTGGAGGTATCTTGTGTGGGTCCTAGCTCCTCAGCCTGTGGGGAGGCTGCCTGTTCAGTTCATATGACACTTCAGTGGCCAGAGTTTCTTCACAGTTGTGTGTCGTCTCCCTCATTTTTGGTAAAACTGCATTCAGATTTTCTTTTCTTCTTTCCACCTTAGGAGTAGAATAACTCTGAGGATTTGTTCCACTACAATCCCTCTTCCCAGAACAGTAGATAAATATTTCAAGCTGTGTCTGATTTGATTTAAGATCTTATTTCTGTTGCTGAGGTACATTTTCCTTGCACGGAGGACAGGCTCCATCAGAGCTGTGATGATTCACAAAGGGCTGATTTGCCAGTTGTGTTCTCTGGTTGTTGCTGGGCTTGGGAAGCAAATCTGCCCTGGACCTTCCCACAGACCCAAGGGTTGCAGCTGGGTCAGGCTGGTGTTAATGTGAGCTGCTCAGAAGGTGGAATTTCCTGTAGCAGAAGCTCTGGCACTCCCCAGCTCATTTTGTTATTGAATCAAGATAAAAAGGTGAAATTTGGAAGTTTCCCCCAAAATGTAAATTTAGAAACTGTTCAGAAAAGAAAGCCTTATTTAAGTGATTTGTTTCTACTTTCCTATTATACAAAATCAGGCAAAACTAAGACATTAGGCAGTGAGAAATGTAAAATCTCCAGAAGGTTTGGGTCAATATTCAGCTCTATGCAGTAGTGGAAGCAAAAAGACTAGAATGAAACGAAGCATGTCAATGCCATTGAGAGGAACCAGTGCTGTGGTGATGAAACACCGTGTTTTGACATTCTCCTGGTGTAAAATTTCATTGAAATTGACAAACTGCCGAGAAATATTTTGATTTTTAAATAGACTTTACTGGATGAGAAATCGCTCTGTTGAAAAATTTTCAGCTGGCTCTATTGCAAACTGAGTCAACAGCTGATGAGCAGACCATGTCACTGCTGGGGAGGGCTGGAGAAACGTGAGGGTCAAACCCCAGTGCTTGGGCAGCCACTCATCAAACACCATTTGCCTGGAGCGGGAGGCTGGGCTGGACAGGAACGGCAGCGTTTGGCACCTCGGGATGGCCCCGCACCGGGCGCTGCCTCTGCGGAGTGGACACAGCCCAAGCTGCTATCAAGGCTTCTCACAGCCATCACAGACACTGACAAGTCAGGGTGCCTTCGCCAGGAGCCAGAGTCAGGTCCCAAATCAGCCTCTAAATTCCAAGCAGATGTACGATGTGGAAGCAGGAGGAAGATAGTGAGAGGAGCTGTTCTCTGGAACAGACCTCCTGGAACACGTGCTCGTGTCTTCTGCTAGACACGCATCTAGGAGAACATCAGATCTGAGGAACTGCTGGTTTAAACTGACGCTTGATCTCTTAGGTGATTCCATGTGCATCCATGGCACATGAATCTCAACTATCTGCTAAATCTGAAAGCCTACTTCATTCTGTGGTCAGCTTCAGAGCGAGAGGAAACAAACATGCTGAATTCCACAACTGCCTCACTTCCAGTAATTCCTTGTAAACTAGTCAAATTATATACCTCAAGTGCTAAAAAATAATAATAATGTAACACTTCAGAAGAGCTGTCAGTCACAAAAATGTGTGCCCTGTTTTTGGGTACATAACCATGTGGTGCTTTGTCTCTAGGTGGAAAACTCAGCCAGACTGAGCCCAAGCTGAGGAGCTGCAGCTGCCACAGGTACCCACGTGCATGGCCCAGTTTGGCCATGGCTACACTGGGAAAATGTAGGAACACAACAGACGTAGCGCATCCCCCTACTCTGTGGTTTCTTCAAGTGTTATGCATTCAGACTATCACACAACAGGAGGATTTGTCTGAAGAGTTTCACAGCTGGAAGATGTGTGTGAGAGATTTATGGTAGGAGGTGAGACCTTGTTTGAATGCCTGAGGAAGGTAGAATGCAACACTGCAATGACACGAGCTGTGCTCATTTGTGAGCCCTAGGGCTCTGGAGCGCTGTGAGCCCAGGGAGATCAGGGTGGGTTTGTGCTGGAGCTTGGCCACGCCGTGGGCTGGGACATGGTGTCAGTACCTGGAGACGGGGACATGGAAGCTGTTACCTTGGGCATGGACAGTGAACAGCAGCATCCAGCACACGTGGGGACACCACTCACACAGAGCTTACACTGCAAGAGGGAAACCCACAAGGCTCTGCTTTGCAGTGAAGTTCTATTGTTTACTTCTGCTGACCCTTAGGAGATAAACAGGTGCTTTTTTTTTTTTTTTTTCTTTTTTTCTTTTTTAAAATTTTTATGCTGATTTGCTGGGAACATCTTGGATAACTTCTCCTGATTGCCTTTTTATGTGGATTGAAGGTTAGAGTTGGGCAGAAAAACAACCGATGGGCTAAAAAGGAGATTTTTGGTGCACATGTGACAAATGCCAGGTCAGGAGGTCCCACCATCATCCTCATCTGGCTTGATACCCCAGGGCTGCATTTAGTGACCCTTCTCTGAGGTGACCCTAGCTTTTCCACAGCTCCTGGTAAACAAGAAGAACCACTGGTAGCAAGAAATAGGTGGGTAATTTGTAATGAACAATCTAAATAGCAATGATGCCTTTTTTTCCAGTATGCGAGTTGTCTATATGAAAAGGTTGGATTTTTCTTTGAGAAACTTCTTATTTGGAAGGTTTTTAAAAAAAATAATCTCTGAAAAGAAAGGAAATCTTGGTCTGGAGCTTATTAGTTTGTTGTTAGTGTTTGATAGTCCAAGTCCAGGCTGTCTTGCATGCGTGCACACAGCTCACATGGGCCTGATTAAATCCCTCTAAAAGCCAGGGAGCTTTCCTGCTGGCACTGGCAGGCCCTGGAAGGTCCGTGGAGAGGACCTTCCTCATTGGAAAGGACAGGAATACTCTGGGATAGGTTTGTTCCTGGCTATAGGTATTCATCATGCTTGCTGAGACTCTTCAATATTGGCTCAACATTTGTCCATTCAGGGAACAAACCTGTCCAATAACTCCTCTGGCAACAAGCCTGACTGAGCTTTGGGCTGCATCCTTGTAAGCTCAGCATTTAGCAAGGGATTTTTAACAGGTTTTATGAAAACAGCTTCTTGGGCAGAGGAGAGAAGCCAGCCTGGTATTTAAAGGGCTAGAATTATGTAGGATGAATTTTCTGAAAGTGCCTTTCCAGTTTCCAAGCCCAATTCCCACTTTCTTTTCATTCTCTTGTGTTGGTTTGTCCACTGCAGCTCTCATTGCTGGCTCTGTTCCTGCCTGCTAAGCCCTGGCAATACCCAGCTGCCCATCTCTCCCCCAGAGCCACCACATGTCTGGGAGGGCCACAGGTGCCACCTGTCACAGGGAGGTGCTGAGAGTGGAGCTCCTGGCACATTCAGTCCTGTGGTGCTGCCATCAGTTCCCAAGCCTAGAAACCCATTTATGAACTCCCACCTGGAGCCTCCTTGTAGCTTCAGTGACCTACAAAATCTGGTTCTGCAACGTGAATTCCTTCAGCTGTCCCCAGGAGCACTTCAACTCTTTGAAATTTCCCTCATTCCCAGTTCTTTGCCTGCTGGGGCTTTGGCTGATGGAGCATGTCAGGCTCTTGGAGCCCTCAACGCAACTGCAGCAACATTTGATGTCTTCTCAGAGTGTGGAAATGCTGTAAAAGAGAAAGAGTGCTCAAGGTTGCTTCTTGAAACAGAGTAAGCACTGAAAACACAAGCTGCTCTCTGAGGGAGAAAAGGGGGTCTCTTGTAACCAAAGAGTTCAGTGGCAGGCTCAATGGGTTGCAGAGATCTCTTCTGGCTCCCAGTCTTTGTGTCACCTCTGAGGCTTGGCTGTGAGTCTGGTCCCCACCACAGTCACACTTCCCGACTCTTTCAGGAGGCTCCCAGTTTGCCATTGTGATGCAAACTCTGCCACAGCTGCTGCACCCACTCAGCTGTCTCCAGCAAAGCCTGTCCCTGCTCCCCAGAAAGCTCCACACTGTGGTCCAGCTAGCCTGGAGCACAGCAAGCAGGACAAGGTCTGCTGCCCCAGAACAGCCCTGTCCACACTGGAGCACATCTGTGAAGGAGATGTGAATGACAGAGATGTGTTCCAGTCTTTGCCCAACAGCAGGCTGAGGGTTTGCCCTGCTTCCCCCAGCGCCTCCCGGGATCCAGACCCAAACCCATCCCTACTGTCAAACTCTTCACAGCCCGGCTTTTGCCTCTTTCCAAGCTTGTCTGCAAGTAGAGCAGAGGGAAGGGGTGAAGAGAAGGCAGAATGGGTGATGTCTTTTAAACCAGAAAGAGGTTATATTTCCTTGGTGGAGTCAGTGCACATGTATCCAAGGAAGGACTGAAAATTGGAAAAGAAAAGAGCCCAGCTCACATCGCTGTGCAGATAGCCATGGGTTGGCCAGCACGGAGCAGGAGCACTGTGCCATGACAGGAGGCTGGCGTGGGATCATCTCAGATTATTAGAGCCTCTTGTTTTATAAGCAAGGTTCTGGGGGAGGAAATATGTAGTGAAGTGAAACTGGTGATTGTACAGGCACGCCGGCGATTAGGGCTGCAGTGGGTGGGCAGTCTGTGGGGGCTGCTGTGTTAACTCCAGCCAAGGAGAGGCACATGCTTTCCAATCTATGCTATCTCAGTTTCAGTGCTGCAGACAACCCATCAGGGTGTCATTAACAAGCAGTTATTCTGCTCTTATTGCTGCGCTTTAAGGAAATATGTCAAAGGCATTTCTTGTGAGCGAGGTCTCGGTGCGATCAGATTGCTCCAGCCTTCTCACAGCATTCCATTCAGATTATAATACACAATAGTTCAGACCCTGCTGTGTCCCATTACTCAATTATGAAATTGCTTTAGAAGTTGGAGCTTACTGATTGGCTCCCAATGATTTCATACCCATCATATTTCTGTGTTTGTGCTCTTGGGCTGACTGCTCTGTCTGGTTGGTTCGAGCCATTTTACTCCTCTGTTTTATGCACTTGCATATATTTTATACCTGTCTGTATCGTTAACTAACTCCCTCAATATGCTTTGCAACTTCAAACCAGGCTGTCAAAGCGCAAATTACCTTTGAGGGCTGTTGCTGGGGGTGTGGAGCCCTCATGTTATTGGCTCAGGGCTGAGAGAGGTGGGAAGGTGTAGTGAACCCAAGCACAGCCCCACGGTGCAGAGCTCCTCTGCCTCCCCTGCCTGGCAGATGTGCAGCTGCCCACGAGGGAGCAAAATGGGGAGAGGATGATGGGGTGGCAACTGAATTTTTTTGTGCAGCTTCTGCCAGTCAGACTGAATCCTAAAGAACTTATCCTCCAAACATCACAACCATTTCATCTGCTACCCATCACAACCAGCCTCTATAAAATTTAACTTTGTTCATTAATTACTCACAAGGGACAAGGAAAAAGTGATATTGATGGTTGGTTAGACCTGCTTTTGTGTGTCAGGTCTTGACACAGCTCTTTGCCCTCATGGAGTAAACCTTTCTCCCTGGTGGAAGATTTGCTGGAGAGAGGCACTGCTGCTTTATGTTAAAACAGGGATTTTACACCTGTTGGAAGTAAACTCCAGGAAACCTGAATAGATGTGGTTTATTCTACTGAATGACACAATTTATCCTGTCCTGCATGAAAGGAGAGCAAACAAGAATGAAGTCAAGACGATTCAGCTTGTGCATCTTTGAGATGGTCAGTCCTGTTTGAACCCGCCCATGTAAGAACTGAAGCAAGGTCCTGTTCTAAATTAAAACAGTGTTATGTGATCTAGTTTAGAGAGCCAAAATAAACTTGGGCTTTGAACTTTTCTAAAATGACTGCAAGTATCACTTTGAGCACCTATTATTAATAGCAGTGTTAATTTTCAGTACCATTTTGTACCACCCAAAGCAAAAAAGCTGAGGCTGATAAACTGATAGTACATGCATTGCCAGAGACTATTAGAATCAAATTGTTGACATCTTCTGGGGAGATGCTGAGATTACAAAAAAATTCTGTGCAAAAATGTCCCTGGTATGCAATTAATATTCTGCCTCCTCTGTCAATAAAAGAATGTGATTCAGAGTCAGAGGGAGCTGCTCAGGGGGTTGGATGTGTTTGGGAGCTGTGGATGTGGAGCAATTGGAAGCCATTGACCTCATGCTCTCAATCTGCTGCTCAAGGGGGGGAGATTTCTTAATAAAACCCCTGAAGTCTGGTGGTCCTTCAAGAGCTTCGCTTGGGTCAAATCCTGAAATCCTCTGTAGGTTAAGCCCTTGCTGGAGACTTAGAAACATGCACAAATTAGGATGAATTCAGGACACTGGATCTGTCTGGCTTGTTTGTGAGGAATAGTTTCTTTCCCAGAGTCAGTGTTTAGCATTTTTTTGTTCCTCCAGTTCAGAGTAGACCACCAGCAGGTTTGTTTCACCCTCTAGGTGTTATCAGGGAATTACTGAAAAGCAGCATGACTTTCTATACCTTTGATGCTGGTAAAATGATAGCCCCTTCTGCCTACACAGGGATGTAGCTAGAAGGTCTTTAAAAGGTTTCAGCTTTTAGTTCCAAGATGAGTTAAGGCTTTGGCAATGGCAACAGGATCCTCTCACCTGCCAGCAGATAAGGATCACCATAAGTGTTCACCATTCTGGGTTATGCTGTTCAGTCATTTGAGTACTCAAAAAATATCCAGCATTGTGCCATATACATTCTTCCCTTTCAGGGTTTCCCCTAGATGTGATCATTCTGATGACCTGCCACACCACTAGGTGCTTATCTTGCACAGTTATTTCATGTATTTATTAACTCATTGTGTTTACTTATTTAAATATTCTCTGCAGATGAGACATATGGCAATTGCTGGCCAGCTTGCTCTCAGCTGCTCCTCAGATCCAGCTGCTAATATCATTTCATAACTTGGCTCATGTAGTTCAGATCTGTACCAAAAGACTCTGTTTTGAATTACCATTATATTTTATATTAATACTAAGCAAACTCACAGCTGTCCTACATTGCTGTTTCCACCCTCCCTGGAATTCAGCTCTCAGACAGAGGACATAACACTCTTGTATGTCTGTCTCTCAAGCTTTCAGATCTGTCCTGGACATGTCTTGTCTACAGCAGAGATGTGCTAATTGCCACTGCAGCATTCTCAGCTCCAGGGTTCCATGGCTTTTTCAAGGACAGGCCTAAGTCAGACCTGACCTAGAAAGTTTTCCAGCAAAGCCACGGTGACTTTCAACTGGGCAGCCCAGGGAAGACTTACGTACAGACTATCCAAAGTCTCTGAGGGTGTTTGGGATGGGATTTCAGAAGTATTTGGTCACCTAAAGATGAGGAATGGTATCTAGCAGGATTCTCCAAACCACACTGGGCTTGTGTCTGTCTCAGGAAGCCAGTGGAGTTAAGCTCTGAGGCACACTGGGGCAGAGGGCTCCATGCCCTGGACACATCTGCACATCTGCAGGAGCACCAGCACCTTTTGGAGCCTGCTGATGGTGAATGCCAGCCTGGAAGGTGAGCACACACCTTACCCCAGCTCTGGGGAATGGTCTCACTCCAGAACAAAACTCCCAGCTCACCTGCACTCAGCTGCTGTCTGGGGGCTGCCCAGGACAGGCATTTCCAGCTTCCTCCATCACTGAGACTGCACAAACAGCTCTCATCTGTGGGAATGACATTTCAGTCAGCTGTGTGACCCAAATATTTTCTTTCTCCCGCAGAGGCAGAGTTGTTAGGGAGAGGGAAAATATCAAACAGTTGGATTTTCTGTGCTGAGTCCTGGATGAGCAATGCTCACAGCCACCTTTCAGGGTGCTGATGTGCTCGGGGCCCTACTTCTTTAGACCTAGGGGGGAATGTGGCCTTCTGCTGGTGAACAGCTCAGCTCCTTCCAGAGAGGCAGGGTCTCGTGCCTGTACTCACTGAAAGCTGGATATTTCTGTTGGTGACAAGCTAACGGGTCATCTTTTATGGATGAAAATAGAGAAAATATGTGAATCACTGTAAACCCCACCCTCAGCAATCCCCTGGGATAAAAGGCTGGCAAGCATCTCAGGCAACTGTGGGGTGTGCAGCAGGCTGGCAGCCGTGGCACCAGCACACCGAGACCCACGGCGCTGCCAACAGGCACAACCCCAGCCTGCAGATGTGGCCAGATGTGGGTTTGAGGTGCACCTCACCTGGGACCTTTCCAAGGTACACCGGGACCGTGCTGTGCAGCTGAGAGCCAGCTCCTCGCCCTCCATCTTCTGCTTTCTCCTCAGAGTGGATTCAAGTTTATTTAATCTCAGATTTCTTGCTGAAAAATGCTCAGTGAGCATGAAAAGCCTTTGAACTCCGGGAGTTTTGCTACTGCCTGTAACAGGGTCGGCAGCAGGAGACGGCCACTCCCGCAACCGTGGCAAACACCTCTGCTCCCCGGGGCAGGGAGCAGGGGGTCCCTCCGTGCCCCTGCACATTCTGGGAGCACCTTGGGGAGTGGGGAGGGGGGCACAGGGTGTGCCCTTGTGCCCCGTGCCCCTCGTGCCCCTTGTGCCCCTTGTGCCCCTCGTGCCCTATGCCCCATGTGCCCTGAACCCCTCGTGCCCCGTGCACTTCATGCCCTGTGCTCCTTGTGCCCCTCGTGCCCTCAGCCCCTTGTGCCCTGTGCTCCTCATGCCCCTCGTGCCCCATGCCTCTCATGCCCTGTGTCCCCCATACCCTGTGCCCCTTGTGCCCTGTGCCCCTCATACCCTGTGCCCCTCGTGCCCCGAGCCCCTGCCCGCACACAGCACACGGCGGGGGCACTCTGAGCTCCATGTGAAAGTGTTCCCAGCCCAGACAACAAACACCTGCGAGAGACTTGGAATCCATCAGAAAGCAGATAGCCAGGAAACCCTTTCCATGAAGAGCTGAGAGGATTTAGTTGCTGAGGGCTGCAAAGATGCATACATTTTCCTAAAAAATCATTCCTAGTGCCAACGTGAAGATTCTGTGCATTGTCAAAACAAGCCAAGACTCTTATTAAAACCACTTTGGTTTGTTGAGCTACTTTGCTGTGGTACCTGTAAGCCAGCAGATGTACTGGGGTTTAGGCCAAACCTGAGGTGGCTGGAAATGACTGTGAGCTGAGCAGATGCAGGGGATGCTCTGCCACAGGAGGCTGTGCTGTGTACCTGGGACACGGTGTGTCAGAGGTACCACAGCTGGCTCTAGGAGCAGAAGGGCTCCTGATAAGGCTCCACTCTAGAGGAGGCACAGGAAATTCTCTGGGAATTCTTGGTGCCCCCCATTGCAGACACAGAAATGAAACAGAAGAAAATAAGACAAAATCCACATGCTATTTATTGTAATCGTCTTTTCATCTGACTGCATGTCATGAGTAACAAGAACCATTTTGAAGAGAGGGGTCATGGCTTTTATTAGGCTAACTGTGGTGATACCAGGAAAACAGAAGAAGCACTTGAGCACTTGAAAGCTTGTCTGTTTCTCCAGCTGTACTGGGCTAACAAAAGCCTCTCATGCTCCAGCAGTACCACTGTTAGCTTAAGAAATAAATGTGATGCTTCTAAAGTGCTCTTCTGCTCTTCATGGCAGCAGAGTTGTTCCACCCAGGCTGATGAAAACAGGGTATATGAAACAGGAACCAGGTCTCTGGTGGATGTACTAATGTAACTATTCATTTACCACCTCAGCAAACAAAGAATCCTCTTCAAATTGAATGTGTATTTGAAGCTAGAATTATTAATATAGACTTTAGTCAGACTATAGCACTGGAATTAACAGCACAAGCCAAACAAAGGTTAGAACTTCTAGTGGGATGGGTAGAGATGGCAATTCCAATAGTAAATGCATCAAAAGTGAGAAATAGGAATTCTTAATTTCCTGCTTCTTTACTGAACCTTTTAGTTTGTCTCAGCTCACATCTCTCTGGAGTCAGTGCTAATGTGCTCCTTTACATACTGTTTCCATCTCCCATCTGGTGCTGGGAGAGCTGCTGCTCTCATTATGGCACACAGAAGGAAACCTGAAAGCTCCTGTTTGGGGAAGAGACTGGTGAGGGCAGAATGGTTTCAAACCAGACGTGCTGGGTTGCCCCAGGTGCAATGGTCTGTGCTGGGTACTGGGTGGAGCCTCTCGGTGCTGTCCCATGGTGAACATTTTGGGAACATTTCATTTTCAGGTGTTCTGAAGGGGACCTGGGATTCCCGAGGGGAAGATGTGTTTCGTGTCAGGGAAGCGTTTGCAGGTGGCTGAATAGTGACTCTGCGCTTGGTGTCCTGGAAGTGCTGCTGGACATGAGACCTGCCACCATTCCCAGGGTGTTCTCCCTCTCTGGGGAGCCCTGGAGCTCAGACCCTGCCCTTCCTGTGGGCTGCTGAGGTACACTCAACCTTTTAAAAGCAAGCGCCTCCAGGAATGCCAAGATTCCCATGATCTGAGCAAAACCTCAGACTCAGCCTGCCTTCTGTGAGCGGTATTCTCTCATCTGAGCTTTAAGGCAAGCTCCCAGCCTATCAGACTCTTGGCAGTAATTTCCACACCAGTTTGTTGTATTTGGACTTGAGATTCCCCCTTGACCCCAAAAGTCACACTAAAATGCTAAAAGTATTTTCTTTACTTGCTAAAGAAAACACAGAGGGCTTTATTTAGTTATTCAGAACTCCTCAGCCATTCTTCAGTCACTTCATGATTTCCAGAGATGTTATCTGTGCTGTTGTCTCCCAGCTCACACTGCTCAGAGCAGCTCAGAGGGGAAGGAAAGCTGTTACATTTCATTGTCCTCAAAAGAGGGGAGAAAAATCCAACTCGTGCTCCCAACCCAAACAACTCTGCTGCCTCGTGCATTCTTGACAGCCAGGAAGGCTCTCTTGAATCCGTCTGCAGCATTTAACTCCCTTCTAACAAGCTGGCCATTTCCATAGAGAAGATTTTTCTCTACTGATTTATGAGCTTTAATTTATATGCAAGCCTGGAATACTTGCTTTGGGAAGAGTTCTACCTCCAGCCAAGTGAGGGCTGAGATGCAGAGCACTTTGCGTGGTATGTTCGGTATTTTCACGGCACATTCTGCAGCAGCCCAAACCACCCCAGTTTCAGAGCCAGCCTGGTTGTAGGTGGTGCCCAGCACTCTCCCTCCGAGCCTGGCTGGGCCAAGAAGTTGCATTATGGAATTGGGTGGATTTGAGAGCTTTGGGAAGCCTCTGTGTGACCCGGGCAGGCACAGTGTGCACTACGGCAGCCTGGGCTCCCGTGCAGTCCCTGCCTGACCTGGGACATTGTTTGACCAGGTTTCCATGGGTGGTAATGGAATTTTCCAATCTGGAGCTGACTCACCAGAGCCTGGGTGTAGGTGGGATTGTGCTGACTCTGCTGTTTCCTTTGGAAATGATGGAGAACATTTGGTCCTTCTCTGCATCAGGTCAGGAACTCCTGATTGGCTTATGGTGCCTGGTGATCTGTGCCCTGAGGCCTGGCATCATCCCAAATTGAAAATTGTTGCCACTGCATCTCAGCTGAAGGATGGTACCTTCTATCTGAAGGGTGGTGGATTTTATCAACACATTGCTAATTTCATCCTATGCAATGTAGAAGCAGCATGCTTTTCATCCACTGGTTTGTAATCACCACTTGCTGTGCTGTGTTACACGTGCATGTGAGGGCATTGGCTCCTGGGTCCTTAAAACCTCAGGAGCCATGCTAAAACCTCTGGAGTTTGGTGGAACCTTCGGAGGCTTTAAACTTGACTGGAGTGGAAGGGGGCACATGAAGCCCCATAGGTTGGATTCACTGATTTAGCTCTGGATGGAGATGCTTGCACATCCTGGAGCTGGTGAGACCTGTTGGCTTGGTGGGTCACCCACAGAGCTGTGAGCTTGCAGCAGCAGTGTTTACACCATTCTCAAGTCTTTACCACTACCATCCATTCACATCAATTCCTGCACGAGCCTCAAAGTGCTTCATCTCTCACGTCAGGGTCAGGATGTTGCTACCACCATGTTCCCCACCTCCAGATCTGTATGGGAATAAAGAGACAGAGCTTTGAAGCAGACTCTGCTTTGGGTGAAACCAGGAGGGGTCGGGGAAGGTGAGGAGAGCTGTTGTCTGCTCAATGGTGAGGAGCTCAGCAGTGTTTGGTTCTTGGCAACAGATCTGATCTGCTCAATACCCAAAAACTGGTCCTTGCCTGCGTCACCACCATCGCTAGGTGATGGAATTAATTACTGATCAACAACTGGATCTGAAATCTGGAAGGATCCTGCTACACATGAGGAACTCCTTTCATCTGTTGGACAGCTTCTCTGACTATTTAGCCCACAGAAGCCCGTGGGGCTACCTCTGCCTGCAGCAGGCCTCTCTGAAGAACACTGAGGTGTCCCATGGAAAGTGGTGTAGGGTTGATGGAACAGTCCCTGCTGGGGATATGCTCAGTCCTGAGGATGCATGTAGGTCTGAACGGAATAGCGTGATGGACATCCCGGGAGGCTGGGAGTGTGGATTTGGATCCAGGCACCAAGGCTTACTCACACCCTTGTGATAAGCCAGCCTGGGGGAGAGGCATGGGGTTATTTATCTGTTTGGCTGTAGACAAGGCAGTAAAAGGTGATCTTTTAGCAAGCTCAGAATAAGGAAACCTGAGTCACAGACAGCCTCAGCCTCCTTCTCTGCTATCTGTGCTGCACTAAACAGGATAATTCATCACTCTCTCTGGCTTATATAAAATTGCACTCTTGGATGTGACCTCCCTCACGGGACCCACTCCACCCACCAGTACCTCCCTGACCTCATCTCCCCTCTCCCTTCTCCACCTGGCATCTCCCCTGCAGTGCCTCTGCTCCCCTCCCATGCTGCTGGCAGCCCCTCGCCGCCGGGGCCGGTACTGAGCTCGCTCTTGCCAAGTCTGGCTCCTGCCTTGTTTTTCACTTCCACCTGGGAGTCCCCTGCCCTACCTGCCTCTCACCTACACCTACCTTCCAGCTTTCCCTCTCCACCACTTCCTGATCCTCCCTCTAAATATAGGCTGTGTGGTTTGGGAGTTGCCAAACAAAGAAACAAACAAAAACCAGTGGAAGGTTGTGGTTTCAGATAATTTTCTCTTGCTTACCTCGAGTGAGAAACCACCTTTCACACAAAGACATGGCCAAGCACAGCCCAGCCCTAAGCCAGAGAAGCACCAGCAGGGATCAGCTGGGCTGGTCCTAGCAGGACATGGAGCGCAGTCAGTGTAAAGCCTCTGCTTCCCACCCTTCTGAGTTACTGTGCTGCACCAGCTCTGTGTTACTGGGGAGGAAAACAAAGCCCAGAGGTGGCCATCTGACTAGCTTCTTCATCTCGTGAGGAACATTATTCTCCACCAACTAAATCAGCATGGGATGGATTGATCTGGGTTGCTGCTGCGAAGCAGTTAAACTGTTCCTTGAAATAACCAGGAACTGAATGTCTTTAGGCATGACACCTCCAGTGTTTGATCAACAGCTGTCCGGGGAAAAGGTCTCCGAAGCAACAGCAGCAACAAAATCTAAACATACTAGCATGTATATAAATATATGCATATTATGTCTGAGGAATATAACTTGTCTGATATTAAAATCACAATGGGCTGGGGGAAGAAAACCCCAAGCCTTTAAGACACAATGTCTTACATAGCTGTCATCTAGACCCCACGGCTTGGTAGATTGTACTCATCTGCATCAGTTTGTCTGATAAAATATACTACTTTCATCTGTGCAAATTTCCTTTCTAGAAAGGAAACTGCACAATCTCTATAAATCCTGCGGATTAAGAGATTAATGGAGCAATCCCTGGCCTTTGATTTGAGGAAAACCAACAAAGTTTTGCAACACCTTTTGCTATGTCCTTGGTATTGCAGGGATGGACACCGCTCTGTAATCTGTACATCATCCTCCTTGTCTGTATTCCATCTTTGCAGCTCCTCAAATCACAGAGCTGCATGTCCTGGATTTCTTTGCTTTTTCCAATGTGAAGAAAAAATCCCAAAGGCTCCATTGAAGACCCCTGTGTCAGTGCCTTCCATGGCATCACGGCTCTGATTTCCCACTCTGCCAAGAGAGCTGAGTTGTGTCAGCCCTGTGAGCTGATGGTGCACTTCACAGTGAAATGCCAAAAGAATAATTAGAGAAAGACTGAAACAATGAAGAGCCAGGTCTTGATATCTAGCAAGATATCTAGATAACCCTGTTATCTAGAATTATTATTATACTATCACTTCCACTGAGATGGACAAAAAATAAGCCAGGCTTGTCCCTGGTTAAATTTTGCCCTTAAGTACCAAAGAAACAGGGATAATCTGTGATGAGTTAGCCAGTGTTCAAATTGAGCTCTGAACTGTACTGGCTTTACATCCTAATGGTGACAATGAAATGTATTGGGCTGGAAACTGGTTGATTTTCCACCAAACAGGGATGTACTGGAACATCCTCCTGATAGTTATGTTGTGCTGGAATGTCCTGAATGATTCTTGGCTTTGAGGAGCTTGTTGGCATAGATGGTTAAAGCAAATGTGGGGGTTTTGTGCAATACATTGTCATGTTTTTACCTCTTGGAGATGATGCTGTGTTTCAGAGCCTGCAGCAGCAGTAGCATATGACCATAACTGTGTAAGTACAGAACAAGGGAAACATAAAATGAAACTTTCCATGTTTCAGAGAGTGGAAACGGAATAAAAATGCAAGACAAACTGGGAAAGAAAAGGGTTAACCATTTAAAGGATTGAGTCAAACAAAATATATCTGTGCAAGAGCCTCCCCAAGGAAGTTACTGAGACCACATCGCTTGGATCATTTAAAATTGGACTGTACAAAGCAATAGAGGAAATTCTGCAGGGAACAATCCTTCACTGGCAGGTGGGATGGATTCAATGACCTAATAAGCCTTTTCCATCTCTAAGTCCACAAGATGAGCCTGTAACTAGTGCAATATGGTTTTGCCCAGAGTTCCCATGTGTTGGCTGTGAGCAGAGCCAAGCTGCACCAAACTGTGTTGTGTTTAAGTTAACTATTTCTGTAGTTCTTTTACCCTACTCTGGTTCCTCTTTTAGCAGAATCCCTCCCCAGACAGATGACTCTTTTATACTCCCTCCATTTTTTGGTATGTGAACATGTTAAACCACATACTGTGTCATATATTGTCCTTAAAATAGAACAAGAGGGCAGGAAAAGAGACACCCAGCACCAGTGATGATGGCCATGGACACAGAAGCAAGCCTGCATGAGGAGGAGTAGCCTGCTGGGCTGAAGGGGGCTACAGAACCATGCTGGCACCACAAATGAACTCTTTGGATACTCCAAATTCACATTTTGGGACAGTGCCACAACCCATGTCACCTGAGTTCCAAGGCTGTGGGACCCTTTCTCCACCAGGGGTATTTTCCTGCCATGAGGCTTTTCAGGAATGCCAGTGCTCTTGCCATCTGTGCCCATCCCTCGGAGAGAGTCATTATCCTTGATCTTTCAGGCTCTAGAAAACACACACACAGTGGAAACCTGGAAAGGATAAAGGTGTTGCTACCCAACTGGCCATTCTTTGTTTTCTCCCTGCTCCAGGCTGTGTTCTGGGCAGAGAACAGCAGCCTCCCCACCTGCCCTGTCTGACCGCAGGCTGGGGCAGAGCTGACCCAGCTGCCCCTGGGCTGAGTGCTGTCTCCCTGGTGGCTGCTGCACTGCTCTCAGGCATGAAGCAGCAAATCTTCCACCTTCTCCTTATTGCTGCTGCTTTATTCAGGATTTATCAGAGGAATAACTCTCCTCCCAGCTGGAGGCAGAGCTAAGGGAGGGATGGCAGTGACCAAAGCACACAGAACACTGCCAGCACATCCAGGAACAGGTTGGAAAGGGTTGGCAACAGGATGACGAAATTCTGATTTGTACCAAAATCTCCATGTCCTGTCTCTATACTCCAGCTCATGCCATGATTGCAAAAACCCACAGCTGTGTGAAGCATCTCCAACATGAGTCATTCATGGCAGCTCTGTCCTGCACAGAGCACGCGAGGCACAGGTCTCTGCTAGGAAAGAAAATTTCCCTTCACAGCTTTTTAGACCTTTTAAATATTTGTTGTGATTGCTGTATTAATTAAATTCAGCTGTTGCAGGTAATATAACTCCTGACAGCTTCTTTTTCTTTTTTTTTTCTTTTTTTATCCTAAATGATTTTCTCCCTTTTAGAGGGCAAGTGAGCAGCACTTAAAAGTATATGGTCTGTCCACTGGGATAGCTGCTGGCAGAAGTGCAGAGCTTTGATTGAACTCTGAAGTCATGGCTTTAAACTGTGCCAGTTTGCCTTTGCCCCAGATGGGGAGGGACCCAGGGCTCTGATGGGGGGGCACAGACCACCATCTGCCTGGGTTTTCCTTTCAATCTGAGACACTGGACACGCAGTGCATGAGATGGGAAGGGACAGTGACCATCAGGTGAGCCTTTCCCTGGCTCGCTTTGAGTCCTTCTGGCCCTCAGCACCATCAGGTCTGCAGTTGCTGAAGCGGGCTGTGCTCCAGAGGGGTTATCCAACATCGAAACCTTCGGCAACGTGGTTCAGATTTGCTGGCAAATTGTGCAGATGAAAAGGCAGTGTCTTACAAGAAAGCTGCATTTTTGTGGTCTTGTTCTGATGCTGTGCTGCGCCGTGTGTGGGGTTCAGGCCTTCCCAGCGCTCACCTTTCAGGTTGTCAAGGAGAATTTCTGCTTGTCAAAAATGATTCGAAACGCCCTCCCTGTGTGTCCTCCAATGTTTTGAATTTTAAGGAGTAGCCCCGGGGCAGTATATTTAAAACATGATCTCAGGGAAACTGGTTCATCGCATTTGGAAGCCTAAAGAGCGAGAATGACAACGATAAATAGACACGAGGGTTTGCGGAGTCACTCCGAGGTCAGGCGCTCCCCCTCCTGCCCCAGCCCCACGATCTGGGCCAGTTTTGCCTTTCCCCGTTCAATCCCAGCCCGTGTCTGTGTGCCCAGCTATGCCAGTCCGGCTGCTCTCCGGGCAGGGCTGCCCCGCTGCGGGCCCGGGCTGGCACGGCTGGGCCCAGGCTGGGCACAGCTGGGCAAGGGCTGCGCTCGGCTGGGCACGGGCTGGGCACAGCTGGGCAAGGGCTGCGCTCGGCTGGGCACGGCTGGGCACGGCTGGGCACGGCTGCGCTCGCCCAGCGGCACAAAGGCCCCGATCTCCGGGGCTGGAGCACCTGCACACCCCCCGCTGCCCCGGCGACCTGCGAGGCTCCTCGGCCTTCGGAAAAACCAACCCACTGCCTTAGAGACTGGAGATGGGGATGGTAGCGGGCGATTGAGTTATGGCACGGTAATGAGCTCTGCTCCCCTGCCAGGCCGCAGCAGCCCCGGCGTGCCCGCAGCTCCCGCCCAGTAGTCCCGGGCCGGGCTCACCGAGCCCTGCGGCTCCGCGCTGCCCTGGCCGGGACCCCCGGGCCCCTCACCGGGCACTGCCCGTGAGCTCTCAGCGCTGGGGCTCGCACATCTCCCCTCGAAACACGGCCGGGCATTTTGTGCTTCCGCAGCTCACAGAGGGGAATGGCGAGGGGATGAAGCTCCTTTGTTTATTAGGTAGTCTGGCTCCTGGTTTATTCTGAGTTTTGGAATACAGCATTGAGTTTGCAGAGGCGCAGAGTTCCTCTGGAAATGCGAGTGGAACTACATTTGCATTTAGCAAAGTGCAAAACCGTCCTAGCAAATGGCACTGAGTATTTGAATGGCCGTCAATTGCGACCCCCGGGCTTCCTTCAGGTGCTCCCAAACCAGGTGCTCCTGGTTTGCCAGGGAACCATCCTGCATATCGTGGATTTTGTTGCCCTCCGGGTGTTAATTACACTAACAAAGAGTGGAAGGGCTATTGTGAGAGTTGGTCCTGCTCCTTATTCCAATTTTCCTTCAGTATGGCTCTTAGCTTTTGGTTAAAGCCCATCCTAGTGAAACAGGAAGAAACAAAGCCTTCTGGCCTTTGGGGTCCCTGCAGTGCTTGGCTCTCCATGGAGGTCTGTGGCTGGACAATGACCCAAAGAGTCGGGGGCCGCAGAACCTGCCTGGGTAATGAGCCACCAGTTTGTCCTGTGCTTCAAAGAAGCCTTCTGTGAGCTAAAGAGCCCAAATAATATTTTTTCCCCCGCATTTTTTTTAACTTTGGGCACCTTTGCAAATGACTGTTCTGGCTGGGATGGAGCCCCCGAGTGCCAGAACACCACGGGAAGAGGCTGCTCTGTGATGCTGCCAGCCTGAGGAGGAGGAGGAGGAAGCGCTGGAAATCCCCTAAGCACGCCTGTTTTCTCGAGACTCCCAGCTCAATTCTGCAGACTCAGAAGATTTTATATAACTTGGTTTAGTCAGTTTGGAGGTTTAAGGCACTTGGCTATGCATCTGGATTGCATCTTGGGGGTGAGTTATCCAAAAAAGAGCTCAGGCAGAGCAGTTGGAAATTCAGCCATTTCTAGTAAAATCAAAGCAAAGCAAGAGCATGGGAAGGGAGTTTCTTCTTTGGTGTTTGGTGTGCTGGACTCTGGATTTAAACCCCTGATCTGTCTCAGTGCTTGTCAGAGCCATCAGGTGGTGGAGGAAAGGCAGGAAGGACTTCAGGCAGCTGGGTGTGCCCCAGGCCATGTCATCTAACCAGTCACCCTGGCTTGTGCCAGTGAAGGGAACTTAAACACCCTCTGCACTGAACTGTCAGTGCCACCCGAGGCACTTTAGAGCAAGAAAACCGAATTGATGTATAATTCCTGAATGTGCAAATGACTCTGCCATCAGCACTGCAAACAGAACAAGCACAGCTTTCTGCCATGGTGGTTTCTGCACCAGCGCCCAAGGGCGCCGCTCAGCCTTCCCAGTCTGCAAATCTTGGCCTTAGAAAGCCCTGAAATGAAATGTTTCAAGTTGAAAAGTCCAAGTCAGCTCAAAATAGAAACAAAGAAAGTTAATTTTAAGAGCTCTTTAATTTTTAGCCCATAAAAGCCAAGAAAGTTGTGTATTGATGAGACACTGCCTCGAGACAATTGAAACCCAGCTCAGCACCCTGCTGGGTGTTGACTATCCTTAGGTCTCGTTGTCTTCAAGAGCTGATAGAGATCAGCACCTCCAAGGTCTGAACCTTTAACCATTTGCCATGTTTTGCCTCACAGGCAGCTGCACTTCAGCGGTGGGTGAAACGATTCCTCTTTGTCTGAAAGGGCAAATTCTTCTCTTTAGATGTTTGTGCTCACCTCCCATTAACTTTGGTATGAGCTGAGCTCATGCTTCCAAGAGCAAAATTTGCCTTATAATTTCTGCATGCTTGGGGTTCCTCTGGGTACCATATAAATGTAAGATACTGTGATTCAGTGCTAAAGAGCAGAGAAAACACAAGCCCCCAGGAGACACAGTCAGAGAAAACCATATAGAACCTGTGTTTAAAACAAAAAAGAAAAAAAGAGAAGGATTAAGAAAAACAATTGAGATTCATTCCAGAGGTGGTTTCAGTGCAAGCCGAGGACAGGGCGCCCATCTCTGATCACGTCCCCGCTGCGTTCCGGGCCGGCCGAGCAGGCACAGGTTGGGAGCGTTATTGAAAACGTCTTACCTCCTATATTTTCTGGGTTTTAATCAAACTCACTGCGCTGCCAGAGGTGTTTCATTTACCAGGAGAGGGGTCAGCAAGGCAGCCCTGAGCAGCAGGAAATAGCAAATAAAGAGCTGTTCCTCCATGCTTGGAAGCTCTCCGAGGGCAAGCAGTGCTTGGATGTTCATTATTGCCTTCCCTGCGCCCCGCACGGATGGGGGGCACCCTGCTGTCTCTCCTGGGGGGCCACTGGGGCTTGGGGGGGGCAATCAGAGGTTGCTGGGTTTGGGAATTTTGGTTATTGTCTTCTGATTTCACTAACCAGCCCTGTGCCAGTGAAAAGAGCTAACAATGCATGTACTTTATAATTCTGTTTTCTATCTGCTGCCATTTTAGAGTTTCTTGGCTTGTTACAACTGTCATAAAATTACTTTATTATATTTTCCCATCTGTTACATTTTCCCCTCTTTACAGGGGGACATTGCATGATGCACACGGGCTAATTTAGCTTTAAAATTATTGTATGGCTGTTGTTTATGGAAAACGAATGCTGTGTTTGTGGAACAACATGTGACTTCTCCATAGCACCAAGGAGAATATCTGAAGTTTGTAAACTCAAATGTCAGCAAATGGACAGAGCTGACCCCTTCTCTCCTGCCCCAGCCCTTTGCCTTTATTTGTGACCTCAAATACCTAAGTTAGAGCTGCAATGGCTCAGTACAGCACTGATCCCCTCTGCATTCCCAGTGCCCAGCTGAGGGGTGGATTCTGCACTGGAGCCGTGCACTGCCTTTGCTGGTGAAGCCTCTGGGTACAAAATCAGCCCGAAATAGGAGAAGTGATTACACACACGTGCACGCACACACAAACATGGATAACCAGGTGGATCTGCTCTTCCTTCCTTGCCTTTCTTTTCTTGTCTTTGATTCTTCTGGTTCTTCTGTTCAGCTTCGTCAAAGCCTCTTGATTTGACTCTTTCTCATAGCAAGTGTCAATTGGGAAGTGTGAGGTGCCCCCAGTCTCCCACTCCCATCACAAAACCTGGGCTGTGACACCACGGTCTGGGAGGCAGGCAGGCCTGGGGATGCTCTGAGTACACACTGGGGCTTTAACAAGGCTTTCTGAAACTCCTCTGGTTTTTTTTTTTTTTTCTTTTTCACTCCCACTTTTCATTGCAATTTGCAGAGCCACTGATGGCACCATCAGCTCATATATTCCAATATTTATGAGATGTATATTAAAGACTTGATACTGTTAAATTATGCATATTATTAGATGAAATTGAGTGTTTGAACTGGGGGTTTGGTGATCCCAAGGGGTTTCTGAGTACACAAAATCTTGTGTTAAGGAAAAAAATAGATAATTTCATCTCAGAGTCCCACTTATGTAAAATCCACCCCCTTCTTCCCTTCACCTCTCCTTCCTGCCCCTAGGTGTAATACATTGTACTTTTAAAACGATTTTATCTACAAGAGAGGAAACAGTGACTACAGAGTGTGCAGAGGGAGCCCATTCCCATCACAGCAGTGACCACGGAGCATCTATGGAAGGAATCAGGTTTGCACTGAACGACTCCAGCAGTGATGGAGCATCCTGTCTCTGTCAGGGCTTGTGGAATATCCTCTGTGTGGGATTCAATACCTGACTGAAATGCAGGGATGGGGCTGGTGGCTGTGCTTTGATCACAGCTGACTGGGAACTCTGGGTGCATTTTCAACTTCTGCAGTTACCCAAGAGATTGATGGCAGCAGATTCAGGAAAGGAACTCCAGGTTTCCCATTTAGAATAATTTTTATCTGTTGATTGTGGTAAAAAGGTTAAAAAACCAAAAGAGGGGATCTGTCAGTACTCCACCTGAGCAGGGCAGCTCCAGGTGCCTCTGTGTTGCCTCTCCTCTTCTCTGGCATCTCTAGTGGATGCTGTCCTGCAGCCTGGGCAAAGGGAATGAACAATTACACACAAAACTGTGCCTTGTGCAGGAGCTTAGCTTGATGAAGACCTCAGACTGAACTGGCAAGAGGGTTTTGTTTGAACCCCGCAGCCCCTATGCTCAATTCTTTATTAACTTTTTCAATATGTTCTATTGCAGTCAGGCAACAATATGGGAGCTATCTTGCAGCTAATTTAGCACCTGTAAATTCCCATGGCTGGTAATGAAACCTTGTATAGGCTAGTAGGTGAAGCATTTGCTTCATATGTCAAAGGTCATTAGTTCAGTATTTGTTAACACTGTAGCTTTTATTAATTTTTTTTCTGCTTTTTTTGCATCAATGTGCTTACAGCCTGATTAATTCTTCTGCTTCCCAAAGCTAAACAGGAAAAATTAGGATCACCTGACCCAGAACATTGGGGCTAATTTTTTTTGTTGAACTCTGAATTAGCCTGCTAGAAATTATACTTCCAAAGCTCCTCACCCATTCAGGGACAAGGAGATTAGGAGGCTGTGTGAGAAAGGGGAAAGAGGAGAGAAGCTCCTTGCAGCAGGGAGCAACAGCTCTGGGTAATTTGTGTGCCTCCCAAAATTTAAATTAATCTTTATGGCATATTCAACAACTTGACAGCTCTCTACTAGCATGAATATATTTTTATTTCCCGGCTTTTCCAGTTTTGCTTGTTTTTTGTTAAGGTAGTTTACAGTTTTGGACTATTTGTAAGCAATCCTTGTGAGACAGAAGATGGTGAAGAGGAGACACAACCCAGCACAACCAAAGTAATTAACCTGCCAGTAAAAGATGCCCTTGCTCAGTGTCCTTGGACACACTGCCTGGTGCTGGATGGGGTCTGAAAGCCCCTGATTTAGGGACAGTCTCCAGCAGTGATCCCTTTGCTCACACAAGGCTCAGTGCCCTGCCCAGTGCTGCTGTTGAAGTGCTCCTTCCCCGTGCTGAGCAGGCTGTGTCATCCCTGCTGCACTGCCTGTGCTAAAAACAGCAGACACAGGGAGCTCCAAGCCCCACAGCTGCTTTTCCTGGATGTTTTGTATCTAAACTGACCCCTTCTCAACCCTGTCATGGGCTGGGTCCACCACAGTAGCCAATTTTTCAAAACACAACCAGCACAAAGCAATGTTATAATGAAACCAAGCAGCTTCTGGAGATGAAATCACAGGGATTCTACATCCAAACGGGATGCTGCAGCTCCTGGGAAGTGCTGAGTGTGTGCTTTTTCACCTGGAAAGGTCCTGGCATGTATGCTGTTTATCAAAATAACAACTCATTGAAACACAGCTGGAAGTGCTGTCAGAAGTGGTGAATGAAGCGCCGCTGTCTCCAGGCTGCGGTGTCTCTGCTGGCTTTTCCAGAGAAGGGAAATCAGTGGGCTCAGAAGGAGCCCTGAGCACAGAACTCACCCCGTGGTGTCTGACTGTGTCAGGAACCTGCAGCCAGCACTGCCCCACGTCCCAGACCTTCCAGTGGCACCTTCCCCTCCGCCAGCCTGGAGTGATTCTGGACTCTGCATCCCACACTAGGTGCCACTTGTCACAGCTCCCCTCCCAGAGCCTGCCAGGAATGATCCTGGTTACCAGCAGAGAGAAGAGATCCTCTTTGCATTCCTCACACTCCCTATTAATTTAACCTAAAATGAGCTGAGCTTTTTATTAATCTCTTTATGCTACAGCATTTTATAGAATATTGGGTTCTCTGTAAGGCACTGCTGGTTTTTTATTCATATCTGTGTCAGCCTCAGAGCTGGCTTTTTGATGCAATTCATTAATTCACAACTCAACTGGCTTTCTCATTCTACAGCATTTAGATGCCAGATATTTTCTACAAAGCTTAATAAAGTGTGTTTTGTACTTCGTCACTGCACTACCAAGCAGGCACATGAATATATTCCACCAGACTATTCAGCTTGCAGAGTAAGAACCCTGTCTGAGGCACACATCTTTTAGACAAAGGAAAGGATAATTGTTATCAAGTCAGAGGTGGTCCAAAGTAATCAGCACCTTCTGTTTGTATTCTGAATAATGTAAATATGATTTTCTTAGTTCATACACACAGATAATGTCAGACAATTCATCCAAGCTCAAATGATAAACATCATTCGAGGAATATCACTACCAAACCCACTTCCATGCTAAATAGCAACAAAGCCTGAGAAAGACTCAGCTTTTCAGTGATGGGGCTGCTGCACCCATGGGCTTGGGAAGAGATGTGCTGGGACACCCTGTGCCAGTGCCACCCCCAGTGCCAGTGGCACCTTGCTGGGTCAGAGGTGTCGCTGGTTGCATCAGTGGCCTCGGAAGCCTCCATGGTCGCAGCAGCTGCGCAGGGACTGACGCCATGATCCAATGCCCAGCTGCAGAAGGAGTTTGAGTGTCCAGGCATGTCCTGCCCTGCCCTCAGTGGGGAGTGGGAAGGGCAGAACCAAGCAGGGCTGTGTGTGTATGTGTGTATGGGCATGTGCCAGGGCAGGCTCAGGGTGGGCACAGCAGGAATTGCCCCATGGAAAGGGTGGTCAGGCCTTGGCAGGGGCTGCCCAGGGAGGTTTGGAGTGCCCATCCCTGGAGGTGCCCAGGAAGTGGAAGTGGCACTCAGAGCTCTGGGCTGGGGACAAGGTGGGGATGGGGCACAGCTTGGACTCAATGGTCTGGGAGGTTTTTCCCAACCCTAATGTTTCCATGATTCCATGTGTACACGTGTGTGCTTGTGTGTGCACACACCTGGCCCGGGTGGCCCAGAAACAGCAGGCACAGAACAGCTGGATGTTAACCCTGTGAGCTGTGCACAGAGCAGCCCAAGAGCCCAGGACTGCCCTGCCCTGGCAGTTCCAGGCCTGGGTGCCAGGCAAGGCCCATGGGCACAGGCTGGGGAGGAGAAGGATCACCTCCACTCCTGCCTGGCCGTGAGCACATCTCATTTGCCAGGCTGCCATTGCCCATTCCCCCAGCCCTTCCCACTGCTGCCACATGAGGAAAGGATGCTGGATCCAGCACTGGGTAGAACTGGAATTATTAACTTGACCAGCATACAACAACTCACCCCCAGAGCAGCAGGACCAGGCTCTTCCAACCACAGCCACAGTGAATGGTGGTTGGTGGTTCCTTTTAATTGGAGAATTTAATAGTTTTAATTTAACAAAACCTTGGTTTTGTTGCAATTTCCCCATATGTGTTCTAAAATGGCCTGAAATGATGCAGGCCAGCCCTGTCACCTCTCCATTGGCAAAGCCAGCGCTGTGCCAGGACTGGCCTGAGCATCCCTGTGGGTTCAGACAGTGCCTCCTCCTGCAATGCTTTGATGTGCACTTTTCAAAGCATTTAAATCGAGATAGAAAACTCATACTTGACAGTGTTTCTGTCTGTTTGATTGAACTTCTCAAGTCTCTCCATTTCTCTTCAGACGTGGAGAGCCCGTGAGCAAAAAGCCAAGCTTTTTCCACAGCTTATGTTCTTGTAAAAACAGCTCCAAGTACACATATTCTGCTCCTCACTCCAGTCGGGCTCCACATGCCAAGTCAAGTATTTATTTTCATTACTTTTGAGACCACCAAAATTAATGTATCTTTCAGACAGGAAGAATTTTATTTATTATGGTGGATTTGAATCCAAGAGATGAAAGAAGAGCACCGTGCATCTTGAAAGCAACTGAGCCTGGGAGCGAGAGGAGACGGCCCGACCTGAGTTCCCCTCCCTCCCTGGCAGCAGCCCCCTCCAGCCCTGGTGTGTTTCCATACAGATGGACCACAGCTCCATGGAACCTCCAAACCAGCACTGTGAATCCTGCCACAGTTATAGTAGCGAGGGCAGGTGTCAATGCTTTAATCAATTCCAATTTTCCTGAGTCACTGGTGGAGCTCCTGGTTGATGGCACAGGTTGGGTGGAGTGTGAGGCTTCTGGAGGGAATCTGCTCATCCAGAGAGAACACAGATTAATTTTTCTCTTTTTCATCCCTGAACTCCTACTACTCACTGAATGATCTCACCTGTATTTTGCAGGTGTTGTCTACTATTTGTTGCTGTTTGTCACAGTATTGCAGTTTTTCTCTCCTTCTGAAACCAACCCCAACACGTCAGCGCTGGAACTGCTTGGTGTAAAAGAGCTGAAAGCTGTGTCCTTGAGCCAGCACTGTGCTCTGCAGTGCATCTTCATCAGGAAGTCCAGACCCAGCAGGGTTTTGCCTCTGTTTTCCTATGGATCCCATCATGAACTTCTTTGAAAGTGTAGAAATGGAATCCTAGCTAGTTAAAGGAAAAAATGCTGCTTTTGTTCATTTCCAATGTGGCTAGAGTTCCACCAAAACATTGCCAAAGTAATTTTGCCCATTAGAAAGAAAGAAAATGGATTTCAACTCTGTAACAACTTCAGAAAAAATCATTTCACTTCTAGACCAGAGCCAGTCACAAGATGGATTGTGCTGGTCATTGACACTGGTAATTTTTAGGCAAAAATATCCTACTGAGAAATCTCATTAATGTCACTGCAGTCAAGCTCTTCCACACAGGGAGGCAGCTGGGTTGTGTCACAGAGATGAGAGGAAACTGTGGTGGGGCTGAGAGGAGGACAAAGTCAATGAGAAATTAGGCTGGGAAGTTCAACATCTCATACAACTTGCTGCTTCTTCCATGAAACACACTGAAGCTTCAGACAAGCCCTAAATGTGTTAACAAGGCACCTGACCCCAGATGTCCTGCTTGAAATAATGCCAGTTTGGAAGTCCTCAAGACAGAGCATCAGATGCCTCCCAGGCTGTATTTGATATGATTTCTCATTGCAAAACCGTCAGTGGAACGGTGATGTTTAGTTGCTTTCATCATCTCTGATAACACCTCAAGCCTGGTCCAAGTTCTTTAAGAGAGTAAAGAGGAAAAAAAAGTGTATTGGACACCTAATAAAGGAGAATTTGTAGTATCCAGTTAGTTTGAATTCAACTTAATTGTTTATTACTCTGAGGTCTCTGAAGGATAAAGAATATGGAATAAAATATTTCTATCACCTCAGCCTTTCTCAAAACATTCACAACCTGTTAAACACTAGGGTCACTAACTTTGAAATGATCTCACAATTTGATTTCATTATGTTTTAATTGCAAATGATACATTGAGGGGCTCATGGAGAGTGAGAAGCTGGGACCAGGCAACATTAAACCCCTGCTTTTTTTCAATTTTCCAGCCAGATGTACTGCAGGCAGGTGCAACACAAACTCCCAAAGACCCTGCTAACGTAAGGAGAGCCTGACCTAGAGGGACTGACGTGAATGAGCTTTTCAGGCCGTGTGCTTATTCAGTCCTGGCTGGGGAAAGGCTGCCAGCCCCGGCACGCGGTGCCAGAAGTGTGGTGGTTTTTTTAATGCAAAGTTGCAAAACCACAAAACTCATTTTTACTAGTGACCTTTTTACCACTAATTGTCAGGGTACTTAAAAAAAAAAAAAAGGAAAAAAAAAAGAAAAAAAAAAGCTGCTTTGGTCAGGGCTGAATTGACACCCCAGAGCCGCTGTCCCGGCAGCTGCTCCTGCACCCCGCTGCTGCTTTCCCAGTGCTTGCATCCAAACCCAACTGGGTCCTGCCTGGATGAGTCAGACAGCTTTCTGGGTTGTTGTTTGATTTTTTTTTTCCTCGCAAAGCAGCTTTTGATTGTGAAATAAATCACAAAAAAATAGCTGGAGTGTTGGAAAGAGGGAGCAGAGTTGGGGTGGGGTGCAGTCAAGGAGGGCCCAGGGCTGTGTGAAGGTGGCTGCTTTCCCCCCTTGCCCTCAGTGTCTCTCTCTCTAAGAACACACAGGCCTATTTTGCCCAATTTCTAAAGTTTTTTACACATGGCTAGTCAGTAGCTGCAGCTGGACTCACTGTCCCTTTGAGAGTTCAACCAGGTTTTGAACTCCTTTGCCCAGCTTTTAATTCTGATTCATTCCCTGGTTCCATTGGAACTGGCGACGTGTGAGAGGTGTGTTTGTGAGCAGAGCCTGGCCTACTTTTTCCACCTCCTCTGCTGAGGGATGAGGGACTGAGCCAAGGCTCAGCTGGGGGCACAGGCACTCTCAGCCAGGTGACCTTTTAAGCCCATCCAGTTCCACACTCTCCACACACTTTCATGGAGAATCCCAAATTCAAATTAAAAAAGGAGACCAGTCTATGTTGACAAGTTCCAATAAATTAAAACAACTCAATGTTCTTGACCTACTTTATTTTTAATTTTTTGCCATGTGGCACTTTTATTGAATTATAAGGGTTAGAAGAGACCTTAGACATCACCTTGTTCCACCCCTGCCATGGCAGGGACACCTCCCACTGCCCCAGGCTGCTCCAGCCCCAGTGTCCAGCCTGGCCTTGGGCACTGCCAGGGATCCAGGGGCAGCCCCAGCTGCTCTGGGCACCCTGTGCCAGGGCCTGCCCACCCTCACAGGGAACAATTCCTCATTCCCAATATCCCATCCAGCCCTGCCCTCCTCCAGCTTAAAGCCATTCCCCTTGGCCTCTCCCTCCATCCCTTGTCCCCAGTCCCTCTCCAGTTCCCCTGGAGCTCCTGTGGGCACTGGAATGGCCTCTAAGGTCTCCCTGGAGCCTTCTCTTCTCCAAGTGGAACACCCCAAACTCTCTCAGCCTGGCTTCTTCCCACCAGTTTCCAAGAGCCCAGATTGTCACACTGGGTATCTGTTGTCACTTTTACAGACAGAAAATAGAGAAATTTCCAGCTTGAATGAGAAAGAACCAGAATTTACAATAAAGCACTTGATGACTAATGACTTGGGGATTGTGCTCAGTCACATTAATGTGGTGAAGGAATCTCCTTTCTACAAAGGAATGTTGGTTTTGCTTGCTCTGTTTGTTATTTTTAGCCATTATCTCCCAAATTTTTCCCGTGGTTCAGAAGTCCTAAGGTGATTTCCTCTCCCATTCCAAAGTCACATCTTCCCTGAGTCCAGCAGCTACTGCAGGACAGCTTGGTTGTAAACTCAGGGTGGAAGCACTTTCCTTTGGTTTTCCTTCTGTCAGCAAATCCCAATTTTCTTTTTCACTTCCCAATATTTATAATTATCTCCAGAACATCCTCTTGGCCTCTCACTTGCCCAGGCTGGTTTGCAGCAGTGCTAAATGCTCAAAGCCATCTCTCTGCATTGGCCAATGGCAGCTCCTGCCTGGCCAAGCCCAGCAGGACAGGGATTCCTGGAGCACGAAATCTCCCGCCAGAGCAGCTGCTGAGGGAGCACTGGGTTGGATGGGAGGTGCTGGGGGGGCAGGACCAGCCCTGCATGCACGCCCACCTCTTGCCTGGTTTCGTCTCCACAATCATCACATGGTGCTGCATCTTCACGCACTTGCTCTCAAAAGCTCTTTGCGTTTGGAAACAAAATTTCAGCAGTAAACAGTTTATGAGCTTATTTACAGCTCAATTTACTGAGCATCCTGCCAGAACACCAAGGGAATGCTGTGATGTGTTGTCTTTTGAGTGTGGTCAACAGCAGAGAAGCCTTCCCAGAGTTTTTAATGCACTTTGGACCCTTCTCCTTCTTCCCCTCCCCATATATCTCACTAGTACCAGTGCAAGCCTTACTAGGAACACACATCTGGAAAATTACAGGAACCCAGAAAGGCAATGAAAGAAAATAAAAATGGGTCTAGAATGGGGAAACCTGTAATTTTCATAATTTTCAGGTTTGTTTGTTTTTGTTTTTTTTTAATTATCCCAAAGGATCTGTGCTTGAGATCTGCCAGCAGCCTGGGTAGATGGGCAACATGGCAGGGGAAAAAGTTCTGTGCCACCACTGCTGAGGTCAGAGGGAGATGCCAACAGGGCAGGCTCCACACCCCACACCAGCTGCTGCTTTTTCTTGGACTGGATTTTGAATTTCACTTCTACTACCTTTGAGCCTGACATTTTTCAAGCAATCGCCCCAAAGTCATTGAAACTTTGCTCTCATTTGAGGCCAGGGGAAGTCCTTACCCTCAATTGAAGTGCGGCAGAAACAAGAGAGTTCAAGGCAGTTTGGAAAAATGGACTTGAGATGTCCTGTGATCTCTGCCTCAGAAAGGGGCTGCTCAGAATTTCCTGGAGAACTCTGGTAATCTGAGGCTTAATTTGTTAATGTTCAAATTAGATCCAGTTCTGGAGCTCCTTAACTGAAAGCATCTATGACAGTGCAGAGGGCTCTGTCTTGACAAAATACCAGTTATGTCACGGTGAAGATGGAGATGGCCTTCCAAAAGACAGCTCTAAAGGTTAATTCTCTAAAGGTGCATCAGTGTCATGGTGTTTTGGGGCTCCTCAAGGAGCCAGTTCCTCCAAAGATGCTGCAGTGACCCAGGAGAGGGACTGTTGTCCCATTGGGACCCAAGGCACAGAGCTGACCCTCCAAAGCACCAGCGAGGTGTCTCAGGCCTCACATCTGGTTGAACTGAGGTTCTCTAGATGGTGTGAAAGGCGCCACAAATCACAAATCAGAGGTATGGCTGAACTGGGTGAGTGTGCGAGGAAAAGCCCTTGGGGCAGGATGCAAGGGCAGTGGCACAGCCCGGTGCCAGCCCAGCTCCCCGTGCCAGGCACAGCTCGGGCCCAGCAGGGACACACAGGCTGCTGGCACAGAGCAACAGCAGCCAAACCTGGGAGCCCTTCAGCTTCCCAGGCCCTGCTGGCCCTGCTGGCCCTGGAGGGGACACAGTGACATTGCCTGGGGCAGCGCAGGGTGAACCTGGGCTCCCCCCAGACCCATCTGGCTGCTCAGTTCAGCCGTGGCTGTGCCCAGCTCTGCCTGGGCTATGGCACAACACAGCCCTGGCACCAGGAAACATGGCACCCTGCATGTACAACCCAGCCCAGCCCAGTCCAGCCCGGCCCGGCCCAGCTCAGCTCAGCCCAGCCCAGCCCGGCCCGGCCCAGCTCAGCTCAGCTCAGCTCAGCTCAGCTCAGCTCAGCTCAGCTCAGCTCAGCTCAGCTCAGCCCAGCCCAGCCCGGCCCGGCCCAGCCCAGCTCAGCTCAGCCCAGCCCAGCTCAGCTCAGCCCAGCTCAGCTCAGCTCAGCTCAGCCCGGCCCAGCTCAGCCCAGCCCAGCCCGGCCCGGCCCAGCCCAGCTCAGCTCAGCTCAGCCCAGCTCAGCTCAGCTCAGCTCAGCTCAGCTCAGCCCGGCCCAGCTCGGCCCAGCCCAGCTCAGCTCAGCCCAGCTCAGCTCAGCTCAGCTCAGCTCAGCCCGGCCCAGCTCGGCCCAGCCCTGCCCGGCCCAGCCATCAAGCTGCTCCACAGGCCCTCACTGCTGCCAAGCTCCGAGATGGGTGAGTGCTGAGACTGTCCTGGGTGAGCAATCCCTGCTCCAGAGCCAGGCACAACCCCTAAACCAGACACAACCCCTAAACCAGGCACAACTCCTAAGCCAGGCTCGTCCTCTAGGGCCAGGCTTACGCCCCCAGCCAGGCTCACCCCAATCCTCTGTCCCCAGCTGGGCCAGGACCCCAGTGTGTGGCTGATGGTGACAAGCTGAGCTCACTGAGCTCACACTGTCCCAGCTGTGGATGCTGCCCACAGCTGTTGGATGTGACCGCTCCTCCCTGCACCATCTGAGCTTGCTGGGCTTGGAGCAAGCATGGACTCAGATCAACAAATCCAGACACAGGAGGAGAGGAACCTGTTTGAGGTTTGAGATGACAATTCTGCCCTCAGTTACACTTTCTTGAACTAGAGCAGAACAAGATACAGACCTAATTCTGATTATTTTTACACCTGCAAAGCCAATGAATGTGGAGGAGCAGTGCTTTACACTGGCACTGGTGCAACACCAACCACTGCTGCTGCTCGGTGCCCTGGATATTTTTTCTGCAAGATGGTTTCAAATGCTTGCAAGAGCTGAAAACAAAGAAATGAAATACCAGCCTCGTGCAGACTTTAAAATGAAAAATGTCCAGGAAATCCCTGCAAAGTTTTGGACTGAACAGGAAGATACATTACAGAACTTTTTCAACCTTTTTTTAATTTTTTTTCAACTTCCAAGCAGCAGAACACCAAAATGCTAACAGGCAGGGCAAATTGAGCAAAAATAAAATATTCTGTGGACTGGGTTGGAGAGTAAGGCAGTGTTTATTTTTTTATCCTTTACACTTTGGCCAGCATTTATCCCGAATGAAGGGAGCAAATGTTATTAGATTTCATGGAATGTAAATAAACAGTTATTGGTAAATACATTTTGGTGGTCTGCTTGTTACACTGCATGTCAGGAAAACTATAGGGAACTGGCAGGAGTTCAGACGTCTTCAAGGAACACAGAAAACAGACATATTTTACTAATTATAGCTAACAAAAACACTCTGAGATTACAGTTAAATTACATTAAAACATAACTTGTTGGCAAAGGCTGCAAGCATAATGCTTTGCCTATATCTTTCTGTATAATGTTTCATCAGAACAGAGCAGAACATCAGGGAAGGCTGGCCCAGCCCACGCCCTGCCCTGGGGCTGGCCCAGCTGGGCACCGTGTCCTGCAGGAGCTCCTGGTGTCCAGGGGGGCTGCCACGAGGGCCATGGCCTGGGTTTGTCTGCAGCAGGGACTGACAGGGCTGATCCCACAGCTCAGCTGCACCTCCCCAGGTGGCACGGGAAGGGCAGAGGGCTGCAGAGGGCTGGGGGGCAGGAGCAGTGGGGATTGAGGAGCAGGAGCAGTGGGGATTGAGGGTTGGGGGGCAGGAGCAGTGGGGACTGAGGAGCAGGAACAGTGGGGATTGAGGGCTGGGGGACAGGAGCAGTGGGGATTGAGGGCTGCATGGCTGGAGCTCCCAGCAGGAGCTTTGGTGCCCACACCACTGTGCCTGGAGGGTCTGAGCTGCCTCCAGCCAAGTCCTCACGAGGCTGTGAGCTGAGGGCCAAGGCTGCTCCACAGCAATGCTCCTTCCACCTCTGGATCTGCTCTGCAGCATCTCTGGGATGAGAAAGACAGAAAGAATGGCTCTGGTACAGAGCTCCTGTGGGCACAGGGACATGCTTGGGATATGTCAGGATACAGGAACCTCCAGCAAAGTTAAAATCAGAAATGTGCCTTGGCCCAAGCCTGGAATTCCCATTCAGTGGGTCCCCATTTCAGTGAAGGATTTCCCTCCTTACAGGAAGGGCACTGGACTGGCTGTCCCCATGCCCACAGTGCCCAGGAGCTGCCTGGGGCATGGCTCTGAGGGGAGCCCTGCTCAGGTCTTTGGCTGAGCACCCCCTTTGCTGCCCCCCAGCTCCCCTCGCTGCCAGACCCAGCCCATGGCACTCCTGCTCCACCAGCAGAACAAACCATTCCTGCAGGAGCAGAGCCCAGCAGGGAAGGGAGGTCTTTCTGCAGAAACCATTATGTTTTAATGACGTCCAGAGTTTTCAGGACAAATGGGCTGTTGTGAGTGAGTCCCCCCACTGCAGCACTGCAAGGGCCATGCCTGGAGATCAGTGCAGGGATCCTTGCATTACACTGAGTTCAATTACAAACTGTTCACTTCATGTTTGAAGAAGTTTGTGTGAAATACTTAAGAGAGATGCTCAGAAACATTGCATGTAAGCCGCACTGGGGCTCAAAAACCCAGGTGCAATATCTGTTCTGTTCTCCCATGGCTGCACGTCAGGAGATGGCATTATTGTTACTTTACAGAAGGTCTCTAAACTAGAAAAAAATTCCTTCCTTCTGCTGGTGGGATATTAAGACTGAGTGGTCCCTTGCAGGGTGATGCAGCAGGGCTGGAGGCTCAGCTGGGCCACAACGATGATCTGTTTTAAACCCAGGTAAATCAAGGTGGTCATTGATCTGATCCCAGCTTATCAGGAAGACATGAGTCATTTTGTCTGCCAAGTAAATGGAAGGGGAATGCACAGGCTAATCTGCCCAGAATATTAATAACACTTGTGCCACTGTGCACCACTCCAGAAACACACACTTCCTGGGGACTGGGTTATTCTTGCATCCGTGCCCCTGTGTAAAGAAATCCTGTGATGAAATCATGCTTCACCATTACCCCATGGTAATCTCTTCACTTGGACTGTCTTTATGTCACATTTATGGCCTCTTCTTTGCTGGGAAGATTTTTAAAGGGGATCTGAAGTTTGAAAGAAGACAGATGACAAGCTGTGATCACGAGGAAGAGAGGCTCACCATATGGAAATAGAAAGCCCTGGCTCCCTCCCCTATCACTCCTCCCCCTCCCCTGCTGAGTTTCTCTACTTCACATGATGCTATTGGGATTTGAAGATCAGAATACAAATTAAATTATTAAATGAGGAACAAAAAAAAAAAAAGAAAAAAAAAAAAAAACCAAAACAACAAAAAACCCCCCAAAACTTGGGCCTTTCCTCTCCATCCTTCCATGTGATCCATAATTAAAAACCAAAGTGGGGAAAACAACCCTGCTGGAAGCTGGCATTTGGGATCCAGCTCAGTTGCCAAGAGAAGGATGTAATGCTCAGGCAACATGTCTGTGCCTTTGCATGCTATGGGGGTTCATGCATGAGCTGCTTCTGGAGCTAAGGCATTGTTTTAATGGAAGACTTGTTATGGAGCATATTAATTGCATTATTTATTATTTACTTACTGGGAAAAGCAGGAGCACCACTCCTCAATCCAGTGCATGTTTCCAATACTGGACTCTTTGTCACCAAACCCACTCAGTGTTCCCAAGGCCAGGAGAGCTGAACCCCCATCAGATGCTTCCTAGCCATTAATCACTACCTGAATGCATGGCAGCACCCCCTTAAAGCCTGGGCAGTGAAAGAGAAATGAATTCATTCATTTTAGGCAGACAGAGCTTGAGCAGTGGCAGTTTCCAGGTTCATTTTGGCTGGGCAGTTTTAAAGGAGTGGGTGATGTGGCCAGGGTCACCCCCGGAGGGTGCCCAGCACAGGGCAGGGCCAGGGCCATGCTGGGGCAGGACACACTGTGCCCCAGGGCACTCCCTGTCCCTGGGTCAGCTCTCAGGCCTCCCACCTGCACCCCCTGGCACCTCGCAGGGATTCTGCATTCTTGAAAAACCCCAAGCACACACAGCAGGCCCCGAGCTTGTAAAATCTGTCCCCATTTTCAGCACTGACCTTGGGCTCAGCTGTTGGCCTCAGTGGCCAGACTTACAGAATAAGCACTTAGTCCCCTTAGTGCAGGTTTGGGCTATGGACATCCCATTTAGGCACCCATGTTTGAACACTGCTTCCTTTAGCCAAAATAAATAACTGAATCAATGCTACACAGAGTTTAATCTAAACAGGTAATGGACTCCAGCTCAGATATTCCCTGTATTCCATCGGCAGGTCCTGGAGATGGCAAACTGAAGCCTGCTTTTATAGTGTGCCAGCTCAGGGACCTGTTCCCAATTTGCAGATTTGGCCTGTTGCATTCTAAAAGATGTTTAATATACTCGATGCCTGTTTGTGTTAATGTTTACCATTGAAGTTCTTCATTATTTGATGTTATATTTGGCCATAGCGTTAAAATTCCATTGGACCGACTGAAATCTAGTGTCAAATCAAAGCCAAAGAATCATCTTTGTGATAGACTTTCAGCTCCCATCCAAACACTTTAAAAAACAAATCTCAATTGTAAGTGTTTGTAGCTTTTCTTCCTTTTGCCAGAGGAACAGCAAACACTTTATTTATGGGCTGTGTTTTTATATGCGCAGCTCTGGAAGAGCTGAGCCTAAAGCCATGGACCAGCAGGGAAGCACAAGCTGCTCTGCCAGGAGGGCACAGCCCCGTCCCTGCCAGGCTCAGGAGGGAATGGGGATGGCTGAGAGCCCTCTGATCCCTTCTCCAGGCCCCAGCATTTGGGATACCAGCATTGCCTACAGTCCATCCCACCTAAACCCCACACCCTGGGGCACAGCTGATGGACTGCACAATTCTGCTGCCTGGAAACGTCCTGGGTTTGTTTGGGTCACAGCATCCCAGAATGGTTGGGTTGGAAGGGACCTTAAAGCCCATCCCATCCCATCCCATCCCATCCCATCCCATCCCATCCCACCCCTGCCATGGCAGGGACACCTCCCACTGTCCCAGATGCTCCAAGCCCCAATGTCCAGCCTGGCCTTGGGCACTGCCAGGGATCCAGGGGCAGCCCCAGCTGGGCCAAGGGCAGGATTTTTCCATGGGAAGTCAGTGATAAAGGATCAGGAATCAATCCCCACATGCCATGGGGAGTCATAGCCTTTGGGGGTGCTGAGGACGCTGGGATCTCACAGAGTTGGAGCCTGCAAATCACACAGGGCTCACAAAGCCCCTGGCATGGCTCAGCAAGGCCACAGCAAACATAAAGAGAGGTTTGCCTAAGTCCAGATGTTCCTGAACTCAAAGGAAAATATGATGGCCTGGATTAAAAACTGGGAATCGAAATTTAAACATAAAGCTGGGAGGTTAGGTTTGAGGAACAGTCAGCAGATATTCTCTTGGGCAGTTAAAAGGGGAGCTCTGTGAAAAGCCCCTTCTGCAGCCCACCAAAAAACTACCCAAGTGGACAAGGATGTTTCAAACTGTGTCCCCTCTCCAGAATATTTCCTCCAAATTTTTAATCAAAATTAAGATACTTTGCATTTAAGTGAACTTTTTCTTTTTTTCGGGATGGTGTTTTTTGAATCTAATGATAATAAGTTAAATTTTGTAAATGTCATCTCAGTACATATTAACATTTCTTTTGACAGTATTAATTGGCATATTTTGATTAACAAAGAGTTCCCACTTTGTTCCAAACTGGATTTCTTTCTGAAATGGGAAAATTTGCCTGCAAAACTTTTCTCAGCTTTTGTTAAATGCTGAGAAACCAAGAAAAAAAGAACCACAGCATTATAGTGAAGTAAGAATTCTATACTCCCGATGTGTAAGCAGAGGATGAGGACAGAAGACTTCTTCAGTTCTAGCACACAGCCTTGGCCATCCCCAGCTGTGTGACCTTCTGTATCCTGGGCTGGACAGCCCATCTCCCACCTGACCCCAGAGCTGTTGCCTGCCTGATGCAGGCAAGAACCCTGTGCAGCTTTATGTGTAAGAGAAACATTTTTCTCCTTCCAGTAAAACAACTACTGGCCTTACAGGGGGTTGAAGCAACTTCCAGCTTAAGTCAATAAAATAAAAAAATCCCAGAATCCCAGAATCATTAAGGCTGAAAGAGACCTCCCAGACCATCAGGTCCAGCTTGTGCCCCATCCCCACCCTGTCCCCAGCCCAGATCACTCAGTGCCACCTCCAGCCCTTCCTGGGACACCTCCAGGGATGGGCACTCCAAACCCCCCTGGGCAGCCCCTCCCAATCCCTGAGCCCCCTTTCCATGGGGAAATTCCTGCTGTGCCCACCCTGGGCCTGCCCTGGCCCAGCCTGAGGCCGTTCCCTCTGCTCCTGTCCCTGTTCCCTGGAGCACAGCCCGACCCCCCGGCTGTCCCCTCCTTCAGGGGGGTCTAGGAGGGGCTGTGCTCTTCCCTGAGCCTCCTCTGAGGAACACTGAGGGGCTTGGATCTGAGCATTCCAACAGCTGGGACAGGCTCTTCTGTGTAAGTTGGACTCTTCCATTGGCTCCACTGAGCAACCCCAATTTTTATTAGCAGAGGATCCCAATATCAGCACTTGCTGAGCTATCCCAAGTCATATCAGTGACAAATCTGGCCTCCAGACACATTTATCACATCTGCCACTTCCAAATAAAAGGGGCTCATTGCATCAATGAAATGGCATCAGAGGAAACTTAGAGCTGAGGCAATATGTTAAACATTAGCCACAATGCTCACAGGCCTAGGAAGGCCTGATAAGCCATGATTAAACTTAATTATGGATTATTTTATATTACCTACCTCCAAGCACTGTGGAAAATTGCTTCCTTTTAACTGCCTTGGCGGCTCCCTCTGACCATGCACATTCTGGGGGGATTTTCTCATGATTGATGTATTTGTTTACCGAGCTCCCTGCTCAAACACGGCGGATCCTCCCTTTAATCAGAGGTGTGAATACCTTAATAGTTGTCAGAGCCCACATTAACCTCTTGATTAAAAGACATCCTCACACTTACCATTAAAGAAATACATGAAACAAATTAAATTTGTATTCTCATTATAAACCCCACAAAGGGAAAATAATAATTTGGTGTTCATGTACTTGGCTCATTGGTATTTCATCAAGTTGTACCTTACAAGAGAAATGGGCTTTTTTTCCTATTTTTCTCCTTTTACCAATGAGAGGGAAGGGTTTTGGTGGGCTGGGTTCTATTTTTGCCTTTGCCTAAGGGCAAAAAGCTCCATGAACATCATTTTTCACTCAACTTCCTTTGCTTGCTTGTCTACACTGGCTATTACTCTTGTTGGCTACAGCAATATTACCAATAAAATAAACATGTCAAAATTCAGAAGCACAAACAAGTTCATCTGTGACACAAATTTTGCCTGGCAAATAATTCTCCTTGTTTCTGTAAGGGCTTCAATTTCTTGTGGATTCAAAGCAAATTCATCTTAAATTTGATGCCTCAGTCTTATTTTTCTTTCCCAATCTCATTAGGGTAAAAATAGCAAGGATATCCATATGATTAAAGACTTCATGTGCAAGAAAGCAATCTGGTCATAGTGCTCCTTAGCTTTATGTACTTCTTTCTATTTGACAACATTAATTTGCCATCTGTCAGCTCAGTTACAGAGTTTACTTGCTGCTTGCTTGGCGTTCACCTCCCCCTTTTTCGTTGTCAGCTGTTTTTAATAGTTTGGCCTCCTTGAGTGGGCCATTTATGCAGATTTGAAACAGGAGAAATCCTAAAAACTGACCATATGGGAACCCACTTTGTACTCCCCAGGCTGTCATAGCCATGCACAGACCTTCTCCCCCTTCTAGGCACCTCCAGCACCTCAAAAATCCAATTTTTCCATACCTCCAGAGCACCTCCCATCTGGGGGACTCTGGATCATCACACCACAGACACAAACAGATGCATTTTGCTCTCTTGGGCAGGTCAGCCAAATTGTACAAGATTTCCTGGGAGCTGCATTCAGCCCTGAGCATGCAACCAGATAAAAGGTAAAAACGGAGCAGTTTTCCTTTTCTTGGAAAAGCTCTGGGTTTTGGGATAGGAGGTTTTGGAACAGAGCATCTGGGCCAAAGGACTGACATGGGAGGTGAGGTTAGCTGTCAGACTGACAGAATTCCATCAGCATGGGCATTTTTTTTCCAGATCCCAAATATTTAAACCTCCAAAACTCATATATGAAGTTATGAGTTATTCTTCTGATTACAGGTACATCAGCTTATATATCTGAAATCCCACCTATTCATTTGAATATACAGGGGAAAAAAAAAGTCCATTTTTTTCCATGTCATTTTTCTGCCAGTTGAAGAGATTCAGGATCCTCGTGGGCACTGAAGTGAAAAGCCAACATGAAGACTGATGATTGCCTCATTCTAAAGGAAGAGCAGAGCTGTGCACTGCCCAGGGCTCCGTGGCTCGTTTCTGATGGGGAGTGTAAGCACTGTAAGTGCTGCCCATTGCCCTCAGGGTGCCCCAAGCTCCTGCTTCTCTCCCTGACTTGGGAGAGGGGAACTGCATTTGGAAGGGTTTTCATGCTCAGAAGCAGTGAAATCACCTGCAAGGAAGTGAATGAAATGTTTTGTGTTAGCATGAGAATTCCTTAGTTTGCTTTGCTTCTGTCCCATTCCAGGAAAAAGTCACATTATCAGGGCTCCTGACTGGTTTGCACTGGGGATTTGCTGCCTTCTTTCCTGGTTGCCTTTCCAGAAACTAATTTTTTAATGATTAGAGAAAAAGGTAAAAGCTCAAAAGCTTTTCAACTGAAAAGCCAATAGGAGCTGTAGAACAGTATCTCGGGTCTACAGAATTTAGACAGAAAGGACCAGGGTTTGCCTTCACACCCATGCAGGGAGGACACCAGGGGTGGGAGATGTTCGTCTGGGGGACCTTCACCTGCTTTGGGCCTCTTTGCTGAGATCAGCCCAGCAATCCAGAACAAGGGCTGGGCAAGGTCAGCAAGGTCCAGCTCAGAGGGCACCTGGAGCTCAGCTGAGAGTGTTTTTGCTGGTTTGGAATCAAACTCTGGGCAGAAAAACACTGTTTTTCTGTCCACTGTTGGGACAGATCCTGTCAAGGAATCCTGAAGAGAGCTGCAGGTGATGGGGACAGAAGGGTGACCCTGCCTGGGCCAGGCTGCTCAGTGGGACAGTCACTATCAGGAATTCAGGCACAAAGTTGACAACACTTTCTATCAGGACTGCTATTTCCAGCAAAGGGAAGATGGAAAGGTTTCCCAGCTCTGATGGCATGAGCAGCCATGAGAAGATCACCCCAGAAAGGGAAGTCTGACTGAGCCAGAGCCAGAGCAACAAGTCCAGCCCCGCTGCCCCAGTGGGAGCCCAGCCAGATGTGTGCCTGCCTCTGGGGCTGGAGCAGCCCTCTAATTCATAACAGTCTCCAGGCTGCTCTCATTTATGTGGGGGCCAGTGCTCAGCTGGCTCAGACAGAGTTCAAAGGCTGCCCCGAGCAGCTCTGCAGGCGGGATGGCCACCGGCAGGGCCCAGGCCAGCACCTGGCACCATCCTCCCCATCCACCCATGGCTGTCTTGCACAAAGGGCTGGTGGGCACCTGGTGGCTCTAACAGGCTGCCAAAGGTCCATCCCACCTCCTCCAGGTACCTGCTCTGCTTTGCATCACCTCTCTGTAATGCACAGATAGGCCCACATTGATGCAGGGTGCAAAAATGCAGCCCCCAAAGACACCCCACCAGGGTGTGCTGGGGACAAAGCTCATCCCATACTGCCTGCCAAAAACACCTCTTAAACTTGGTACCAAAGGCAGCATTTCATATTTCTGAAATGTAATCCCTGCTCCAAACATCTCCAGTATCAGCACATGTTAGATTCAGGTATCCAAATATTTAAGAGTCTCTTTTAGGGCACTGTTGGCCAAACCCTGCCTTGCGTAGCCAATGTGCTGCTATAGATGACAGAAGTTATAATAATGGCAAACAAGTCCATCAATGTTTTGACCCAAACAGAAATGCTGAGGATAAAAGAACATCAGCATGGTGGTGTTGGCAAAATGGGGCTGAAATGTTCAGTTTAAGGAAGCTGAGCCATTTTTATTTGTAATAAGGCCTGACAGCTTTCAGGACATGCTGTCTTTACAGAGGCTGGATTCATTCTAGAAGCACATTCACTTGCACAAGGTTTAGTGAACCAACCAGACCTCCTCCTTCTCCTCTCTGGGAAGACTCATTAGCTGCAGGGAACTCAGTGTGAATGGGAGGGGTGTGCTGGGTAATTACACCAGCACCTCTAAAATAAATAATCAACCCACTGTTGATGTGACTGCAAACCTGGAATGGATCCTCATTTTGGGCTGGGAGAGGGTCTTCAGCAATACTCTGTAGAGTACAAAGGAAAAAAAAAAAGGAAATTGACTTTAAAAGCAACCTTTTAATAGTACTGAGGTGTTGACAAAATCCTCAGGGAGTAAAGGAGCTCCGTCACACAGGATGGACTCTGCTTGGGAAGGGGCTGCTGGCATCTGCTTGGAGCTTTGCTGGGGACAGGAATTCACTGGCTGAGGGGCTGCTGCTGTCCCTTGTGCCTAGAGGAGATGCTGCAGGGGTGTATAAGCTGGTCCTGCCTGCGGCACTGACTTCCAAGTGCTCTGATCCCTTAAGCATCCATGGTCCAGTAAAGGATATCAGCAATGTTCCACACTGGCACATCCTCTGTAACACCACAGGTGCCTCTGCTCCCCTCTGCAGCTGTGACCACCACCAGGGACAGCACAGGATGCCTTCCAGTCCCTCTCCCCACCTGGGCAAAAGCCACACCTCAAAGACTCACCTTGTTTTAATTACAGGGACAAATGAACTGCACTTACCCATATTTTGGTCATGCTCTGCTATTTCAACCTCCTAAAAGGGAAATGAAAACCCTCTAAGTAACTGAGTTTTACAGACCTTCCTGTCCTGAACTTGTGCTGCTGTCCTGGGTCACCTGCAGAGCAAAGTCCTGGTTGAGACTGCCGGAGAGGGACAGCAGAGTCCAGCACTGCTGCCATGCTCTGCTCCTCCCTGCCTGACTTCAGCCCCCTCCTCTCCCTCTCAGCCTTCCTTTCCTTAAACACTTTGAAGCTTCTTTTGCATCGTGGTCGGTTTTCAGATGCACCATAACAATGCACATGCTGGGAATGCTGGGGTTAAGCATGGGAATGCAAGCATTGTGGAAATAACTTGGCTTTTGTTTTTCTTTTCCTTCCCCCTTTTTCCTTTCTATAAACCAACTTTTCCACTTCTCCAGTATGTTGGCACTTAGAGCTTGCTTGGCCTATTAATAGAAACAGGGACTGAAGGGGGTCAGAGAAATTATCTGTTTAGGGAAATGAACAGAGGCTGTTGCAAGCTCTCAGCCAGGATTCCAGCAGGTAATTCCATGTGCAAGGACCTGCACATCCAAGCATTCAGCTGTTGGGAACTCAGTGGCTGTGATTCATGACCCAGCTGTCACTGTCTTCATGCCCTGTGTCCTTTGTGGACGTTTTTGGGGAAAGATGTCAGATGCTGGTGAGTGCAGCTATCCAGGGACATCAAGTCATGGACACACAGAATGGTTTGGGCTGGAAGGGATCCTAAAGCTCATCCCATTCCACCCCAGCCATGGCAGGGACACCTCCCACTGCCCCAGGCTGCTCCATCCCCAATGTCCAGCCTGGCCTTGGGCACTGCCAGGGATCCAGAGGCAGCCACAGCTGCTCTGGGCACCCTGTGCCAGGGCCTGCCCACCCTCACAAGAGAGAATTTCTTCCCAATGTCACATCTAACCCTGCCCTCTGTCACTTAAAGGCATTCCCTGTGTCCTGTCCCTCCATCCCTTGTCCCAAGTCTGTCTCCAGCTCTCCTGGAACCCCTTTAGACACTGGAAGGGGCTCTGAGGTGTCCCCAGAGTCCTCCCTTCTCCAGGATGAGCAGTCCCAACTCTCCCCCCCTGGCTCCAGTTGCTCTTCAGTTTCTCACTCTTCATCAATGTCATGGGGACATCTTTATGCTGTTCCTGCAGTGCTTTGGACACTGATGGCTGTTCCAAAACTCTTCTCAAAAGCAGAATAACACCAGGGCAGTTTCAGCTCCTTTTCTCTGGCCTGTTGCAAAGTGCCTGGGGAAGTGCTGTTGTAGGCAGATCATAATTAATAATTAGCATTATTTATAGTGGGGCCTGCAGAACAGAATTGAAAGTGTCATCAGATTTTACATCCAAAATATTGTCTCAGTCAGTCCTTTCTAATTCCCAGGCATTGCTGTGGGAAGATACAATTGCACATGTGAATACTTTCCCATGCCTCCTCTCCATGTGCCTATTTCCATGTGTAAAGCATCTGGGAATGCTCGTAGGGCCTCGTTGGAAATGCAGTGTGTGTGTGTAAATTGTTGCTTGTCTACATCTGTGTATCTAATTGCATGTGAAAATCACTACTTGAGTTGCATCAATGAAATACAACTTTTTGAAAATACGGCTTGCATGTGTTTCTCATTCATTTTAGTGAGGCACAAGATGATCCAGTTGAAAAACAGTAGCTAAGACCAGATGTTCTTCTGCTCCTACAGCGTGAGAGAAGCAGCTCAGCCTTAAGAAACTCAAAGCTGCTCAGCTTATGATACTTGCAGCATCATGGGAGAGAAAGATCATCTCCTCCAGTGGCCTCCCTTCCCAAGGACCCACTGCTAAGGGAAAATGGCAGGAGTTCACCTTTGCTGCCAGGGATTTAGAACCAAGCACCAAGGCTTCTTCAAGTGCTGATGAGCAATGGCTGGATGTGTGTTCTTTGGAGGCAACAAGGGGACACTCCTGGGGACACTGCTGGCCAGTTAAGACTGGACATATGGCAAAGGTTTAATAAAATATATGATGGGAAGGGTAACTTAAACAGCTTTGCCAAAATGTCATTTTAAAACTATGTGCCTAATTTCTAAACAATTGAGTTTTAAAGATTAAGTAACTCCTTGAATTTTTCCACAGCTCTGCTGCTACTTGGGTCATATTTCCAAATTCAATGTACCTCTTACTCCTCCACTTAAAACATTCACTTTTCATTTAGACCTGCAGGAAAAACAAAATCTGGATTACTTTCAAATTATTGGCCAAGCTCAAAGAGACATCCAGCCCTTTATGGGGTGCAGATAAAAGAGCTCAGAGTCCCTGCTCTGCCAGGAAAAATGTTCACTTTCTGTGAAATGCATTAAGAAATCAAATGAAGCGCTTATTAAACTTTTAGATGCAAGAATCTGAGAATTGGACAATGATGCATGCCTATGTCAGATGCTTGAGATGAGATGGAGCCTGTCATAAACTGCTGCTGGATGCATAAATGAAGCTCCCTGTGCCCTTCCCCAGCTGCAGGGTATTGAAGCAGGAGCTGCGGCTGAAAGCACTCTTTGTGAGGATCAGCTCCAAACCCTTCTCTTTATTTACCAGCTTGCTGAGACTGACAAAGTATTTGATATCTTGGAGCCTCCAGCCTGAGAGCCTGGCTTGTAGCCATAGCTCTCAGTGATTGTTCCTGCTTTGGCATTTATTTTTCAGTGCCCTGACCTGCACATGTCTTCCTGTCCTGTTGGCAAAGGACCTCAAGCAGAAGAATTTGCTCCACACTCTCTTCCCTTCCACCTCTTTCGAAACCCTCCAATAAACCCATTCTGGGTGCTGTCTTCCAGAACATATGAACCTAATCCTTCTCTTTTCAAAGCAGCATTGGATATTCCATGGCTATTCTGAGGGATTAATTATCCTTCTGATGAGAGGTGTTTGAGTTGGCAGAGGTGCTCCCTGCCCACTGCAGGTGTTGGAAGTGCAGCAGCACCTGAGGAAGTGAGGACTGTTAAAGAGTTCTCCTTCTGCCCATCAGGTCTGAGGTCACCTTCACAGACACTGCCAGGCTGTACAGGTCATCTCTCTGCTTATCAACCCCATGGACTTCACTGCTGCTGCTGATAAACCCACGAGCAGGTGGGGCTTGCAGAGCCCACCCAGTTCCAGCAGCTGTTGAAATCTCTTCACTTCTCACTGCTAAACTTACTGCATTTGATCTGTAAATGGAGGCAGGACAGGATCTCAGTTTATAAATGTAAATATGTGAATGGGGCTGCTGCAAGTAAGGGTGGCTGTGACCCCAGGTTTACACCCGAAGATGCAGCAGAAATCTGCCAAATTCCCTGGGAGCTCAGTGAGAAAAGCAGTTTGTACTTTTGCCTTGTTTAGGCAAATACAAAACATGCACAGCTAAATGATAGTAAAAATAAATATCTATTTTTTTTGCTTTATAAATGACCATATTAAATAATGAGTAAAGGTTTATGTTCATATGGTTTGTCGAAAAAGTAAGATGCATGGATGCCAGAGAGACCACTTACCTGGAATATGCTGCTTAAGATACTCTTGCATTCTTCCTTTCTCCTGGCAAGGTCATATCCAGCTTAGTGATGAATTCTTTTCTAATTACAACTTAAACAGAGGATTTGAAATATTTGAAACCTTACCTGCACATTTGGGCATATATTTTTGCTCCTGTATTGACTTTTACATCACGTACCAGCAGTGAGACTTTGAAGGAGTAAGATATTAACATATTAACAGGGATCTCAAACCCTAAAACATCCGAGGTCAGGCTGCTGCATTGACACCAAACTCCTTCATCTGTAGGGTGACTTGGGCTCCTCTCAGCCAGCTGGGCCCTGCAGGATCATTGGAGCTCCCAGGGGCTCCTTGGAGCCAACCTTGTCCTCACCTGGAGCACCCCAGTGTTCCCATGCTTTGCCATATATTTATTTTCCCAGCTTAATGTGGCAGTTCAGATGATCTAAAATCATCTTTAAATGTCCTGGGACATTTTCCATTTGCTGTGAGTGACTCAGCAATCTCACAATGATGAGAAAAAATGCCTTGAAAGTCCATTTTCTCCAGATGCCCACCTGGCTGACTCCATCTCTCTACTGCTTCCAGTGATGGAATGAAATCCTGACAATGCCATGTACCTCAAAGCACTGAATTAATTCCTTTCAGAGCAATTTCCTAAGACTCAGCAGTCTTCAACCAAGTAGGCTCTGGCAGAATGGTGGTCAGAATCTCCCTCCACTCATTCAGAACATGTTATTGCTGGTGTGGGAAGCAGATCCAGCCGACCAGTACTGCCTGCTTCCAAAGAAAACACTCACTTTACTGTATCTGGTGTTTTGAAATGTATGAAAATAAATTATTTATTATCATGACTTTTGGGCTGAACCTGTTTATATGGGCTTGCATCTGTCTGATCTGAAGACTGAGTCACTGACTGACAGACACCCTCTTGGCTAGTCCCGTTACTTACATTACGTCCATTCTATTCCAACAGCTTAAATAAAAATAGCAAGTTTGAAACTTCTCTTCTGTTGGCATTTCTTCATAGAAACAGGGTGTTTCTTAAAGAAACATCAAATCACTCTTAAAGAGGTCAGATGTGCAGGGTGAAATGGCAGAATTAATGGTGAGACTCCCTGGCTGCAGCTTCCAGCCCAGCTTTAGCCCCCTCAGCTGCTGTGCTGGATGCCAAGAGAATGGCTGAGGAGGTTTGGACATTTAGAGCTTCCCACAAATATCAGTCAATGACAACTAAAAACCTGCTCCAGTCCAAAATCTGCTCCAGTCCAAAACCTGCAGCCCTTCTGCCCCTGCCAGCCACTTCCACATCTGGCAGCTGGGGCAAACCCAGAAGCAGTATTTCCACTGACACCAAGTTAATTCTTTTTCCTCCTTTTCACTTTGTACCCTCTCAGAGCAGTGAAGACTGAAGTGAGAGCTGCAGAGGAGCCCCTTAGAGAGGGAGCATGAGGGAGGGGTGGGACTGCAGCAGGGACTCCCATCCCTGTGGCAAGGATATCATACAGAACTGGGGAAATGTGACTCAGTAGAAATACAATTTCTTCATTCTCCCATCCAGCAAGGTGCCAGTGTCTCTGGAAATTACAGGTCCTTACCTGGCCTGTCCTTTGGATGACTCTTTGCAGGGTATTGAGACCACAAAGGATTGGTCACACAAATTCAAGCTGCAATACCCACCGGAGTGTCTGTCTGCCAGGCACCAAGACAAAACCAAACGACAGTCATGCCTTACTACTGATGGTTTGAATCCTTCAGCATTTTCCATTCTAAATACTCTGCTCAGGATCAGGAGCCCAAATATATCAGATGGGCAGTGAACACTGTGACTGGCCCTATATCCCAGAACTCCTAATTCAGTGAGTGGAGCCACTGCTGGGCTGGATGTACAGGTGATCAGCCAAGGCTTTTCCACCTAATACTCATCTCCATGTATCTGAGACAAGTGTCTGGTCACTATTTCTCCCTGCATTCACAAATTGTTTGTAAAGGAGAAGAAGCAATTCAGTGGAGTCTGGAATTGTGCAGCCGAGGAGAACGTGCAAAGATGAGGAGGATCCCACACCTTGGAGCCACAGGCAGGATCTCAGTGAGTACAGCATTCTCCACTTGCTGTGCGCATGCAAGCGTGGAGGACCATGAGTAGGATGTGTGTTTGTGGTGGAGGAGGAATGCAAGCTATGCTCTGTGTGGATGGAATATGCCTGGTGCTGAAAGCTGTGGGATGGAAGAATGAATGCAGTTGTATTGGAAGAAGGAGGAATGCTTACAGTATTTTGTGTCCTCAAATGTGGATTAGCTTGGAAAGGGATGTAAGGTGGGAAAGACATATCCTGAACACCTGTTTCTACATCTGCATGGTTTTTAACTCATTTTGGAGACAGCATGCCTTGCTCCTCACTCTGTCTTTGTTCTCCACTAGGGTCCTTTCCATCTCACACAAAAAGAATTCCTCCTCTCTTGGAAGTCACCTGTCTTTCCAAGAGTGCAGTGGTGTCCATGTGCATGTGTGAGGGCTGTGGAGGCTGGCACACATCTGCCTATGGAAGAAAGGAGAACTGGAGCAGCAGAATTCACCCACCCTGGAACCAAACTTCCTCCTGCTGCTGCTGCTCTGACTGTGCGCCATGTCCTCTGACTTCCTTGGTGTTGGGTGGCTGCTTTCATGGGATCACACTGAATCCCAAACTGGGTCAGGCTGAGGGACCCCAGGGCTCAGCTGTGTCACCTCCTGCCCCAGCAGGGCCATCCCAGAGCCCAGGGCACAGCAGGGTGTGCTCACAGCTCTGCAATGTCCCCAGGCAGGGACACTGCACAGCCCCTGCACCATCTGCTCAGGGCTGGCACTGCCAGGGCAGCAGTTCTGCCTCCTGGGCAGGGGCAGCTCCTGGGCTCAGGCCCTGCCCGTGGCACTGGGGCCATGGCTGGGCCTGGAGCAGAGCCTGGGGTGCCCTGAGCTGCACACAGGGACAGAGTGGGGACACAGGGACAGACTGGGACACAGGGACAGACTGGGGACACTGGGACAGACTGGGGGACACAGGGACACACTGGGAGAGACTGGGACACACTGGGACACACTGGGGACACAGGGGGACACAGGGACACACTGGGACACAGGGACAGACTGAGGACACAGGAACAGACTGGGACACACTGGGACACAGGGACAGACTGGGACAGACAGGGATGGACAGACAGGGGGACACTGGGACACTCAGGGCCACTCAGGGCCAGCCAGGGCTGAGGCCCCTCTCTCTCCCTGGGCTCCTCTCCAGGCTGAGCAGCCCCAGCTCCCTCAGCCTTTCCTGGGCACTGAACTGCTCCAGCCCTTGCTCAGCTCCAGGAGCTCCTGGCCCTGCTGTGCTGAGGATCCAGAGCTGGACACAGCAGCCAGAGGTGTCCCCAGGGCTGAGGTCTCTGACCTGCTGGGAATGTTCTTCCTGATGCCTCCAGGATCCCACTGGCTTTCCTTCCACAACTGAAGCTGCCATTGAAGTCAGTGGGAATTTGGCCAAGTTGAGATACTCAGGATGGACTCTTTGGGGGGGTGCAGTTCTGGCAGCCACATTCCCAACTTCCCTCACAAATAAGAGATGTAATAAGTTTGCAAACAGTGCTATTCTTACTTCTGTCAGCAAAAGAAATTTAATTGATTTATCAAGAAGCCAGGGCTAAAAGTCTCTCCAGAGGCAATGGAAATATAAGCACTTTCATTGACCTCTGAAAACACATGATTTATGGGAATAACCACTTATTTACCTAAATTCCCACAAGCTGACCTGAAAAGATTAGCCCTTCATCTGCAGTGGCAGGGGACTCCACAGAGGTAAAGTCACTGAAGGAGAAAAAAGCACCAACAGAATAAAAAGAAAAAGTATTACTGAAAACCAGAAATGCACTGAAGGCATAGAAAGTAATTTTTCCTAAGCACTGTAACAGAATCTGGCTTGGCAGTGCTGTAGGGCTGTGGATGGACACAGACTTGTCTTCAAGTGAGTTTGGTTTGGCTGTTGGCAATTAGGAACTTGAAAGGAAATTTGGAAACACAGTAATAATAATTTCAGCTCGGAAATGCAACAACTCCCCAGACCTATAGCTACATTCCTGCTGTCTGTTCCCAGGGAACCTCCACACATTCCCCTCCACGGAGTGCTGGGCTGGATGAAGTCAAACTCCACTTTGGAAAGTAATTTTTACAGGATGGCTCCCACCCCTCAACGCTCTGCTGGGTATCTGGTTGCCAACTCTTCCTAATGGATCACAGAAACATTTAGGCTTCAAGATAAATTCTTGTACAAAAAGCTCTACATTTCTGTCACGGTATTTCCAGCAAAATGACTGACAAACTCTCAAGATGTCCAATGGAATAATTTAATGCATTAGACTGGACACTCCATAGTGCCTCCCTTCTGGAAAGATCAAGAGTTTTGTTCATTAAGATTTGGCCCTGAGATTCAGAGGGTGCAAATGAGATGCACGCGCCTGCTTATCAGCCCCCACAGCAAATGCTAGTTCTTAAATGTTCCTTCAAAAAAGACTCAATGAAATTAACATTCCTCCTTGCAGTCCCAGCACAGCCAGCTCCTCTGAATTCAGTCAAGAAATATGAAGAAAATGAGCCATTTCAGATGTCAGATCCAAAATACATGCTACTCTGTGTGCAAAAAAAGCATTGGGAAAATAATATGGACCACCATCAGTTTGGATGTGCAATGTTTGAGCTGATCTGGGATCTTGTGTGATCTGGGAAGGGCAGAAATGTAAAGAGAAAGCCCAGCAATCATCAAAAGGAGATCAGAACAGAATCTGTAAATACATTCGTCTAGAGAGTAAAAAGTTGGTCAGACCATGCCCTGTGGTGTCTCTGAACCAGGACTGATGCTCTGTCATGCCCCAGAGTCTCATCTGAAGCCACTCTTTGATCTTCTCATGGGTTTTAAGTAAAGAAATTGTAGAGTCCATCAGGATCAGGCCACGAGAACCTGAAGCCAGATTTGGATCTGTCTCTGTGGGTTTGGCTCATTCCTAGGCAGAAGTGAAAATGTGCTTGGTGGTCTGATCCAAGACTCCAGCAAACAGGTGAGTTGGCTTTGTGCAAAACCACTGCATAATTCTGCATGATTGGCACCCTTCACTTAGAGAGGCCTGAGCTGCATTAGCCACCAATAAATGACACTGACAAGGGGTGGGGGAGATTTGGAATGGAGTTGGCTCTGTTCAAGGTGGAGGTTCTCTCATTTTCATGAACTCAAACCCACACTGGAATGGAAAGTAAAAGAATAAAATATCTACCAAGCCCCTAACAGCAAGGAGAATGCCATTTGTCTTAAAAGAAACAAAAAAATCCCCCTTAATGTGATAATCTTACCACAACTAATTATTTCAATGAAAACAACACCAACCAAGAAGTATCCTGGAGTCAGAGGCATGAACTTCGAGCTGGTAGGTCAGTGGTAACATATCTTGTTTGGACAAGCCTGACAAAGATCTGCTGAGCAATATCCACCAGGGCCAGCAGTGCTTGGCTGCCTGCGCCGCGGTGCAGAGATGGGTGTGGATCACAGGGTCACTGCTCCTCCACGCACACCAGCCAAGCAAAATGAAGCATGGCCAAGCCCTCCTCAGCTGATGGCAAGAGGGAAATGCTGAAAAGTCCTAAAAATGGCTGCTATGCATGAACTGGGAGATGGTTGCAGTAACAATGACCTGGATCTGCATGTCCAGCCTCTCCCTCCTCTGCAATGGCCTCCATGCTGTGTTTTCACGTGTGCTGCAAAGTTATGTGTCCAGCCTACAGCTGTGCCAGGGATGTCTGCACCACAGACTGCAGAGGAACCTGGAGCTGTGCCTCACCAGGGCACCTCTGACCTCAGAACCTGCTTTGCATAACCAGTTTCTAACCTTATTTTTAATGCTGAAAGAGCATTGTCATTGTGACAGAGCTGAGGTGTCTGAGGCCAGGGAGCTGCTGATTTAAACACAGAACAAATCTGCCCCCAGAACCTGGGAAGTCCACAGCAGAGGATGTGGAGAGACAGAGCACAAAAAGATCAACTGGAGATTTGCACCACCTTAGGAAATTCTTCCTGTTATCAAATCCAACTATTAGCAGAATACAAGCAAAAAAGGGAGAACAGAAAATTACATCATTTCTTTCTGTTTTGAATGAGAGTTTTGTCTGACTGTCATCCTGAAACAGAGAATAAAACTGGATGCACCTGGTACATTTTAATATTTATTAGCTAGGCTATGGGAAGGAGTTTACTTATGCATAGAAATCTAGCCATGTTTTTGAGGGGCAAGTCCTATTTTAGTCATTTCACACACCAGACCTACAGTGAATGAGGTTTTGGCAGTAAAACAGATACCTATGATGTCACCCAGAGAACATTAATCCATTTGCAGACAAAGGTTAGATTACCAGGTCAGCATCAAATTTCTGGGACAAGACCATTTTCTAGGCTGTATTCTTCCTGCAAACCCACTGACAACAAAGTTGTGTAAAGCAACACATCATAATGGCCTTGTCCAGTGTCTGAGCAGGGACAAGAGAAGGACAGCCCACCCCTGCAAGATCTGCTTTGAATTGGGAAATGTAGATTCACTCAAAGGCCAGTAGATACCTTGTAAACCAGTTAAGAACATCCCTCCCTCAGAACATCCCTCCTCTACTTTTTAATGAGAAGAAACTCATTAAAAAGTAGAGGAATTAAGAAAACATAAAACCATAATCATCATGGTCCAGGACCAAGACAAGGTGATGGCTGAGGATGACTTCCAGTTGTACCTGAAGAAGTGAAGGGATAGTGTGTGGCACAGCTCAGTGATTATAACCAATTAATGCCATTAACATTCTTTTCAGTTCCTAGGTGTTGGTTTGATGCTAGGGATGACTCAAGAGGGAAATCTTAACATGTTATGAGGGTGGAATGCACTCAGAAGCTGAAGGAAGCTACAAAAAGGACTGATATTTCTCCCTTCCTAGCAGTGGCTGATGGCTGTTTTCAGTCCTGCTCTTTCTCTACTGCATCTTAGAAAATAGCTTTAAAATTCATCAGGTCTTGGACATCCAGCATGGCTACCTCTCCACCAAGTAGCCATTTATTTTATAAGGGGATTGAAATATTGTAAAACTGAATAAAATGCAGGTGTTTTCATTACAGACAAGTGAACTTTGTGTAAGCTCTACAAAGATGTGACTTCCAGATTAAAAGGACTTTGCACAGTGTGTTCTCCCCTGGAGGAGAGGTGGATTTTTGGATCAGCTTGGGCAGAATTTTCTTTTGTATTGTGCAGTCCTGAATTCTGCCCTCTGCTCTGTTTGCTCACCAGAGCAACACATGCAGTGAGACAGCTGGTGGCCATATTGACATCTGCCTGATTTTGTTAAGTTGGAAATTTGGCTGGATAAGTTCAACACCAGATTGCCCAAACACAAATAAAATTTCCATGTAATGTCCGGAGCGTCCATGTTTGCTGAGAAGGATGGACTCTAATCCTGCATCATTCTGCTATTCAGATGACCCAGTCCAGGCTGCTGCCAAGGGATGTGGAGAGAAACCAAAGCAGGAGCATAAAACATGTGAAAAATAGATTTTTATTCTGGATTTTGGTAGGAAGGAATGAATTCCAAATACCTCTTGGAAAGCTTCCCCAGTGATCAAACCCAAAGCTTCCTGCCCATATAGGATTGGCCTACTTAAGGAAAGAGATTCTATGGAAAGCCTTACAACAAGGTTTAAAGACAATGAATGAAGTTCACCTGTGCCAGTTCACTGACCCCTGCCCCTGATTTGCACCAGTAAAAATTAGCAGATAGCCAAGGTAATACCGGTTAATTATTAAATATATCATCAGTGTAACCATGCCCTCTAGAGGACTAAGTTTACCTTCATAGAGACAAAACCAACCCCTGGGTCTGAACACTCTTAAAATATGGGAAAAAGGCATTTTGGATGTTTGCATTCCTTCCACATCTGAATCTAGACATGAATAATGATTTCCTCACTGGCACCATACCAAACATTCCCAAGATGGCACTGATAGGTGAGTTTTACCTTTTGTAGCCACCTGGTGTCTCTGCCAAACAATTCATTCAGCTAATCCCCGTCCAGATATCAAAGGTGTGATCCAAGGTCTTAATCTCAACCAAACAGAAGGTCACTCGCATACATTTGACTCAATATGTTGAGTGTTAAATAAACAGCGTTCATGTTCTTACCTCCTGCTTTCCCCATATTCCTTTTCTTTTCTTTCTACATTCACATTCCCCAACTTTCCTTGGTCAGTGTGGTTTACATTCCCATATGGCTTGAGCTGCAAAAATGCATGTGAGCTCCTCGTGAGTGCAGTTTGTCTGTGGTGGCTGAGATGGCCCCAGTCAGATGGGGTGCTGGGGGCAGGACCAGTGGTGTCCATGGGGACATGGCTGCCCCACGGTCCTGAAGGAGCCACCAAATGCTTGAGGAGTTATTTTTTGGCCTAAAACGTCCACGTTTTGAGATCAGAACCCAGTACTGTTAGTGTGTGAACCACAAACAAGCAGCTGTGTGCCAGCTACTTTGGAAAACAAAATCTGGAAAGGAGCAGGGGAAAGGTAAAAAATATAACAGGAAGCCATAGAAAGAAAGCTCTTATCAGTCCAGTAGGCTTCTGGGCAGAAACAGCCCATGGAAGTAGGGCTGGAGTGTGGCTGCCATCCAGGCTGTTGAGGGAGAAGCACACAACAGGCAGGTCCTGCTCTTGCTCTCTGCCAGAGAATATTTTAACATAATTTCTGCGGCACCTTAGCTTAGCGCCCAAGGCAGGCTGCTCCCCATGTGTTTGAGGGAGAGAGATAATTGGAGTGCAGCTGCAACTCTGTGGTCACATTGAGTAAACCCAAAATAGTTGGGACGTAGGATTTTCAGAGGCTGTACCATCATCTTTGCTCTTCTCATTGAGCCATTGGGATGTAAGACACCAAATATGCTACAGCTGTCAGCTGGTGGTTTTCAAAGCCACTCTGGGGATGTTTTCTTTTTCTTCCTTTTTTAAATCCCACTTTACGGGATTCCTGTTCTTCCTGACTTTTCTCTCAGTACAAGAATATGTGTTTTTTCCCTTGGTTACTTTGACTCTGCTGACCTGGTTTCTTGCCTTCCTTTGGAAATGTTGAGGTGTGTCAGCAATGGAGAGGATGAATCAGTGAACATAGAGCAGGTCTGGGAAAACCACTGCAGAAAGGAGCATGTGGGGAGCAGACAGGATCAGGGAGCCTGTGGAAACAGCTCAGTGTTGCAGGGTTCTGTCATTTTTTCTTTTCTCCCCAAATTTTCATTAGCAGGTGGCATTGCTGCCCTAAGGAGATGCTGCCCTTTCAGTTCAAAAAGATCCTGTGCCCAGTTTAAACGATGACACTCACAACATTTCAGTAGCAGCTGAAGAACACCCAGTACATCACAAACTTTCAGGGCCTGTTGGGAAGGATGATTTGCTGGGAAGGAGCAGGTCTGGCCCTCAGAGAAGGCTCAGCAAGGAGGAACCCAGGTTTTAATACCTTCCCAGAAACACCAAGAGCCTCATTTTGGGATCCTGCTCTGCCATTCATTGCTTGGTCACAGCCTACTGTGACCAAGTACCAATGGTACAGCCATTGGCTTCAGCAGCAATAAACACACCTGAGAAGCAGGCAGAGCTTTGGAGATGGTTCATGCAGACACCTCGGCCAAGTGAATTATGTGACATAAAGGGTATTGAACATTTGGCACACAAATATTGAATAAATGCAGAACAATGTAAGACAATGATCTAATTATTATTTTTTCAATTAAAATAGAGGATGTGACCTTTAGACATTGTCCCTACCAAAAGTTGGGAGTAATATTCTAATATATTTGTTATTCTTTTTTAAAGCCTTTTCCAGAGAAGAAAGTGAATGAAGTATAATTTAGGTGAAAAACATTCCTCAGAATTAAACATCCTGTGTCTTTGCCCTGGAGCAGGAACGCACAGCATTCAAAGGACTTTGAGTCATCCCGATTTCAGCTGGATTAGTGATATCTCAGCCTAAGCTCAGCCACAAGGACCATGTAGCATCAGACTTTTCATTTTCACAGAGAGGAGCTGGTTCATGCTCAGATTTCCAAAATTCCATCCATTAAAGCAATCTCCCACACAGGTACCCTAAGCATTTGAAAAGTGCTGTATAAAATGCAGGTAGACTTATTGCAAACAAGGGTTTTTTCTCCTATAATCAATTGAGTCTGAATCAAATGAATGGGTGTATTGAAACCATGACTGAAAAACAAGGGTGTAAGAGTTACATAAATTGATAGTAGCTCTGCTAGAATTGAGTAGTATTCTAGACCTTTCTCTGAAAAGGGTAAATATTTTTTGAATTCTGAATGCTTGATACAGCTACAGTGACTGACATTCTGGTTTTAGTGCATCACTAAATCACATTATAAATGAAATTTAAAGGTAGTTAATAAAATAATGTCAAATGGGTGAAATGCAGGCTCACCCTTTGAGAATGTCATTCTTTGGTTTTGTAGTGTCCCTTAAAGGCTAATCTAAATGAAAATTAAATTAATTTCATGCTCACCACCTTTAAATTGCAGAAGTGAAAACCTTTCAGGACTTGCCAATTACTAAGGAAACTTCATAGCTGGATTATTCCCAAATTGCACACCCTTTATTTTAACCACTAAAGGCAAACACATGGTTTTGATGGGTCGTAAAAGAACAGGTTGCTTTTTCAGGATTGAAAGAAGCTGTAATTACTTCCCTTGTTTGGTGACTTCCTGATTTACTTAGGCTGTTATGGGTGATCCCATTCTGCTGAGGTAATTGGAGCTGCTGGAGTGCAGTCCATGACCTGAGGGAATGACCAGTGGCTTTTCAGCCTGGGTGACTTGCACCTAATGAGTGGAGCTGTGCTTCCCAGGAAACCAGGACACCATAACTGCCCTAAGTGCTCAGTGTGTGGACTTTAAAGGCTTATGTTTCACAGCCCAAGCAAATTATGCCTCTGATTTTCTGAAACCAAGCTAAGTCAGCTCCAGATACAGGGAAAATAAAGGAATTTTCTACAGGCAGGAATAAGAGAAATAGATCTCACCAGAGAGGTGAGCCTCAGATATTTCTGCAGGCAACCAAATGCTGCCATACTGACAAAAGGAGGTGACCAGCAGTTCTCAAATCAGCTCTTGTCTGTAACATGATATGTAATAAAGCATTATTTCAGTGAAGGGGTGCATGGTTGCAATGAGTGGGTTACTCCAGTAAGAACTGAACTACCTAAGAGCTAGAAACAAAATCCCCTAAGTTTTCAAAGGCCAGCACAGGCTGGGCAAGGGCATTGTGCCTGAGCCATCCTTGGAGGAGAGGAGTTGCATGCAGTTCTCCTTTCAAGGGGACCCCCTCAACTGGGGTCCCTTTCTTCCCAACAGGCAGCCAGCCACCAGGTCAGCAGTGCTCCCCCAAAAAGGCATTTTTGGCAGTGCCTTGTCTTAGCTGTAACTGCGGCTTGTTTTGTTTTTTGTACAGTTCTTCAGGTGTGTCATATTACCTTTCTGTTCAAAAGGACAAACTTGGACTTGTGTGCTGTCTGAAGTTGGGATATTGACACAAACCCGTGGTTCCTGATCCAGGGTACCCTGGATCTCAGTTGTGTTGGAATTCATGCTGTCTTGGTTTATTGCTGCTCGGAGCTCAGTGCTCCAAGTAAACTGATGGAAGAGGTAAAATCGGCCAACTCTGAGGATAAAAGTCCTGTGTCATGAATCACACTCAGCTTTCCCTGTATGAGCCTAGGATAGTCTGGTGGGTCTATCCAGTTTTGAAATCATGTCAGGAGTTTGAGTACACAACGGAGCTACAGTGAGATAAATATAATTTACACCATTATGTAAATTCAGTTTTCACCACTTTAGTCTGTTACTCAGAGAACAAAAGCTCACGTACTTCTTCTCCAGGGCGAAAAGCAATTGGCAAAGACCAAGGGGCCTGAGATGTTGGTGATAAATAACTAAATTAATCTCCCAGTAACTCAACCCCAGATTAGGGCTAGGTCACACATGAGGATGTGCGTGTGCAAGGACAGCCCAAAATCTTGGTCTCCAAGACACTCAGAATCTATGAACTGATGTTGAAACACCAGCCAGGAAAGAGCTGCCCTATGAGATGTCTTCAAAGTGGCCAGAATTTGCTAATACTTAAACTAGCCAAATCTTACAGCATCCTAATTTCAGAAGTGTTTTCAAGAGACATCTTGAAAACTGCAAGGGACTGCAGACATTGACAGCTGAGATTCACCAACACCTGTTGGCACCAACAGAAGGTGTCACATACAGGATCCAGATGTCCTGCATGGCTGGGAAAGGCACAGAGAGCACAAAATCCTCCAGAAGCCACCACGGAGGGCAGTCCTTAGAGAGACAGGTGGCCAGTTCATCATGGCAAAGCCTCACTCCCTCATCTTTTCTCTCTCAAAGCTCAACTGAAACCCTTTTCAAGATATTAGAAAACCTGGACATTTCTTTAAAGCATCCTAAAAGTTGGAGCCTTCCCAACCAAGTCACTTTTCCTGTGTCTGGCACACAAACTGGATGCAAGATCAGCTATTGTAACATCATCAAGCAGAGATGAAAATTAGTGATTGAGGAGAGGCTGCCTGATGTAGGGAGCTCCAGGAGCCTTTTTTCACCTGATCAGCTGAACAACATCACCATCAAGGACTTCAAGATGATCTGAAGAACAAACTCTTTTAATTCATTATGGATTCTGATATCCATAGAGAGGGAAGGAGAAACAGATCAACTGCTGATGATACTGAAATAACATTTCCAGAAGGCAGGAGTGAGAGCAGAAACTTGAGCCTGAGCCTGGGAGGGCACACACAGAGACACACAGTGAGGTGAGGGGGAAGACCTAGAAAAGGAATAATGCAGACTCAGATAATAAATTGTAGTTTGCACTGCTGTGCATCAGGGAAAAAGAATCCTATCTATTAATTGGGGCAGATCAGATTTCTTTGTGGGGAGTTCAAGGCATGTCCAGCTCCCTCCCTGTCCCCCCAGGACTGTCAGCACCACCTGACCCAACTCCTCCAGACCCCAAATTCAGCATGTGCCAGCACTGGAGGTGAGGCCAGGAGTGAAGATGCCACCCACAGCCTCCAGCTTTTGATAGCAGAAATCTGCACACCTGACACTGACCAGACTCTCAGAACTCATTGCCATCAAAGCTCCCAGCCTGGCCAAGAGCTGGGGAAGCAGAGCTGTCCTGGTCTCTGGGATGGACTGTGGGACACCAGGGCTGTCATTTCACCTGGAAACACCTCCCACCTCCCCTTCGCAAATCAAACAGCCTCGTGGCAAAGCAGTGTCCAAACAGAACATGGGAAGGACTAAAACCTCAGTCCCACGTGGGTGAGTACAGTTATTTGGGTTGGAAAGATCATCAAGTCCAACTGTTGACCCAGCACTGCCAAACCCACGCCTAAACTATGATCCCAGGTGCCATATTTATACAGCTTTTAAATCCCTCCAGGGATGGTGACTCCATCATTGTCCTGGGCAGCCTGTGCCAGGGCTGGATAAGCCTTTAGGGGAAGAACTTTTCCCTCATATCCAATCTAAACCTTTGCTGGTTTTAACTCCAGGCCATTTCCTTTTGTCCTGTCTCTTGTTCCCTGGGGCAGGTCCTGACCCCCACCTGGATGTCCCCTCCTGTCAGGGGCTGTGGAGAGTGAGAAGGTTCCCCCTGAGCCTATAGAGCCTGTAGTTGTCCCTTGCAGCCCTCCAGTTCTGTGACTCATGCCATCATGTTTCCATAAGTTATTAACAACCTTAAGGGTGAGGTTTGGGATTATCTTGTTTGGTTGTTGTAGAATTAACAGCTGAATTTATCAGCTCCCAGGGTGAGACGTGTCAAAAGCTACTGGAAAATCCATTAGGTCAGCAGTTACCTGGGATCTCTGTGGCCTTCAGGGAGACAGCCATCACCAGCCAGAGCAGCTGGGACTCTGGCTGCGCCAAGGAGAGGCACAGCACTGTCCATGAATGACACAGCCTGAGCCCTCCAGAACAAACACAGGCTTGGGACAGAATCCTCCTCCATTTTACAAACCTCCCTGAAGGAACAGGCACCACTGGCAGCATCCCTGGGGGAGCTCCCAAGTGAGGGAACAGACGCTCTCTGCTTCCCTGCCCACCTCCCCTCCAAAACGATCTGACATGCCCAGAAAGCAGAGTATGGGAGATGATGATTAATAGCTTTGTTTACTTTTTTCTGATCTGTTATAACAGGCAAGGAGATAACATTTGTTGAAATACAGATCTGTCATAAAAATAAACAACCAAAAATACAAGTAAAATAAAACAGTCTTCATGTCTTAACTTTCCAGATGTAAGTTTCTGAGTTCCCACTTGGGTTGTTATTATTATTATTACTACTATTACAATAATAATAGGATTCCCAGTCATGGAGTGGGACCAGAACTCATATAGAAGCACAAGACTGGAGAGCAGAGGTGAGTGCAGCCAGCCAGGGGAGCAGATGTTGCCTCGCCTGCTTTTTTCAACATGCTGAGCTCTCATAACCACCACATCCACCAGGGACCTTCAGCAAGGCCAGGCAGGCTGGTGGTACTCCCACTGCACAGGGGGCTCCAAGTCTGCCTTTATTCTGCAGGCTCAGCCACACAGAAAGGAGGAGGAGGAGGCTCAGGAGTGCCCTTAAAGCTCTTTAGGGAATGTCCTATCCTTCTGTTGCTTCCCCTCCAAACATGGGCTTAACTGCAGGGTCTGGAGCCAGGCCCAGGTGGTTTCAGGGCTCAACTTTCCCCCAAACCTGGGTCAGTTTAGATTTTGGGATTTGGCCCCTGTTTGTCAATGAGAAGTGCTTGCTGCAGACTTTGGATCTGAATTCAACCCTTCCCAAACTTCTGTGGGAATGCTCCGACCCATCTCTATTTGTCTTGGGTAGGGGAGTCGCTGTGATGCTCTGCAGTGGAACTTTCCACTAGTAACAACACCAGAGACAAAGAGCTCATGCTCTGACCTTTACGAAACTATTCCTTAACAAAATTTACTCAAGTAAAGAATCTACAGTCCTCGTTGGTTTTACTCGTTTAATTGATACGGACATAAAATATTTTGCGTTGTTTTAATAATAGTTTGGTTTTCTGCTATTTAAAAAAAAAAAAGTTCATTTCTCCGAACATATTTTTAGCAAAAATATTTTGCTTGAACTTCTTTCCTCTGCCTTCAAAGGCTGCTGCACAGTTCTGGGGTGCTAAATACTAAACTCACATTCTATCACTCCATCTCCTCCCATTTGGATGGTAATCACAGGATCTTGATGCCAAACTCTGGAAGATATTTTTTCCAGCAGCAGCATCTGGCTTCTTGGCAGACCCCGCGAGCAGTTGTGTTGGCAGCAGTGGGAGCTGCCTGAGTCTGTCATGTGTTTAGGCTGCTGCAGAGCTGTCTGAACTGCCTTGTTGCCTTAGACACTGTGTTCTCCTGACTCCCATTCCACCCGATCCATCTGTACTCTGCTAGCGGAGCTCTGTCCATCCTGACGGGATCTCTGCAGAGCTGCTCTAATCAAGAATAATAACGGATGTTTGTGGAGCTCTCTTCAGCCCAGCAGAGCCCAGCTCCTGCTCCTGCAGACGGGAACTGCTCCGTGACCTCTGCAGAGGGATTGCTTTGTGCTCAATGGCAGGAGCCTCGCGCCAGCAGGAGACCCTCAAGGGCCAGGCCCTCTCCCAGTGCCCTGCTGCACACCAGGAACTCTCTGACTAATTTCTGTCACAGGGACACCAGTCCTGCAGCCTGCACACTGTCTCAGGCAGCCCCTTTGAGGAGCCCCTTTCTGCCCCTGGGTACCTCCAAGGCTGTGCTCTGGTGAGGGCATGGTGGGAGGGATCCTCACTCCTGCTGCACAGCCTGGCAGGGGAAAACCTGGAACCCGACTTCCTTGCATGCTGAAGATAGATTGTAAAATACAGAGGAGTAAAGAATGGATTTATTTCCTGCAATGCAAATTCTTAGACATAATTCTCATTTCTGGAAAAAGATGCATAGGAATAAAACCCCTCTGCTCAGCTGCATAAGCCCTGTTAAACGTGAATTTCTCTCTCAGTTGGATCCACTCAAAAACCCACCAGGGTGCTCATCCAGCTCTCTAGATTGTGAACAAGTCTTTGCCCTCCTGTTTCTGCTCCTTTAAGAAGCATATTTCTTTAGATATGCACTTTTCTTCCACAGGCTCAACTTTATGGGAGGATGAAGAGTTTATTTTATGACATGGTTATTAAGGATTCTGTTTAGCACCAGAAAGGCCCTGAATGGAAATGCTGAAGCTCAGAATTCTACCTGTGGCTCGAAATGGCTTTGATTTAAGAGACCACTATTTTGTTGAGGTTTTAACACTTATTCCAGATTACCAGCCTTGCTTAGTTCTAAGAACACAGGTCCAGAAAGGTGTAAATTGGTCCAGAAGTGAAGGGGTGAAGCTCTGTTCTAAACATATAAAACAGTAATAATAGTCATCATCATAATCATCATCATCATCATGATCTGTGCAGGATTTTCCACAAAAGCAAAAGAGAACCACGCTGCTCCAGCCCCAAAGCCAATTTCTATACAGAGGCATTTGAAAAGCTTCTTGTGGTTTGACACAGTGTAAAACAAAAGTTTGGACACACCTTGTTTATTTGTGAAGTCTGAACTGGGAATTAATTCTGTTTCCCGTGCTTTTATATTGACTTCTGCAGCTCTGGTATGGCTGAGGGATTTGTGTAACCCACTCCAAAAGATCACAATCATATAGAATTCAGGAACAAGTTTGTTCCTGTTTATTTACCAGTGGAATTCACCATCCCTAATTTCTCAGCACTTGCTGAGCTATGACAATATCCAGCCATGTAAATCTGGACATTTCAGAATGTCTGAATGAGAACCCTGACTCAGACTCACTTCCAGGCAGTTTTGCTGACATATGGATTCAGAGAGACCTGATCAGGTTTCAGACTTTTTCAGCTCTTTCTCTAAGATCAACACACATGCCAGACATTTTGTGATTCACTCATCACTAATAAACAATCATTTTACTCTTGCAAAACCTCATTCTCCTGCTGTTCCCAGCCCCTATCATAAATGCTGCCTTAATAAACTCATGTGTTTCATCTGGATTCACAGGAGTTCCTCCAGGGGTGATTTTGGATCAATATATTTAATTTGTTTTGTGGCACAGAGGAACATTCCTTCCTCATATATGCGGTTTACTTGTGTCTATGCATTCTGCAAAGGAGAACATAAGTCATTTAAGGAGCCAGCTTAGGAAATGTAAGGAACCACATTAAGAATTTAGGGAGATGGATTACTTGGAGGGATTCCTTTAAGACCCAATGGAAGATATTTTGCTGAAAACTTTTATGAAGAACTAGTCCATTAAGTATCTCAATGTATTCCCAGAAATTCCAGAAATGTTTAATCAGATATTTAGAATTTCCAATATTAACCAGAACCATTGCCAGTGGAAAGTTGGACTTCTAGCACAAGATTTCTGAGTTATTAAGACAGATTTGCTTGTTGTTAAAAGGTGTTACTTCCTGGAATTCTGCTATGGAAGGGCTGGAGAAGGAACAGCTCATGGCAGTTGTGGATTTTTAAAATATCCAGAAATTATAAGCAAATCTCAGGATGTACCCTTTGGTTTTGCTCAACAACAAAGAGGTGCCAAGATGAGGTTCTAAAAGGAACCTGAGACATCCATGTCATTCCCCCTGAGTCCAAATATTTCTGGTACATGTGTCTCCAAATGTCTGCTGGAAACTCCAGTTTGCATCTCAGCATTTGAAAGGTTTTCAGTGAGCACCTGGGACCAGTGTGATACCTCTGTTAAGAGCTGTGAGGGGCTGAACACTTTCCACTGCCTTTTTTCCATGAGAGAAAACTCTTGTGGGGGAATTGTGGGAATCCATAAAATCAGAGGGTTTTGGGAAAGCTGCAAAAGGCAGGCCTCAGAACAGCAGAACTGTGATTAGAGCTAAGCAGTAGCCATGAGATAGATCAGCAGAAAAATTATGTAAAAAGTAGAAAAGTAAGGACAAATACAACAATGGTCTGTGTATTAACACTTGTCTAGAATAACTCCCTAAGCTGCAGAAAAGTTTATCTAGCGAGATATTAGGAAGCTTTAAGCTTAATACTGGAGCTCTGTGCATTGTGTTTCAAGGCTCACAAGCAGGTATTGTATTTGAAAGAAGCAAGCATTGTTTTAACCAAAGGTACATGTGCTTATAGTGATTGGATAGAACTACTGTCAATGTACTTTTGCTTTGTGTGATTGGTCAAAAACCTTTTAAAGTAAGTTGTAACATTAAGTTCTTTGTCTGCTGCCAGGGATGTGAGCTGATGGCATCTTCCCATTGTCATCACTATCTAGTGAGACTGATGCTGGAAAATAAAACAGCTCAAGGCACATTCCCAGCAGTCCCATCCCATTCGTGATTTGTACACAGCCCCTGTCCAGTGATAAAAACCAAGGTCAGCTCTTCCCAAGAGCTGCTGAACCACGCTCAGGATCAGGTGTTTGGACAGGAAATGGCTTTTGCCATATGGGTCTGGCCTGGGCAGGACAAGGGCAGAGAACCCAAGTGAAATCCTCACTCCACTGGCTTTAATCAATAACCTCTTGTGCCTTCAATTGAACCAAGGTTTTGTGCCAATATCTGTGTATTTCCCAGCCTCAGAAAGTGCTCAGTGTCCCTTCACACAGCTGACACAGATTCAAAATAAACTTTGCTTACTCACCTGGGCAGGTTCCCTCTTCCATTCAGTCAGTGCTTCAGGTCACCATCAAGTCTCTGCAAAATGAGGGAAAAGGCTTTCTAAGAATCCCATCATCTTTTGAAGTGTGCCTGGATTATTCTGGCAGTGCAGTTTTCCATACTCCTGAAAGGCTCAGAGCAATAAATCAGCACAAGTATGGGACAGGCGGGCATTTACCACCCAGAAATACAAGCAATGCACCTGATCTCTCTCTCCCTGTGGGCAGTCAGGGGGTTTTGTAGCTTTGCTGTGGAGAGGGACTGAGATCTCAAATAGATCCTGACTGAGGGATGAGACAAAGCCAAAAGGATGCTGGACAACAACAGGGCACAAGCAGACAGAGCACTGCAAGCCAGCATGCCTGCTCATCTGGGACAGGTTTCCAGCTCTGTCAAATCTTCTCCTACCTGCCAGTCACTCTGGGCCATCCCCAGGCCCAGGGCTGAAGCCAACAGCTCTGCAGTGTGGGGCCACGGTGACAAACATGCAGCAAAAGGTGACATATGGCACTGATGCAGAGAAGGCTCTTGTTCCCTGGAGGGGAAAGATCTGAGATCTGCAGCTTTTGCAGAAGCACATGGAAATCTATGTAGAAATAAAGAATTCTTTTAAAAAAATAATTTAGCTGAAAGTAGGAAGAAGTATTCTCACAGTAACCTGTTCATCAGCACTGGCTAATTTAGCATTAAATCCCATACTCTCCCTGGCACTGCTGCAGAGGAAGGTATTTCCTGAACAGCTTGCTTCAAGTTTCATTCATAGGTACTGTCTAAACTTAGGTCCACCACTTTCATTCAGGTCCAAATCCTTTGCCTAGTGCAACATATTTTAGAAACAGAAACTCAGCTGAATGTGCTCCACTCCCTGCCCTATTCCCCAGAGCTGGCAGAGGGCTGCAGTCCCACCAATGGATGCCCAGAGCTGGGCTGGCAGCGGGGGCTCTAAACCTGCGCCTAAATGCAAACTACCTGCTTTTGTAAACCTGGGGCTAAATGCAAACTACCTGCTTTTGTAAACCCCTGCCTAAGTACAAAGTACCTGGGTCATCCCAAACACCACAGAGAAACAAACCCTCCCTTTGACTCCGGATAAAGCCCATCCTGTGCTCTGGAGATGGAGATAAACAAATGCTTGGTGGCCAGAGTCTGCCCTGTGAGCTGGGCTCAGGTGCTGGAGCTCTGAAATGTGGCCAGAGGATGCTCTTCATCACTTTGATCTCGTGGAGCTGAGAGCCTCGAGGGGCACTGAACTGCACATCCCACACTGTCTCACCACAGAGGAGCTGCATTTCTGGTTGAGGCAAGCTGCAAAACCCCTGAGAGGGAAGGCGCCACACACCTACACCCTCACAGCACCTTGGATTTATTTTGACCCCAGCTCAGTAGCTTCATCCAGAGCCTTTGTGCTCAGAGTTGATTTTAATTTTGTAGTCTCTCTCAGGGGTCTGAGTGGCACCATGCCCTGGACGCTGTCCCCTTTCCAGGGCACCACAGGTAATCCTGATGGCTATGGCTACCTCATGTGAACTGGACACCCCAGTGCAGCCTCTGCAGGTCACCCCATCTCAGGTGGGACCTTCCCACCTGCCCCAACACAGAAAGGAAAAGCTCAAACCTGGATCCTTCAGAGCTGTCTTGGTGGACCCAGAGAGGGAAGCCCTCAAGCTCCTTTGGTGCTGGGCTTTAGCAGCTCCTGCACTGTGTCCCCAGTGTGGATGTAGGGTTGTGGAATCCAGCCACAGCAGGTGGGTGATGCGGGTGCCCCCAGGACCACAATAACAACACCAGAAAAGCAAAAAAACCCCAAAACCCTGGGGTGTTCCAAGCCCCCACCCAGGCCAGCTGGACCCTGGCTCAGGCAGCTGGCACTCACTGAGAGACAAACGTGCTCCGAGGCCAGACATGGCCACAGCAGCAGGAGGCACAAATTGCTGGCAAACAAACAGAAAACAGGCACTTTCTCTGGCAAAATCCAAGAGAGAGAGCAAGCTGCCCATTTTTAGCACTCGTTAATTGTTTTAAAATCCATCTGACAACAGCTGCTAAATAATTTAGCATTTTGACCCATATGTCTGAAGCAACAAATAACAATAAATAAAATGCTGCCTGGGAGGGGAATGGTGGCTGGGAGCTCCAGCATTCCAGGGAACACTCTGCACCACCCACAGCTCCTGGCAGGGCTCAGACAACACTGAGGGAAGGCCCTCCTTGATGCCAGGGCTGGAATCTCCTCCTCTGTCCCTTGTCACCAAAGAGAGGGACGGCCAGTCAGGTCAGCTGGTGAGGCTCTTCTGTGACCATGGAGATTGTCCTGCCTCCTGTGAGCACCTCCGAGGATGGCACTCCTGCCAGGGGACACGTTTCACCCATATGAGAGGAAGCCAAAATTACTGGTGCAGAGCAGAAGTTTAATTTCAACTGGACAAAGTAATTTGAGGTTTTTCGACCTGAATATCAGGTCAAAGCCCTCAATATCAACTCCAAAGCCCTGACATGTGGGACGTTCCTGGGGAAATCCCAGGGCCAGGACTCACAGAGCACACAAGGATAAGACGTAAGGAGCTGTTGCTGTTTTTACACTCGAGGCCTTCCAAACCACGGAGCTGGGAAGGTGCAGGCCGTGGTGGGGCCGGCCCCGGAGCCTCGCCGTGCGTCACACCAGGACTGCTGCCCTGGCTTTGTGTGGGCATTCCGGCACCAATTGGACACAGCCGAGCGTCTGCTTTGTGGGGAATGTGTTTCTCTTGCATTTAACTTGAGATTTGAAAAGCTTTTGCCTCCCTCCTCCCTTCCTCCTGGAGGCTCATGAATCACAGAGCCGCCAGACGAATGAGTCACCCAGCCAGTTCTTGGTCAAGCGTGCCAGTCTGGGAGGCTCTTCTGGGATCAAATGGGAGCGGGCCGGCTTTGTCGGTGACTGGCCATGTGTTGAGCCGCAGAAACTGCTCCTCGGGGTCATCCCCATCCTCTTTGTGAGCTGCTGCTGTCAGGTTGTAATTGCTCTTTTGTCAGGAAAACTTGTGAACGTCTGAAGGGAGGGCGGCTGGGGAGAGGCTGGGGCGTTGCTGAGGAAGGGCAGCCCCAGAGGCCTTCCCAGGACGGCGCTGCCGGCCGGGGCAATTGTTCTCCAGGGTCTCAGTTCATTGAGCTTGAACTTCCAAGCATGCCCGGCGCATCCTTGTGCCTGTGAACCAGCCCGGGGATGTGGCTCACAGCCCCGGGAGGGTCCCCCAGCCCTGGGAGGGTCCCAGCCGCCCCTCAAAGGTTTCCCGGCACTGCAGGTGCCCCCAATGAAGCCCGCAATTAAGGGCGCTCTGGTGGTGAGCACTGGAATAGACCACACACAGTTTAATAACTGGAAATATGGCCGGCTGAAAAACAGTTGCCTCAATTTATTCCAGAGTAGGAAACTTAAAATCTGCCAACAGTTTGTCAAAATCTCTTTTTTGTTGTTGTTCTTGTTTTCCTTTTTGAAAACAAAAATAAAAAAGAGAGAAAATAGCTGGGGTTCCAATTCTCCCATGTTAAAATACACAGCGGGGTCCTGTTCAGGCATTCAAAGAGAGTCTGATCTCCCTAGGAATCATCTGTTTCATTGTCCCTAAGACTCTGCTCCCCTTGGAAGCCAGTTGTGCCTTCTCCAGTATCTCCCATCTCTTCTGCCATAGGAACAACTACAGTGGGCAAGTGACCCCTGGAGATATATAAAGAGGGATGAAGGAAATGGGAAGAGACTACTTGCAACCAGATTTCCAAAAGTTGTTGGCAGTTTGAATTCCATCCTCAAACAATTTGGGATATGTGAAAATGTGGCCCTAACCCTTTCTTGCTTAACATCCTCAGGCAATTATTCACCTCTCACTCACCACTCCAAACAAACCTTCAGAATGCAAATCCCCCCATCACCTGAAGCACAGACCAAGCGAGATCTGCCTCACAACCCATTCCATTACAATCCTCTGCAAAGGAAGAGAAAACATTGAGAAAAAAGGGTTGCAATGAAGTGATTTACCTTAAAATCTATTTATGTGAAGATGACAGGAGTTGGTGTCCTGTGGGGTGAGCCTGGCCTTGCTGTGTCTCTAACACCACTTTGCTTGTGTTCTTCCCTGCTACATTACAGGAGCCACCTCAGGAGTCCCCTGGAAGATCCTGGATTTACACTCATCTATTATCTTCTCAAGTCTTTGGCTGTAGAGATTCAGGAACGTTCCAGAAAAGTTCCACCTTGATAAATTTCTGTCAAAGTTTCTAAAATGTCAGTGAAAATCTGTAGCTCCAGCCATGCTCTCTAAACTTGATTTTCTACAAAGGAACGTCTTGCTCCTTTTTTTCCTCCCCATTTACTTTAAACCACAAGGTCAAGGAAGGTTTGATAGCTCTGGGATTAAACATTTATGAAGATGGAACTCTGCACACCAGCCAAATAAAATTTGCTTTTAAATAAGGACTACTTACCTACACCAGGGAAACTTTCTCGTGGTGCCTGCTCCTGTCTAGCTCTGAACTGCCCTTTTCAGTGTAAGTGATGTTTTATCATCATTTACACACACAAAACCATGGCAACAAGGAAACACTACAGTTGTATTAATAGGAATGTCTGCTTACTTTCTATTTACCTTTTGCTTAGGAAAAGGAAATAATCAGAGATTCAGCTGATATTGAGGAAAATCAGACTTAACAGTGCCTAACAGCGTATCTGCCTTGAAGTACCCTCCAGCCTTTCTTCCGGGACTTTTATGGAAGCCCATGGACACACACTGCACATTCCTGCTACCTTCCTTCTGACAAAAAGCATAGAAACGTCAAGAAAACAAAATCACAAAGTTGTGCAAAGATTTTCCCAAGGATCACAGCATTTCAACATTTTCAAGATCCTTTCAGTGATGAGATTTCACAGCAAACATCTCAGCTTCTCATTAGGGTCTATACAGGAGCAGGGAAGGCTGCAAGAGCCAAGAGACATCAGCTCAGATTAAGACCCAACATTTAAGGCACTTTTGAAGAAAAACTCCCTTGTCTCACCTTCAGGCAACAATTTGAAAGATGTGCAGCTTCTGCAGCTTCTATTGACTGTAAAATTATCCCCAGCTCCATGAGGAGGAGGGTCTTGGTTGAATCCAAATTTACTGGCACTGATAGTTGGACAATATAATTTGTTTCCTCTCCTGTCTGCAGCTCTCCCCCGCAGCTGTTGTGTCCTCAGCTCCACGCAGGAATCCTTGGGAAGAGACACTGCCAGCCAATATACAAATATACAGATATAAAATTAAAAAAAATAATATTTTCATATTCTAATGGGAAAACAATACATGGAAAAAACCCCAAATAATTGGTGAATGTCAAGAGGATCAAATATCCTATTCTTTAATTTTACTACTGAGCTTAGAGTGGCCAAAGCATCTCTGTAGCTTTGGACATGGAAGTAAAGCAAAATGATCTGGAGGAAAAAGAGACAGACAATATTTTGGAATTGAACTTATTGCATCTGGTGACTGATACACTGAGTTAACTGAGAGGAGGTGCATCATTATGAAATAAAAGTGCTCTCGCTGCCTGTGAACTGAAGCTCTTCAGGAGTAACAGAAGCACCTCCAGAACACTTTCCTGGATATTGAGATCAGACAGGGGATTTGCACTGCTTGCCTGGCACTGGATTCTCTTCTTTATTTACTCGTTACTGAATCAGCCAGATGAAAGGATGACAAGTAGTTTTTACCAGTGTACACTTTTTTTCCTCCTGTGACCAATATTTTAGAAAGTACTCATGGCACAAACTTCGCCATCCAGCAGGTGATCATGTACATAATTTCTTGTGAATAGATTTTCGGATCCTTAGTCTTTGCATTTCTCCTAAGTCTTCATCTGACTGTGTGACTTTGATAAAGCTCAATAAAGCTGCCTAGCAGAATTCTTTAAAATATGCCAAAAACATGTTTTCCTTTCATATTCCTTTTGTGGTTTTCTCTTCTGTTTCCTTTTTCTGTTTTATTTTTCAGATTGAGAAAAATAGGGCTGGATAGTTTTGATTAGAATTTTCTTGGCATTAAATACTGCAATTAAATAATCTCTTGGTGTCAATACACAAAGGGTAAAATCCTGGCTTCAGGGAAATTATACCTTTGATTGTGGTGAGACCAGTTGGTGGGTTTTTTTTAGTCCTTACAATCTCCCCTCACAGGGTGATTAATCATAAGAGGAGGAAATATCTGGCTGTATGCTTGTGAAGAACTATTCAAACATACACAACTTAGCAACTAAGTTTTGTTAAACATTTTTGTCCTTCTCTGAGTTACTTTATTATTCCCAACAAGATGTTAGGACCCAAGAAAAAGAAAGCTTTTCCCAAGAGGATGACTACTGCTTGAAAGCAGTCACCTGTATGTGTGTAAATTAATTGCATGAGGGATTATTTATTCTCTTGATGGTCTTTTCAGGTAATTGTTTTTAAAGATGATGCGGAAGGGACTGGAGCATCTCCATGCCCAGGAAAAGCTGAGGGAGCTGGAGAGGAGCCCCAGCTGAGAGGGAATCTGGTGTGGAAGGCTCCACACCTAGGTTTTATTTCTGAAACCTTTCAACAAGCTGCACTCTCATGCTGCCCAAATACAGTGTAAATGGAATAAAGAGATTTTTCTTGTCTTTTTGGGTTATAAGGTGTTCACTGTGAGGGTATGTGTGATACCTGGGACGTCCTGAGTTTTATTACGAGACAAAACCCCCCACACTTTTGAAGAAGATTTTATGACTATGGAAATCAGGGGGACAGAACAGAGAAGGAGCCAAAGTTGCTTAATGAAAAATTACAGTGGAAGTCTTATCCTAAATCAGCATCTCACAAACAGCTAAAAGGCAAAGAAGTGAAACCTGTCACTATTCCACCACCGCCCACATGAGCTCTCTATGTGGGCCAGCTGTACTGTAACACTCGTGGCTCTTGAACATCCACAACCTCATTTGTAGCTGATAATTTGGTTTTCCTTGAGATCTTTGTTTTCTCAAGTTTCTCTGCTCAGTTCCTGAAGAGAAATCATGATCAAAAGCTGTCAGAACAGCATGAGTGGTAGGAGCATGGACACTGACATTCTGTGAGTGAGGGAACTGCTGCAGCCCCAGGTGTGCTGCAGCCAGGGATGCACCCAGTGCTGCTCCTGCACTTCCCCCAGGTACTTGGGACTGGGAGAGTCTTGTGAAACCAGACACTTGTGCCTGTAAAAGCAGCTGCAATGGGCAAATGGTTTAAATTAAAGAGTGAGCCAATCCAAATTTCTCCCTGAGAAAAGGAAAGGGATGGAACGCAGCTATCTGAGAGCAGCTTCTGGCATTGCTGGGCTCCAAACAAAGCACTCACAGGTGCCCAAGGAAGGATCTGTGCACAGTGCTGACTTATCAAACCACATGATTTACAGGGATGTGGGCAGACACTTCTCCAGCCATCTCAAGTTTAACTGGGCTGGGCCCATCCCTTTTATCTTTTGAACAAGCTCTAGCTTCAAGTTTCACTTCTTACTAGATGTGGCTTACACCCTGTGGAAAAAAGGACAGATCCTGTCTGTTCCTTGCTTGCTCATAGCCGGATTTGTAGTAAATCAGATGCTTCTGGCTCTGCTGGGATAGAGCCTGGTGCTGGAAATAGGTGTGGGAAGGAAGGAAGGACTGGGAGTTAGAAAGGGACTGAAAATATGGAAAGAGAAGGTTTCAAGGCAGAATTTCAGCCTCCAGTATCATGGCACAGGGATAGGAAGGGCACACATTCCCTAAAGAATTGCTTGGGCAGGTAACTTCAGATTTCAAACAAACTCATATTGGGCCAGTTCACAGGCATCAGTGCTTCCCAAACAAACTTGCCACATGCCTGTTCTCAACACCAGCCAAATGGGTGGGTGGGGACTGTTGGATGGCTCCTCTCAGGGCCAACCAGCAGCACTATAGGGTTTGAACTGTTATTGTCTCAGCTGCCCAGACCAAATTGTCCAGTTGATAATGATCCATCCAGTTTTTCTGCTGGTGTTCCCAACATGGCCTGGGATCTCCAGGCCAAGCTGTTTGTTTGTTTGTTATTCTCTATTCCCATGTAAATCCTTCCCAAGCCCTCAGCCAGAGGTTCTGGTCCTGCACAGAGGAGAGGAGCTTGTTGGTTTGGGAGCTTTATTGCATCTGAAAGGATAAAAGGAAAAGCAGAAAACATCCACTTCTGTCAACAACCCCCAGGAAAAGCACAACAGAGACCCACTCTGGGCACTGAGGAAACTCCTGTTCTCTGGTGTCATGCTGCTGCCTACAACTACAGTGAAAGTAAACATTTAATGGGGCAGCCCAATGATAATGTGACTTTTAAAGCACTTTCCTCCTGTGCCTTTGGCCTATGCCTGTATTTGTGTATAAACCAGTGTACTTTCCACATTTGGCTTCTCTTGGTCTCCAGTCTGCTACTGGACTGATGTCTGACAGCCTCTGGTTGCCCTCCATTGACTCATCCCATGCTCCTTGGGCTGCTCAAAAACTGGGTGAGATACTATTTAAGTAATAACTAAATAACAAACATATAGAGAAATTGGGCTACAACCTCTTCTGCTTCTTTACTGGATTTTCACAGGGGTTCAAGTATTAATTTTTGAGCTGGCAGCAAAGCTGTGCTTGGTTTCCCAGACCCAGGAGTGGTGGTTGCACATTGTCCCCCCGTGGCTGATATTGTGGAGATCAGATCTGTCACAGTCCATTGCTGGAGAATGGAACTTTTTAGCTCTCGTTGTCCAGGTCTGCTCTTCAGTGAGCCCATGTGCCAAGCTGTGTGGAATTTTGCACCAAATTCAGGATGTGGGGCCTCAGAGGTTTGGAGTGACCCAGAGGGAACAAGCCAGTCCTGGCATAAGAGTCACCATCTCACCCATTGCTTAGTGGATTTCAGATTTGCTTTCTCAGGTATTCTATTAAAGAGGAAAAAGATTCAGGGTGCAGATTGGTGTTAGCCAGTGATATTCCCCACTCTCTTGCCATCCCTTTTTCTTGCTGTTGCTGTTTTGAAGCAGTAAATGAGAGTGGTTTGCAGATCTACCTTTGCTCATAAGCTGACACCTTAGCTCTGTTCTTTCCAGGGAAAATTAAATCCAGGGACTATTTCCCTGATATCTTTGGCTTGTCAGAGAAGGAGTTTCTGTTTTGATTTCTCTTTGCCAGGCCTGGAGCTGAGAGCAGTGTCTCTGACAGGGGTTTAGAGCGCTGGCTCTGACAGAAGCTGTGTCCCTGCTGCTGTGAGGACATAGCCAGAGCCTCACTGCTGAGCTGGGACTTGTTTAGCCCAAGGCTCCAACAGACTGAAATCAAACTGGCAACACCAGTGAGGATTCAAGGACAGAAAGAGGAATCTACTGAGTTAAAGCACGGGGGGCAGAATCTGCAGTGTGATGCTCACCTGTGCAATGGCTGGGTTAGTTATGGAAAATCTGACTGTTCAGCAAGAGGGAGGGACTTTCAAGATTTCAGTTTCAGAGACTGTGAAGAGAACTTCCAGATTGAAATCATCATTGCTGCTCATGCAGAATAACGGGACTTTCATTACTCAGTTTATTTTTAGAATAAAAAGATGCTTTCCTGTTTCCATCTTAGCAAAGCCACTGAGAAATTCTGCTTTTCCTGTGGAGTTCATCTTTCACAAAATCCTTATGGTAATATCTAAATATTCTTGTTATCTCCATGACTTCAAGAAGCCACAATTCACCCACAATTACTGCAGAAAGTACCTTCTTGTAGACTGGAATAGTTTTAAAGTCCCATCCTTAATCTCCCAAAGAGCAAAGCAAAAAATTAATTAAGTAAAACTGATAAATACTTTTCTAAATGATTTTAATACTGCTGTCGGGAAAGGGAGGGTGTTGGGCATGTTTAATAATAGTAGGCAAAGAAAATATTTTTGCTTCAAAGAATAATTTTTTACATATTGTGACCAATTGAAATGACATGGCAGGATTGGGGTGGATGCTTCAAAATCCTCAGCCTTGTCTGTGGCATCCCAACATCAGCAGCCCAACATCCACTCCTGGATCCACAACAGCAGTTTCACCTCGTAAAGAGTATTTGTCTGTTGAGACTATCTGCTAGAAATTCATCACAATATTTAGACTGGATTCTGAAACAAAATTGAAATTCCCACAAAATACCGGGTTACCTATAATAACACTCCCTGTGCCAGTCAAAAAATACCCCTACATTAAAAATAAGTATTATTCAGATCACCTAAAGTACTGCTTAAGTACAAATCCAGGGGAGTTCCATTGAGGAAAAGTGAGGTTATATTCTGCTTTGGAAGAATTGATCTGTAGCAAGTATCCTGAGGTTTTTCTTTATTATCTCAATGTTTTTCCACTCATTATTTCCTTCTCTTTGAATGAACCAGAGTTGACAAATTGGCCTGGTGCTATCCAAGCCACATGCTGCTTGACTTCATGGCACTTGTGGTTTTAGGGGATTCATTGTTTGCAGAGAGAATCTCTTTTGCCGGGAAGATCAGACTTCTGATGCAATCCCATGAAACCCACAAACCACCTCCCTGTTCAGACCTTCAGGCCTGGGATAATTTTTCTCCTTCTGCTGAATTCTTGGCAAATGTGTCAGATCACAGGCCATGACTAGAATCCTGAAGAAATCTGAAAAATTTGTTTGGCAAAATCTCTAGAGGTTGTTCTGCTTAATCCTCAGATGGCTCATTTCAGGTCCCATGCTACTGTGGAAAATGGCTTTCCTCTTAATTGGTGTCCCCACCCATCTCACAGGGATACACTAGTGAGGAATGAAAATAGATGTGTGCCTGGAATATCTGAGAACTCCAAGAATAATTCTTACCACCTGTATCAAGCACATTCCTCTTCAGATCACTTAAAAGTCAAAGAAGCACCTAATTATCTTTCCAACATGCCAAGCTGAGTTTAAAACTCAACAAGTTTTGTATTGCCCACCAAGGCTGGCTGTAGATGATCCTCCCCAATTCATGTGGAACCCCACTGATTGCAAGGATGCCACTGCTTACTCAGGGGATCAAAGTGGTGTTTGTGTTGACATAGGAAATATGGGACAGGTTTTGGTGCTGAAATTGTGCAGCATTCCCCATGAACACCATCCCAGGGATGTGGATGGCAGTTCACCTCTGGATCTTAACCTGCAGTGGAGAAAAGGGATTTGCTTTGAGCTGGTGCCTCGAGTCAGCAGCCAGCACTGTGCAGACAGACAAGAGCTGGGATTTTCACACCATCATCTGTGTCCGCTGTGGACATTTTTGGGGAAAGGTGTCAGATACTGGTGAGTGCAGCCATCCAGGGACATTGAATCATGGACTCACAGAATGGTTTGGGCTGGAAGGAACCTTGGGGACCATCCCATTCCACCCCTGCCATGGCAGGGACACCTCCCACTGTCCCAGGCTGCTCCAGCCCCAGTGTCCAGCCTGGCCCTGGGCACTGCCAGGGATCCAGGGGCAGCCCCAGCTGCTCTGGGCACCCTGTGCCAGGGCCTGCCCACCCTCACAGGGAACAATTCCTGCCCAATATCCCATCTGTCCCTGCCCTCTGGCACTGGGAAGTCATTCCCTGGGTCCTGGTACTACCTGGCCATGTAAACAGTCCCTCTCCATCTCCTTATGGAATTGGTTTTTGTCTCTGCATGCACTGGTGGTTGTATTTTCATTCTTGTTATTCTGGTACTGAAGTTACTCATTTCTCTGCTCAGGTAGGAGAAATAAATCCAGCATTGTTTAAGGAACCAGCCCTATGCAACAGATACCAAATAACACATCCCAGAGTGTCCCCCCAGTGAACACTGCAAGCACAGGGTGCCCCTGCACCACCCTTGGAAAACATCACCACAGCAGCGAAAATGAAAACCTGCTTGGAAATCATTTGCCATATAGGAACCAGAAATCACAAAGATGGATCTATAGCATTTTAAGGAACAGCCAGACACTACATAAACCCTCCTCAAACCCCTGTTCTCCAATCCAAATTTTGATTCCCCAAGCTCTACCTAACGTGCACTGTAATAAACAGCACCAGGGGGAGGGTACAGTGAGCAAACACAGAATAATGACATGTGTGAAAAGCTGCTTCCCAGCATGGCATTGTTCCAGAGTTACATATGGAAATTAATATCCTAATTAATAAGGGGTCATGAAGCACTAAATATTGAGGGCAGGCAGAAATTGCTGGAGTGCTTCTATGGCACGAGACACTGGGGGCACAGAGATTGGCAAAGATGTGGTAGATGTACAAAAATATTTGGAAAATTTTTCTGTCTTTTCAGTCCAATCCTCTGTCTGAGGATTATATGCAAGTGTTTCACAGCACTCCAAGCCAATTTAGAACGATGTGATAAACCAACTACCAATTCTACTCTGTCTCTCCATGTCCAGCATTCTCAGACGCTGATGGAGCAAAGAAACTAAAGGGAAATAAACTGATAAACATGCCAGAAAAAAATTTTTGAGGGCTCATAATTCAGATTCAGTGAAAAAATGATTTTTCATCCCTATTTTCTACTTTCCACCAAGAGGTACAGCATCCAGCAAGTGGGAACAATGTTGGTTGGGCAAGCCCTGAGCCAGGTTAAAGCTGCCCTTCCACTGGGAACACAGCAAACAGGTTACTGGAGCCTTGAGTTTCTGATGTACCCCCATTCCAGCTGGTTTTCTACCTAAAAGGAACAATGTCAGTTTTTACTACAGGAAGATTTTGCCCAGACAACTCCAAAATGAAAGATGTAGCCACACTGTTTGGGGGGTTGTTTTTTGCTTGTTTGTTTTGGTGTTGAATTTTTTATAGACTGATCATGGAAAATGTTAATCTTAAAATATTTTCAGAAAAGGTAAAGTTATAATGGAGAAATCCTCTGGCTGCTCCTAAGAGTTAAACCAAGGAGCAAGAACTATCCTTCAACAGCAGCTCTGGTATCCACCCAAGAAAAATCCTATCAGACCAGCCAAAATCATGACTAAGAAGAGACTGAATTCACAAACATGTTATATGTGCAAATGTTAATCCCATGGTACAATCCATCTTCCAAACCCAGCTGTGTTTTGCCAGAGCCTCGGGGCAGGAAGGCTTTGGAGCAGTTGCCCACTCAAGGTTTCCACCCAACACTTGGCCACGGCAAAAACGACACATGACCAGGGCTGGGGAAGGAGATAAGAGGGAATGAGAGCTCCAGTGAGACATCCACTGCTTTTGTCATCTCTGGGAAGGACAGAGAGCTGTGCACAGCACAACTGCCAATGGCAAGGCAAAGGAATCAGAGCTGAAATCAAACAATGTTTGAATCACTGGTACCAAACCTGAAGCAAGGGAATGTCCTCAAAAGTGGGCAGGAAAGCTGGATTGGGATTCTGAGCTCTGTGCCTGCCCTCAATCGCTCCTTGTGGGCCTGGGAAAATATCAATTCAATGCCCTGGTGTTCAAGAGCCACACAGGGCTGGGATGGATCTCACATGAGGCACACAAGCCGCAAAATGCAGATTTTTGTCATGCTGGTGCAGCCAGCTCTGGGTGAGCTGGATTGATGCTACTTTCCCTCCTGCTCAGTGGGGTCAAGGCACCAGGTTTATGGCAGCAGCTACTAAACCTCCCAGAACCTTCTCAGGACTAGTAAATGACACCAAATAAGCTTCATTTTATCTACACGATTTTCCATTTTCTTTAAAAGGTAAGCTGCTTCCTAGACAGATCCACAATAAAATCTTTGAAGCCCCTTCTCATGCCAGTGGCTCCATCCCCTTTAGTGATTCCCAGCCCTGAGCTCTCTGCAGCCTGTCCCAAACCTCAGCAGTCTCCTGCCAGGTGACAGGGATCTGTGGCTAGCTGAGTGTCTCCCCTCTGTCTCAGAGCCCTTCAGAAGGGAAAGGCTGCTGGAAGTTTGCATTTCAAGAAGAGACTGGATGCATTTATGGGAAAGAAACCCCTGGAAGGGCTGGGGCACAGGCAAGGAGAGACTGCAGCTGCAGGGGAAGAGCACAGGAGGAACAGATGTGTCTCAGCTCTCCTCTTCACACCTTCCTGGAGTTCAGGTTTGGACAGAGCACCTTTGGGCTGAGGAAATGTTCTCTTTATTTGAGGAATAAGGAGAAAGAACATGTTCTTGTCTTCTCAGCTACTTAAGAGAACTGGGCAGGAGAACCTGGTCCCCTGGTGCCAGGCAGGTGCTGGTGCCTGCTGTCACCAAAGGCTGGGTGGAGCTTTCCCATAGGTCTGTCCAGCTGAAGGAAAATGGTGATGATGCAAAAATAGGATGTGAAAGCAAAAGAGAGAAACAACAGCCCTGGACAACACAAGCAGATGTTGCAATAAAGTATGCCAGATGATGTTGCCTCCACTCCAGGACAAAATTGTCCCTTTAAAACAGGTGGGGTTTTTTTAAGAAAAAAAACTTTAAAAGCTCACTGAGCTCACACAACATCACACAGTAAAATGTCCTGTTCAATACTATTTGACTCTACTATTTTGGAAGAAAGTCTGGTTTAAACTTTAAACTTCTGGAAAAGTTGGCACATGTCATTACAATACATTGCATGCTGGATGCTTGACCCAGTGACAGGTGAACTGCAGAAGAATGGAGTTATATGTTGGGTTTTTATTCCAGAAATAAGGCGAAAACCATGGGGATGTCAAATTAATGAGAATTTTGACCCTTCCTGGGGTCTCTGGTCTTGGTTTCACGATTGTTGCTAAAAGGGGGGTCTCAGATCCAAGTTTTTTACAAGGGTAGCTGACCAACCAATACCTAAAACTTGGACAGAACCCTCCCAGAAGACTTCACCAAGCCCCTCACAACCCACAAGAATAGTGCAAATCACCTACAGAATGCTTTAAACAAAATATAAAGAATATGAAATCAGAAGCAGGGGATTTTAATATTTCAATCAACAAACTAAGTCTTAATATTAAACTGAAAACCATTACACAGAGAATAATTTGGAGAGAGGTTGTTTATAACATTTCATGAGGATGGAATAGACTTCAGAGAGGTGTGAATTTGTGTAGAATCACTGGATGGTTTGGGTTGGAAGAGACCTTGGGAATCATCCCATCCCACCCCTGCCATGGCAGGGACACCTCCCACCGTCCCAGGCTGCTCCAGCCCCAGTGTCCAGCCTGGCCTTGGGCACTGCCAGGGATCCAGGGGCAGCCCCAGCTGCACTGGGCACCCTGTGCCAGGGCCTGCCCACCCTCACAGGGAACAATTCCTCATTCCCAATATCCCATCCATCCCTGCCCCTGGCAGTGGGAGCCATTCCCTGTGTCCTGGCGCTCCATATTTACTTGTTAGCAAGTAGCTTCTCTCCATCTGTTTTGTTGGATATGAGACACAAAAATCTCCCCTCTTGCTGAGGGTTCATCAGATCCAGTCTCTCACACAAAACTCCAGGTTTTTGTGGCTCCACGAGCTGAACTTCCATCCTCATGGACCTGGAACCCCTTCCTGGGCCCAGGGCTGCACACTCCTGAGCTGGAAGAGACCTTCTTGTTGCTTTTTTATATTTCTTTTATAAAACTTACTTTGGGGCCTCTGCTGAGGTGCCAGGGGTGACAGAGAAAGCAGCAAGTAAGGAGAAAGAGCCACTGGCAGCAGGCAGTGGATGTTGTGCAAGAGATCTCAGAGTTGGAGATGGTTTGCAGCACAGACACCAAGCACTCTGTAAAACATTTCAGATCTCCTGAGCACAGCTCCAATAGGCTTTGAAGTGTTGACATCACATAAAATAAAATGCATTGCTGTCCAAGTTATCCCATTGGTTTTCCCCCCTCTCCTCACTTTGATGGCTTCTACAAAGCATTTTATATGGTTGAATAAATTTGAATAACTCTTTACAAGTAAATCAAACCAAAATGATTAAAAAAAATATTGGATGCTAGCTACCAGGCTCTCTCAAAAAAATCCCTTGTGTTTCCAAATACTCAGAGTACAAGATGGTGTGATACAGCCTGGTGGGTAAACAGCCCTGGAGATGAACCTCTCCAAGGCACTGAGGTTTTTCAGCCTCAGACAATCACTGCTTCCCAAATTAAGGATTAGCTTTGTGATTAATTGACATCTATCAAAAAATCAATTATCTTGCCTCTCACATTCTGTCTTTTGGTGCAAGTGGTTGTGTGAGCTTTTCAAAAATAAAATTTGCAAATTAAGATTAATTTCTAACGGGATCCTTGGCCAGATCTCCCTCTCTGTTGCAGCAGATGGACTTTTGTGTGAAATATTTTTCCTTAGTTGCTATAGAAACATGCCAACATATTTCTGCTTAAGTGATTTGCTGGAGAACTGTTTGTTGTGTTGCCCAATGCTGACAGGAGTGAATCATTTTTAGTCTTCAGTCAAGGCTGATTAAAACCTGGTCTCTGGGTGTCTAACTGCTGCAGACTGCTGCTTACAGGGGGGACATCCTGCTAAAGTCATTATGCCTGGGACATTTGCAGCATGCCTTGAAGTAAACGAGGCAGGTGGAATGTTAAAGCTACAAAAATGACTAAAAGCTGAGAAAAACTCAAGGCTGAAACACAACTGGATGTAAAAAAAAAGGCAGAAAATTTATGATGACCTTTACAAAGGTGATTTATAGGATAATTGATTCAGAAGCCATTGTTATGATGGAAACAATTCCCAAATGACATTTTCATGTGAAAGGACAGGTCATGTGCCTTCCAAAAGGTGTTTGAAGGAATGAACCAAGTCCTGCCATGTCAGGCACTGCAAGGACCCTGCCCACAGCCAAGAGCAGCAGGTCTGGCCCCATGCAAGTCCCACACCACAAACACAGCTCAGGGCATCCCACCAGTGCTGTTTTCTACTAAATCAGAGCTGAAATGCTTTGCAGTTCAGACCCCAGTGAACCCAACCTCATCAGCAGCAAACTGAAGATGCTGGAGGCAGAGAATCCCAGACTGGTTTGGGTTGGAAGGGACCTCAAAGCCCCTCCAATTCCACCCCAGCCATGGCAGGGACACCTCCCACTGCCCCAGGCTGCTCCAGCCCCAGTGTCCAGCCTGGCCTTGGGCACTGCCAGGGATGCAAGGGCAGCCCCAGCTGCTCTGGGCACCCTGTGCCAGGGCCTGCCCACCCTCACAGGGATGGATTCCTTAAGGGACAGTCAGCATGCAGGAGTGGGACTGATCCAAGCAATTCCTCTCTGTGAGTCTGTGTTCCAGACAGGGGAGGTGCAGCCTCAGAAATTGAAATTGAAAACCATTGTCCTTCAGTTTCTCAGGAGCTGGTGCTGAGGGTTATTTCGCCAGTTCTCCCCCAGCCCTGCTTTGCCTCAGTTCTACCCCTGTAAAGCTCAGCAGAGGACACTGTTCACCGGCCACTGCTGTGGGACCTACTCCTAAATCTTCCTGTGAGAAGGAAATGATCACACAGCGGTTGGAGGCTCACAACATCTCAGAAGGTGTGTGGAAAAAAGCAAGCCCTGATATTATACAGAGGAAGCAATCCCCACTTCCTTCAGAAGCCAAACTGAGATGCAGCCATGTTATTAAATTGCTTCATAAACTTAAATATAAATTTCCCTGTTTTGACAATAATCTGATATGTAATTGAATGTTTAAAATATGTTTCTTAATGAACTTCCCCGCAGAGCTGGCTGCCTTTTGTGGGCTACTAAGAGATCTGCTTCTCGGGGTTAGCTCTGAGCCCTGCGCTGCTGAGCCCTCAGAGTTGTTTATAACAGCCTCTTTAACTGGCAATTTCTCCCTGCTTTAACATTTTCCTCATTTCTGTCCCTATTTTTGAAGCACACTCCCACAGTGGCAGCTCTCCAACTCCTCTTACCTCCAAGAGAAGGCAGGCTACCAGCTACCTTTATAGTTGCAGCCAATTTTTCTGCTTGGACAGCTTACAGGGGATCTTAGTTGATGGAATAGTTGATTCTCTGCCCATGGCAAGCGTATGAGTCATCCCTCCAAAAAATATAACCTTGCTGTCCCTCTCGAGACATGGAGAGGCCTGAGGGGCCAAGAGGCTCTCTGGATACAGCTGAGGTTGTAATGTTATTTCTGTAATGCCCAAGGTTTGTATGATTTAAAGGTGGCTTACAGGAAATGGAGGACCAGGGCAGTCCACCCAGAAGGTGATTTGGTTCTTGGTTCCATGAAGGTACTAACAGGATACTCTGGAGGAACACATGCAGAAGAGGCAAACACCGCTCTCATCCAGGCTCCTTCACTGCCCAGCTTCAAGCCTTCGAGGAGTTACTTGGATTTTCATCGTGTGGTGCTCCCATGTCTCCCAGCACCTGCAAACTCAAACCTCCACCCTCTGTGCCAGTTGGGAAATTGGCATTTCTATGCCTGAGGCATAAGGATCTGCAGCAGAAGACGATCTCTTACAAAGAAAAGTTCAGATGTTTCCCCCCCTGCCTTGCTGAGCCTGCACATCTAGAAGAGGACACAATCCAGCCAGGAGCAGCCTCACCTCACCACAGGTTTGTGGAATTACAGCAGGGCTTCAGCCTTGGGAGTTCAAGTACCCTTTGATGGGGAAGAGGCAAGTTTGGAGACATTTATTAAATCGATTCTTCAGGCACCTCTAAAATAGTAACAGTAAAGAAGGCAAAATTCCCTCCCAGTCCTCATATATCTCTGTAGTTGTGGAGCATGAACTTTTCTGGAGGCTCCAGTCCTGGAAAGTGTGATGCCTGTTAATTTGGACAGGTAGATTGTCCCATTGAACTCCATCAGATGTCCTGCAGATTGATGGAAAACATTGCTTTGCTTTCTTTGGCATTGGGTGACAGATTGAAGCATTCTTCAAGAACTATAAAACAAAAAAAAAAATGTTGGCTGAATGTCCTAAAGAAATGAGCTTCAAATGTTCATCCTCATGAAAGACACCCCCTCTGTCAGAGATAGGAACTGGGCAGGCCCTTGGGTCCCCTCCAGGGTGGGATCCTCCTGCTCTTGGGTTCCTTGGTTTGCCACAGATCACTGTGCCCCTCCCGTGAGCTCCAGAGAGCTCTTGCAGTCATCAAAGCCTGGCTCTGTTCTGCTCTTTGCCTTCCAGATGGAGACATGGATGAGAAAAGACACATAAGGGGTAGGCACAAAGCAACAAGCTCCAAATTTCCCATGAATTTAACAGCAGAGCACTTGGAAGGGCAACAGTGCTCCTGTCACAGGAACTCAAAGCGTGGATCAAATACCAAACAGAAATGTTTGGTGAAAGCTCTGAGGTTTCCCCTGCCATAGGACATGGAAGATTTTGGGAAGTGAAGTTCTTCTACTTGATTCTTTTACCCTTTCTTCATGGAAAAGGTGGTCAGGCTTTGGAAGGGAGGTGTTGGAGTCCCCGTGCCAAGGCCTTAGGATTCACTACCCAAAGACTTGTTTCAGTGCTGGGAAGCCTCCAAAGGAAGGATATCTTTTCCATTATCTCAGAAATCCTTTGCCCACTCTGTTAGGTTCTTCTGCATTGACCAAATCTCATCCTCCCTGCTGATTACTCCCCCTCATAATTATAGCAAGTCCTTCAACAAGCACCCCCTGCATGAAAATTAATTTTTGCCGTAACCATAATTCCAGATCAACTGTCCATCATATCAGCTTATTTAGCCTCAGAGTTAATATTATTTTATAGTGCACTTGAAGCAACCCTAGTACCCCCTTGATTTGATTCTTGGGTTCTGTGGAAGCCACCAACCTCTGTTTCCCTGCCAAGAGAATGCCAACTCCTTACACACAAGGTCTCTGGAAAGCAGCTGTGACTGTTCCTCCTCCAGGAATATTTTTGACAGGGCAGAGAGGAAGCACACTTCGAGGCTGACTTGGCTTTTCCCCATGAACACACAAGTCAGAATTTTTCAAGACAAGAGAATACCATCTTTTTCCATGTTTATGGCTATCGTGGTAACATTTAGCTGTGAAAATGGCAGAGGAAATTTAATTTGAGAGAAATCCATAAACAAGAATTACCTTATCCAGGGCGGGACTCCGTAAGTTCTGAAGTGTTTTGGAGGTAATGTGGCGCCTGTTTCCACCTGTAGCTTCTGGAAGGGTCAGTGTGGGTGTGAGAATGCTGCCCCTGCCCTCAGCCCCTCTGATGACTCAAATGAGCACCAGGGGTTTCCAGCGAGCAGCAGAAGGGAATCCTCCCTTTGGCTTGGGTGGGAGGCTCTGCTACAAATACAAATACTGGTTGTTGCTGTTTTCAGAGCTACAGAGATGAAGAGGAACAGAGAGATTTTGGAGCTTGGCAGCAGAGACCCAAGGCTGTAATTCTGGACTGGGAGCTGTGTGCAGGACCTGCTTCCTGACAGTCACAGCTGCTGCCAAATGGTTCTTAGAGTAAACTCTCTGTGCAACTGCAGCAGACTGCACTGCTGAGTAGCACCAAACCTCAGAAACTGCAGGGATGCTCTATCCAGGGTTTTCTGTTTGTCCCTTGGAAGTAGGACCAGTGACAAACTGCATATAGTAGAGTAAAAAGATATTTTAAAAAATGATATTTTCAAAATGCTGCTGAGAATTGATGATACTCTTTAAAATGCCAGCTTGTTCAGGGTCACGTGAACTGTGCCGTGCTGCCTCATGCCCAAGCTCCATGTGGGCAGTAGATTATAAGGAAAAAACCTGCAGTGTGGCAGTGATGATGGCCCAAGAACCCACAGGCTGGGAGAGGGACACCAGTGACCCTGTGCAGAGCTGGCAGCCTGTCCTGCTGCCCCAGGCTGGCACACAGATGTGCCCCCGAGCTGGCACACAGCTGTGCCCCCAGGCTCAGGCTGGCACACAGATGTGCCCTGGGGCTGTGACACAGATGTGCCCCCAGGCTGTGACACAGATGTGCCCCCAGGCTCAGGCTGGCACACAGATGTGCCCTGGGGCTGTGACACAGATGTGCCCCGGGGCTCAGGCTGGCACACAGATGTGCAGCCCAGGGCTCCCCTGCTGATTTGGATGCATTCAGTGCAGATTCCCACTACATTTGACATATGTCACCAAAATGAACATCTGACAGCCATGGCAGGAACTGCAAACATTGGTTTCTCCCCTTCCCCCTCCTCTTCCCGATTTGTGAATTCATTTTGATTGGGCTTATGTTGCTCTTAGGTTTTATTTTCTATTCACTCAGATACTCATTAAAGGCATATTTGAGTTTAACACATGAATGTTCACACGACAAATGCAACATGAGATGCAACACCAGGTTGCATCAAAGCTGCTGCCAGACTCTGACACAGAGACAAACAATCCAGACAGAATTCATCCAGAGCTTTCCCAACACAGCCATGTACGTACATGCAATTACATTGTGTGAAAGCAAAACCCACAAATTTTATTTTAAGCTTTTCTCCAGCCAACACACCTTCTGTTATTAGTCTAATTTTCCTGGATCCCTCTAGGGAAGACAGTCTACTTTTTTCCCAGTGCTTTCTCCCAATTCTCCTGATTCTAACAATTACACTTTATCCAGCCTGGGAGAAACGAGCCCTCATTTGCATTAATCATTAGTAACCAACATGTGCAGAATTCCAAACGTGGTGTGAATCCTGTTGGAAAAATAATTCCCAGGGAGACATAGAAATGTGCTTTTGTTCACCATGTGCTCACACAGCATGAGCAGGACGGGTCCCTGGGGCAGCCCAGGACTGGAGCAGGCACTGCCCAGCACTGCTGTGCATTCTGTGGGTGAATGGACCCAGCCCTTGCTCCCAGGCTGGCAGGGGCAGCCCAAGCTCCTGAGGATACTCAGGGAGAAAAGCTCCACCCTGATCAGCTGTGGGAATGCAGAACTCTTGTGACAACACGACCTGAAGAGTTTTACAGAGTATCTTGGATTAAGTTCCTCAGCAGCTGGAGCTGGAGTTACCCTGATAGTTCCTGGAATAAAAAATGCTGCACAATGGAAAACTTGGAAGATGAGTTTGACACAAATCCTCAGCCTGTGCAAGTGCCTATGGCCCCTCTGACTCCACCTGAATTGCCTCCTCTCTTCCAGTTGCAGCCCTCCCCCATCGCTTTGGGAAGCTCAGAGTTGTAGCTGCTGCCATTTACTCCCCCAAACCCAGACTATCTGCTGAGGTAAATCACCCTGCCACCACAGGAATGTCTATCAGCAGAGATTTGACTTTAAGTTACATTCTCATGCAGAAGTGTTACCTGGGTTCCTGAAAACTGAGCCCTCAGTGTGTCCCAAGGTGTTGGAGCTAAAACACTAAAAAATATGGGGTTTAAACACAGCCCAGTTCAATGTGCTGTATTTATGAACAGTACCTGAACCCACCACCGCCCACCAGTTTACAAAGAGCACTAAATCAAAGACAGGGATGATAAGAATATGCTTCCTTCAGTCTGGTCCTTAAAATTCCTTATTCAATCCTTGGAAACCTGAAATGAAATACTATTTATGAAGTCCTGCAGTAAGAGCACAGTCTGGGTGAGCTGCATTACTAGCAGCAAGCTGAGGTTTTCATTTTCCCCCAAACACAGAAGCCAGTCCCTTGTGTGAGCTCTCTCCCCCATGGCTCTGTTGCAGGACCCTTCTCCTCCTTCCCCTCCTTCCCCTCCTCCTGGAGATGCCAACAGCCCCAAAGGGCTGAGCACAGCCCGGGGAGCAGCTCTGGCACCAAGATACAGAAAAGGCTTCACAGCAAGAGGCTCATGTAGCAGGAGGGGACAGGCAGGGGGAGGAGGGAAGGTGAAAAAACCCCACTCAGAAAAAACCTCTCATCTGATGGCTCAAAACAGAGAACCACAGAATCCCAGAATGGTTTGGGGTGGGAGGGACACTGAACATCATGTCGTCACTGTCCCAGGCTGCTCCCAGCCCTGTCCAACCTGCCCTTGGGCACTGCCAGGGATCCAGGGGCAGCCCCAGCTGCTCTGGGCACCTGTGCCAGGGCCTGCACACCCTCACAGCCAAGAATTCACTCCATATATCCAGTGTAAATCTTCTCTGCTTCCTTTTAGGGCCAGGTGCCTTTGTCTCACCTCTGAATCCAACACCAGGGCAAACCCAGAGGGCATGAACGCATCTAAGGGACAGTTCTGGGGGCCATGGAGGCTGCTGCTGCTGGAGAAGCTGCATTTGCTGAAAGCAGCTCATACTTTGATCAGTTTATGCAACAGGAACAAGTAAAGTGTCAGGGTCCCTATGTGCCAGCACCTCCCTCCGTTGTCACCAAAGGACTGACGACCTGCACAGCATTTTAACTCTAATGTTAATACTTAAAATAGTCTGCATTCAGTAAAAATATAAAGCTCTTGTTTGAGAAGCAAAATTCAGGGCCATAAGCAGAACTGCCTTTGACACTGCAGAAACACCCATCCTTCTCCAGCAGAGTTCTCCCTGAAGTCTGAGCACAAATGACAGCCAAAGTTTGGTTCCATGTGACCGTGGGAAGAACAATTCACCACAGTGAAGGTTCAAAATTCAGGGCTGCTGCCACCTCTGAACCAATTTTGACACTCATTTTTCTGCCTTTCATAAACCATAAGTTTCATCTGCTCTGGGGCTGAGTCATGATTTTCTTCCCTAAATAGAAAGGTTTTCATGTTCATTTTTTATTACTTTAATATGGCAACTATCCTATATGTGAATCCAGGTAAGAAAACCAGGAAACTTTCCAAACACAGGCATACTTCATATTTCACTTATTCCACGTGGTTATGAAGTGGTGTTCAATGGAAACTGTATGGGAACTGAAAGCAGAGCACATATTGTGTAATTGAGAAAATGTCGGGCTGGGAAAGGACAAATCAGATGGATGATGTTTACATGTTCCTGTAATAGAACTTGGGCTAGAGACTATAGAGTTGCACAGTCAAGTTCTCAGGAGTCAGCTTAAATTCATTAAGTTCTTTAAACTTTCCTGGGTATGAGATGGACTGGTTGCACTTTTGCATTGCAGGGCAACCAACTCCTAAAATATCATCTCCTCTTCCCCCCAGAGATGGGACATGCAGGGCAACAAACTCATAACTGAATCATATGTAATTGGCATAGCTTTCTGCATGAAAAAATTGGTTTCCATCACTTAAATTATGTGGATTAACTGGTAGGATTAACTAAGATATTGATATAGCTCATGTCTGACTTGGGACAGTAGACATTGAAGCAGGAGACTTTACACCTGAAACCCTATTATCACAAAGTTTAATGAAAATATGTTTTCCTCCAGAGAAAAAGGTACTTTTCTAGGCTGTCCCCTTCACACCCCTGTTTGACCAGTAAGATGTCAAGTCACCATTTATTCTATGAGTATTTTGGATTACAGTCACAGGGGAAATCAAAAAGCTGAAGACAGGAGTTACACAACTCCTGTTTGTGTGTGTCATTTGAAAAAAAAAAAATAGAATATTACATTATTAGTAATAGCTAAGAGGTGATGGGAGCCATAGGTTTGAGTCTGGCAATGAACCAAGCTCTGCATCAGCACTGAAGAAACAGACCTGGAGTCTGCACAGGACAAGGGAGCCCCACTTGTGGAAAGGAGGGACAGAATGAGACCCTTTGGGTTCAGCACAGCTCCTGTGTCCCTGCTGCTGTTTCAGGGAGAGCAGACAGTGCCAGCTGCTCCCTGCCTCCCCTCATGCCCACACACATGCAGCTCTTCTTAGAAACACTTCTTTAAAAGAAGCCCCTACCCCAACATTCTCATACCCTGCTTGGATTCCAATATCCCATCTCTGTCATGCAGGGCAAAATCTTTGCTTAAGTGGAATTGGTTTGCTCCCAAAACCCAAGAGCTTTTCTGGGAATTTCTCTTTTCTCTTACATTGCTTGGGAACCACTGCAAAGGCTCTCAAAACATGAAACACCCTGAACCTGAAAACCTCAGCAGATGGCAGGAAGGTGTCTCCAAGCAGTAGCTGGTGCTGGAGAAATGTATTGGGCTGATGAGAGTCTTGGGCACAGGTCCCTTTGCACAGGCACAGGACACAGACAGCAAGGGTCAAGTGACATTTGCTGTGGTTCCCCTCCCTGACACAGCTCTCTCGTGCCCTGGTGGCTCGGGAGAGGGTGGAAATTAATTCAAACTATTTTTATTGGCCTGCTTGTTGCTACACAACACATCCTTCCATTAGAAAGAGGAACATTGTAGTTCCTCTCATCCCCTTCCAGAGACATTTCAAATAGGTGGAGGTTTAAATCCCACAAGTGAAAGCTACAGACATAAATTCCACATTTGTTTGTGTGAATCTGCACATGGCCAACCTTCCAGAATGCAAACCAAACCCCAATAATGGGACCCAGATTGAAATGAATACCAGCTCTCCACAATGAGAGACAGATTCTCGTGTCTGAGAAGTTTGCAGTCAGCTACAATAAAAATCAAGCTCTGCAGCCCGGCCAGCCCCTGAGCCTTCATAAATATCACTTTTCCCTTGTTTTATTGTTAGCAGAAGCAGCTTGGCAGTGGATGCCACCACACTATTAGTAAACACACATCATTATAAACACAGAACAGAGACCATAATAACCAGCAAGGAAAAAGAAGGAATGAATTACACAACCCACCAACTCCTAAGAAAACAATTTCAGGAATACAAGGCTGCTCCAGCTGGAAATGTCACCATGGCACCCCACACCTGACACATTCTGCCACCTCTCCCTGAGCTTTGATGCTCAGTGGGAAGCCAGAGAAGCTGTGAAAGGACCTGGTGGGTTCCTGTATTGTCTGAAAATGACTCCACATTGAGACAATTTCTTCCCTGCCAGACTGGCAGAACCAGCCAGGTTTACAAGGCTGTGATCCTTCTGCCCTTTAACCACCACAAATAATAACAACACATGCTCTGAGAATTAAAATGAGAGAGTGCTTCTGTGGGATCCATCCACAGAGGGGACAAGAATCTCTTGGCTGCCCAGGCATCTGTGAGAGCCTGATGATTCCCAAGGAATGGTATCTGAGTTCAGGACTCCAGGGAATTCCTGCAGAATTATAAAGGCTAAAACTGCACTCCTGATGCTGGTGGGCTCTGCTGCCCCTCAATGGCCTTGCCGGGAGGGGAAGCTCTGGGCAGCTCATCCTCTCCTGCAGGTCCCTCCTGTCCTTTGGCAGCTGGCAAAATAGCAAAACGAGTGTGGCTATACAGCAAGACAGGGCCAAATGGAGCACAACAGAAAGAGAAGCCTGTGATTTGTCCTTTTGGCATCATTCAGTAAGGTTAATTCTTTCCTACATGCTCCAGAGTCCTCTTGGACCTATTTGAAATAGATGGCTTTGCACAAACGTGGGTCACTGTCTGTGTTCCTACAGAAAAGGAGATGGAAATAAGCCTGAGAATTCTGCACCCTCTACCTGGGAGGAAAAATTATCCCACAGTTTGTTAAAGTTCTCAGTATTGGATGCAGATGAGTGACAATTTCTCAGCAATTTTAGCAACATCCCTAAGGAATTCAGGGAAATTGTTTGAAGTGGTATTTTCCAAGAGCAATTGCTGGAGAGAGCTTCTAAAGCCAGAGTTCATAGAAGATTCCACTGATGGGCTGCTCCTGCTGCCCTGTCCTGCTGCTGCACCATGCCAGCAGCCACAGCTGCCTCTGCAGTGTCCCCTGCCCTGGGAGGGACATCAGCAATGCCAGGTGAGGCTGGACAGGCTGTGCATGTGCTGGACATCAGAGGCTGGGGCTGTTAGTGTTCAAAAACACATAATCACGGGGGATTATATGCGGTGCTTTTTATTAAGAGCTCTGGGAATCGGGGTATATTCAACCCAAATCTGACTCCGACCATACATCCGAAATGATCATGTTTTTATACTCTACCGTTATATAACTTTCATGTTAATTATTAAACTTATATTGTTCTATTGTATACTCTGAATTTCCAACATAGTTTCTCATTATTCTTCTTATGGTTATATAATTATATTTAATTACTAAACAATCATCACATCTAACAATTATATCATTTATCATACTGCTTACACTGGCGCAGTTGATCTGGGAAAGCACAAAGCCTAACATTTTAGATTCTGTCTTTAACTTTTTCCAGGGCTCCACTATCAGGGCTGAGCCTGGAGGGGCTCACTGCAGACATGGAGTGCAGCACTCCTGAAATAAGGGGCAATCTACACCTCTGGGGGCTGCTTTTCACTTGCTCTCCAGACTCAGCAAGGCAGCAGTAGGGGGATCTCAATTAAGGAACCAAAGGTGCTACGCAGCTTAAAACAAAGTTTAAAGACTCTAAAACAGAACAAGACCTGCAGAAAAATGCTGTTATCTCCAGCATCCAGCAGTGCTCCAGCACAGGAGAGCTGAATGTTCTCAGTCTCAATTTAAAACAAGGACTAAATGAAGCACACAGTTGTTCAGGGCATGATTTGAGGTTGGTATGTGGCACAATAAAGTGGCTGTCACAGTGTCACAGTGTCATTGAAGGGCTGGAGCAATAAAAGCAGATGGCAGCAGAGCAGCAAATGGGGTCTAGTGCTTGGCAAATAGTAAACTCTTCTCTGAGCAGCTCAAGAAAACCCAAGAGTCTTTCAGTTCCACAGAATTTTCTACTCCTGTTCCCTTTGCTGACAAAAATGTCATATTGTCAGGAGAGGGGACACATTCACAGTGAAATGCTGACTGAATTTTGATACAAAATCTGAGCCAGGCGTACAGAAACTGAATAGAAATACAGCTTCTAGAAGTGAATGAATCCCAGCAATTGAGCTTCCATAAACTATCTGGGGTTTGATGCTCTATTTATTTTAACAGTACAATTGGACAGTAATATTAATTCTGGATTCAAAACATCTCATTTTTTCCCCACAATTTTGCATGGATTTACCTATAACTGTTTGGAATGGACTCATAGCAGAATTCAAGTGATGATGTGAACAGGGAATAAATTCAAATGTGTTTTCTTGACTCTGATAAGAGAGAAGATCTCTCTGGCAGACAAGACATACATGCAGCTGGCCCATGAGACACTTGGGGAGTAGGCCAGAAGAAGAAGAAGAGGGAAAATATCAAGGCAGTTCAAGGTAAAGAAAATGGATTCATTATTTAAAAAGAAATTATATTTGGCTTTAACACTGCTTGTGGTGTTAGTGAGTCACCCATAATAATATACCCAGGACAACAATAGTGACAGGCAGCATGTGAAGATAATTTAAAAGTCTCAACTCAGATACAAAGTTAAGCTGAAGCAGCCTGCTTTAAATACAACTAAGTCCATATATGTATTTTCATAATAATTTGTGATTTAAGATATAAATTTTGCACATATTCCCCATCTAAGAGGAAAAAAATAGCATCCACATTGACTACCTTTGTCTATGCTAAAGATCATTATTTTCATATTCTGGTACCAAAAATAATGCCAAGAGCTGGCAGAATTGCTTGTGGAACAGGAACATTGTGGCTTTTCTGCCAAACACAGCCTGGTACCAGTGATGCCCCAGCACGTGGGGATTCCCAGGCTGGCAGGCACAGACAGCTCCCAGCAATTCTCACTGCAGTGAGGGAGATCAGTGCCTTGGGGCAGCACAGCCAAGAGAAAGGGTGGCAGGTAGAATGGTGTAACTTCATTTAAAGGAGGGCTGCTGTGCTAACATGAGCTTAGGACCAACTAAAATTTCCATCCTCTCCTGCCTTGCCCCTTCCCCACCTTCAACACATGGACAGCATAAGGATTATGGACACTTTTATTGACTAGCATTAATCAATTATTTATCTATTAAGAAATGAACATAGGAGTAGAAAATCACATTTATTTCAATTTAAAAAAGGGTGGAAAAGAGTGAAGCTGTTTGTGAATGTGGGCTGGGAGGAGCCTGGCAGAGCAGAGGAGCCCTAATGCCTTAATGAAGATAAGCAGATGAAAAGGGCCACTGTGGATTGCCACTGCTTTGCAGTTAAGTGGTGGGTTTGGAAAATAATTCCTCCTGATTCATCTTCTGGTTGCATTTTGGTTCTTTAGTCAATTATATGTCACCACATCGGGTTGAGAGCGGATTCCTGAGTAAACAGCCAAGAGCAGACAAATTAGCTGGGAAACCCAAGCACTGCTCTTTATCACTGCAGCTCTGATGAGTGCTGTGGCTGATCTGAGGCAGTGCCTCAGGTGTGTCCCTGCCTGTCAGGCTCCCAGATGCTTTGTGTGCCCAGACCCCCAAGAGGATTTTTTGGCAACTATTCCAATACATTCCCAGCTCTTTCCCCACAAAAGCAAGAACAGTCATTTTATTCTGCTCTGAAAATCATGGAGTGGGGCAGTGTAGGAGCATCGGGGGGTAGGATGGTCAGGACAGACCAGAGATCTGTGAGCCAGGTCAGGAGCTTGGGGTTTATTGCAAAGGGCCTGGGTGCAGGGCCCTGCTGGGAGCTGCAGCCACAGCTCAGAGCAGGCTGAGAGAAGAGAGGGGGAGAGAGGTTGAGAGGGTGAGAGAGTAAAAGGGTGAGGGAGTGAGGTTCCTGTTCCAATACAATAAATCTTCTTCTGTGTTGAATATTCTGATTCTCACTAACCAATCTGGTACAAGATACAAATCCTATAGCATTTACATACAGCCTATAAGAATCATTATATTACCATACTGTGTTACATTTTAAACCCTGAAAACTCCTCTTTGGGCCCCTTCTGCCAAGCTGTAGGGTCTGCTCTGACCCTTGGGCCTGTCTGCAAGCAGAGGGTGTTGTTCCATCAAAAGGAGATTACCATCAGCCAGCCACACCATTGTTTTCCAGTTGTTCAGTAACTGAGGTATCTCAAAGCTTGATTTCATTTCAATCTCGCTTGTAATTTCTATATTCTCAAAATCTTTTGCCAGACAATCATATTTATAAGGTTTTCCTGTTTCATCTTTCCCAGCAGGGGAGAAGGGGAGAACTCCCACCATCAGCTTGTTCAGAGATGTGCCTTGGCACTGGGTAGCAGGGGGAGCATCCCTTTGGGGAAAGGCAGCAGGAGCTCCCAGGGCTGGGACCAGCAGCTCCCCAGCTCTTCCTGCCAAGAGCCCTCGTGTCCCTGCCTCCCCTGTACCCTGGGAAGGAGCTTTTCCAGAAGGGGAATGACCTCAGCACTGTAACTCACATGGAGAACTTTCTCTCTCATTAGGATGTTTAACCTGTGCAGTCTTGCCCCATGCGAGCTCTGTAATGGGAACAAGCCAGGGCTGGGATAAGGTGAGGAATGCAGGCTCAGGGGGATCTCAGCTGATTTTCTTTGTCCCCAGGCTGCCAGGAGAGACAACCTGGGCACCTGGAGGTGTGCCAACCCTGTGTCTCCAAGCCTTGGGCTTCTACAACCTTTTGGGGTCCAACAGCTCCATCTCCTGCAGTGCACCCCACTGCCCTGCCCTGGTCATGGGGCCTTTGTGGGACAAGGGGCTTGCCTGCACTAATCTCACCCCCAGGTTTATAGAGCTGGGCTGGCCTGAAATGAAAACTTGCTTCTCATCAAACGTTGCTGTGAGTTTGACAGTGTATTTCGGGTGGCTGATGGCTTGTGATAATTCCCTGTGAGCAGAGGTAGCAGCATGGGCAGGTTGACCAAGACTGACATTAGGGAGAAAATCCTTTGTCCTTGTTCTGTCCATGTCCTCCTTTTCTTGATGGTTTTGACCCCCTCACGTCAAATTCCGTAAGCTTCCACCAGACATTGAAATTCTAGGCAATGTTTTCCTTAAATAAATATTTTTCTTTCTTTGTAGAGTCAATATTCCTTTCTCAGCTCAAGATTTTGTGACTTGCCTGTATCAGGCTTTGTACCAAGCAAAAGCATTTCATCCCCCCAGGGTTATATGGGAATCCTCCAACATTGCAAGCAGTGACAGAAAGGAGGCAGGAATTGCCAAAGTGCCTCTGTCACTACTGGTCCAGCTGTGACACTCAAAGAGCATCAACCAGCCCAGCCTTGTGCCTAGAAATACAATCTAACCACCTGGAATGATTTGGCATCCTTAACTACACCTTCCTTCCCTGAAACATCCAGTGCAGAGCTCTTCCTCGTGACAGGAATGTACCCAGGGAGAGGCAGGACGCTCTCAGCTGCTCAGGGGAAAGGACAAGTTCCAGCAAGGTAATTCAAACATCACAAAATGCCTCAGTCACAGAGCTCTGGGCTGCTCTCAGATGGTGTGGGTGTGCAAATGGGGGCAAAAGCGATGGGCTTCACCTTTTGTACCGACCCAGACACTTGGACAAGTTCTCTTGGTTTTACAAGGGACCCCTTAAAGCCGAGAAGGGACAGGACAGAGATGTGCTGCAATCATCAGATAGGAGACACTTGAACAGCTGCTGGCTTCTGAGCTGGTGGATCAGAGTTCCTCATGCACACAGAGTTTATTTTCCTCTGGCCCCCCTCTCTGGCGAGCTGGCTCATGCCGGGCAGGCAGGGAGAGGTGAGGCCAGGGATTCCTTGGCTCTAATGCACAACTGAAAGATGCTTTCAGTCAGCTGCAGCCTGGGTGCCAGGTTTTATTTTTTCAGTGCTCTCACTCTGGGGTGGAGAGGGCCAGCCCTCTCCTTCCTCATGACTCCTCTGCTCTCACACAATCTTTGTGGAGCTGCAGAAAAGAATGTTCCCATAAATAAACAAAATATTGAGTTACACACCATGTAAGTGACGACAGAAGAGAGCCCCAAGTCATCTTCTTAATTTCTATGCACAACACAACGTGCCAGCTCTCAGATAAAAGATGCATGAAAGAAAATGACATTGCTTCCAAGTCCACATAGTTTTGAGGTAAAATCACCACGGCGTCATTCCCCACGTGCTGCTGTGCACCCTCCTGCCCACCCTGCCTGGAGCTGCTCCTCCATTCCCGGCCTGCTCCAAGCTTTGCTCCCGTTCCCAGCCCCCAGGTCACTCTGACTGAGCTCCTGCAGGCCGGCAGGTGACGGGTTTGGGGTCAGAAGGCAAAGTGCTGGCTGCAGAGCTGGCACACCGTGCTGCAGTGCAGCTGCAGCTCTGCTTCCCCTGCTGCGAACCGGGCCTTGGCTCTGCTCACTTTAACTGGGAACAAATTGCTGCAAGGGTCTGTGCAAAACTCTTGTGCGGTGCTGGTTCCTTCAGATTCTACTGGGCAATTTACCATTAGGCTACTTTTAAAAATAATTTGGTAGCAGAAACACTTCACAGAATCATTTTCAGGCTCACTACAGACATTATTCACAAGAAAGCGATTCAAAATATTCAAGAGAGAAATATAACACGACCCTGGTGGATTTGGTTGTCTACACAGGCCTTGTTGCTTTGCTTTGGGCTCTGGTGGGGACTCTCACACAATTCAGCTCTAAGGAAACATCCTGAAAGGCAACATTTTACTTGTGGCAGGAGGGGCTGGGATCACAGCCTGGAGCACATTCACCGAGTGCCACAGTGCCCCCGGCCCTGGGCACAGCGCGGGACAGGGCACTGGGACAGTGTCACCACACAACAGCCTCAGGTCCATGATAAATCCAGGCTGAGAAGGAAAATGAATACCTGGAAAATGAAATCATTTTCAGAGTTCCCGGACAGCCCTGGGAAAGGCAAAGGACTGAACCTCTGCACCCACAGGTCCAGGGCTGTATTTAAAATCATGCCCTGCTTTCTGCCTAATTACACACCCCTGTGTTAGACCTAAAATCACAATGCTCATTGGAAAAGCTTTATCAGGGCTGCTCTGATTGGGAAATTCCCATTGCTCACGAAATATCAGGGGCATTTTGCTCTCCCTGCCACGGGAGGTGCCTCTCAGGCCCTGTCCTGGCAGAGCTGTGCTGCACTTCCGCTCTGTGTCCCCTCAGGGCAAACCCGGCTCTGCTGGGCAGGGACAGCCACGGCACTGGGCTGAGCTCTGGGATCTCAGCCTGTTGGTGTTGGAAGGGACATTACAGCTCATCCCAACCCATTCCCTGCCATGGACACCCTCCACAGCCCAGCCTGGCCTTGGGCACTGCCAGGGATCCAGGGGCAGCCCCAGCTGCTCTGGGCACCCTGTGCCAGGCCTGCCCACCCTCACAGGCAGCAATTTATTCCTTACATGTAATATAAATCTCTCCTCTTCTAGTCTGAAACCATTCTCCTTTGTCCTATCACTATCTGCAGTGGTGAAGAAGCTATTTAATTTTCTGTGTAACTTTTGTTTGGAATGTAATTTTACATTCTCTTTTGCTTTCCTTGGTCTGATTTAGGATCTCTTTCTTTTCTTGGTCTGACTTAAGCTGCAGTTCCTTTCCCCCCCTCCTCTGCCTTTTCCTCCCCAGACTTTCCTCAGGAAAGGCACTTACACCTTGCAGCTGCTCTCTCAGTATCCATTTGTTCCTCACACTACATCAGAAGTTGGATGGGGTAGACTTCTATTTCTTATTCTCTCCCCTGTTTCAATTTTTTCATGCCTGATTTCTTTTTTTTTTTTTTTAAGAGAGGAAAAGATAATTCTGATATTGACTTAATTGAAAAGGGAAACTGAAGCCTACTGATTTAGTAGGTGTCAAAAGCCCAGATGAATTTAACTGCCCCTTCTTTTCTAACATGAAGTTGTCACTAATAATTTGCTGTATTCTTTAAAATTTAATTTATGGAATATCATTGAAATTTGAAAGGCTTCATAGTGACTTGAACACATCAAGAAGCAGAAGTTTATAGCCCTTAACAAGAATAAACAGGACTAGAAAGTCCTTCATGTTCTCCCGGCTAACCATAGAAACAGCCATTTTTTTTCTTTTAAATAATCTCAAGGAAAAGTTAGCGAAACATAAATTAGAACAACTGCCACTGATTTATTTTTCTGAATAAAAAGAACATTCAGTAGCAGGTCATTTGTTTTTGTTTTCTTTCAGAGAGTAAATGGAAACATATTCTTACCTCACTTTCCTCATAAGTACAGTAGATTTCCTAAGCTTGTGTCAAGGTTTTATTGCCAGGAAAAAGTGGTTGAATAATCAACATTTGTAATGAGGGCATCACCAGACATGGAATACAGCTGTCAAACTGGTACCCTGATTTCCTAGGCACAACCAGGTTCTGGTTGTCAGTGCCACTGTGCTGGACAGGGAGTGATGGGCACCCTCCCTTGGAGGTGATTGTTGGAAAAGGTGAATTTCTGACTGAGGAGGTGCCAGCCCTGGTGACAGAAAGGGTTGTGAGCTCTGACAGGAGCCCTGAGCTTTCACTGCTGCCAGATCACAGGGTCAGGGGGATCAGGTGCATCACAAGAAGGACTGGAAAATCCTGGGTTCCTGTTCTGGCTCCATCCTTGATTATCTGCTGTGACCTTAAGCAAATAATTTGAACTTCTCCCAGCCAGATTCATTGCTCCTGTAATTCCATTTGATAGGATAAATGAGGAAGTGCATGGCCCTCTCTATCTTCATTTCCCTATCTGTAAACATGGGTGAATGCTTTTGGGATGTAATTATTGCCCACAGGTTCTGAGATGTTTCAAATCCTTGCAGCTTTTTGATGTCTGCAAACTTATTTGTTGATATGTGGAATACCTGTATGGTAAGAAGTTTTAGAAAATCTCTAAGCTTTCATCCAAGAGTGGATGGGAAAACATTGTATGTATATTGTATAAGTTTAATCTTGTTTTCAGCTTTCTTTAAAGCGTAAAAATTTGCCTATCATTTTGTGCCCAACAGTTATCCGTATTCTGCCTGAAATATCTAACAACGTCTGCCCTGTTAAAAAGCAGCCAAAGGCTTGGCTTCAGTATTGAAAAGCCCTTAAGAAAATTGTTTGTCTGCGCAACTGTGATCAACCAGACAGTACCAGGGTGATGTCCATGAGGCCCTTGGAAAGCACAGAGCTCTTCAGAGACTTATGGCAAGCTGATGTGAATTATTGTCAGCTCTCTTTCCCAGCTGGGAGGCAGCTGCTGTCCCTCTCTGGGCTGTGTGGGGAGCACATTTTCAGCAGGGCTTGCCTGTCCCAGCAGCTCAGCTCTCCATGGCACCTGGGTGCTGGGTGCTCTTGGATTGTCCAGAAAAAGCTCCCTGGGGGCTCTGGGTCCTGCCATGGCACTGGAAAGGGAAACTGGGGCTTGCCAGAGCACGTGCTGGCAGCTGTGCTGGCATGGAAGCCTGTCCTGCTGGGATGCAGATCCCTGATTCCCTGTGAGAGCACATCACAGTGTGTGGTGCACTGAGCCACCAGCGCTTACAGCCATGTGTGTGGGACAGACAGGCCCTGGAGACCTTGAGAAGTGTCCTGAAGTCCTCTGTTCAGAGAAAAAATAACACTTCTGGAAAGAGATTGTTCCTAAAGCAGGCAGTGTTGCCAGCTCTGTGTAGATGTGGCTGCTCAGAGCTTGTGCCACCAGAACTCCAGGCCAGGCCTGGGAAGGGTGGCCAGGAGCTCTGCTGGTGGGATGGTGGTGCAGGGGGAGCCTGGGGAGGTGGAGGAGGCAGACAGGGACTCACAAGGCTTTGGTTCTCTCTCAGGGCTCCAAATGGATCCATTGCAAGGGAAGTAATTTCCTTTTCCTCTCGGTCCCAGGTGCCCGGCAGTCCCTGGTGTGCACGGTGCTCACTGCACTGAGCTTTGGTCTCAGTCAAACAACCCAGACTAATCAGAACAGCCCAACCACCCTGCAGTTTGGTTCCAGCATTGCTGCAGGGATGAGCCCTGACTGTAAGCCAGGCTTAGCAGGGCCTTGTTCAGCCCTGGAGCACCTGGGAGCAGCCTGGGAGCAGCAGAAGCCACAGCACTGCATGTGCTGAAAATCAGAGGTGGAAAAGAGCCCCATTAGATCATTCATTTTGTTGGCTCTTGGCAGAATTATTCCTGGTGCCATTCTCTCCAAGGAGCCTGATCCTGCCCAGTTTGGAATAACCAGCCCTGGTGCTACAGCCACCTTTTACATGGAAAAACCATTTCAGTGTCTAAGAGATCTCCTGGGCAGGAACGTCAGGCACAGCTGGGAGCAGTAAGTGATGCCTTGAACCCTCTGAAGCAGTTCCACCTCTCTCCTGGGTGGCTGTGCCAGTGGAATCCTCAAACCTGCTAAACTCAGCTTTAGTCACCGTTCTGGCCCAGATCCTCCCATGTTTGATCTTTCCTTGTGAACTCACCCCTCTAGGCCCAGAGATTCCCACACAGCTGTCAGGAATGATCAGTCAAAAATTATGGGTAGGACTGGTCTGCATTTGCCCTAAGCCCTTTTTAATAGTTGACTGACTATGTAAAGGGTCCTTAAAAATGACTGTTTTGGGCTGTTTGTTTAGTATCAATTAATAAAGGGAGTATTTTCACAAAGTACAGTAAGCACCACTTCATCAAAATTATGGCTTAAATCCCCATTTCCTGGATTCATGTGTTTATCAACAAATCTCTCTTTTTCTTTTTTCCTAACGTACATATTCCCATTCCTCGTTGCTGTAAAGGAAAGTTTTAAAGAGAAGAAAAAAAAAATAAGGTCTTGAAAGCTCAGAGGCTGGTAGAAAAAAAAATAATAAAAATGTTGGGTTTTGCTCTTTTTCCTCTTCTATATTTCATCTGTCACAAGCTCTCTGCAGCCTGGGCTCTCGAGGCTGGCAGCACTCACTGGTTTTGCCATGATGGGACTGTGGTGTGGCAGCTCTGTTTCAGAAATTAATAAAGAGTGAGTTACTGATAAACAGGGAAGCTGTGGAAGAGTCCAAGGCCAGTTTGGACAGGGCTTAGGCCAGCCTGGTCTGTGGCAGTTGTCCCTGCCCATGGAAGGGGGACTGAAAAGAGATGAGCTTTAATGTCCCTTCCAATCCAAACCAGTCTGGGATTCCATGATTCAGGATTTAGCAGTTGCTCTTAACAGAAAAACAGTATCATATTACACAATGCCTCTCAGGTGGCAGGTACAACTGTATCTTAAATATTCAAATGTAATTTTTCTCTTTTATCTGAAAATGTTAATTTAATCACAATGAAACATTTTCCTTTATAAAAAAACATAACCTTAATGACTGAAAAAAAACCCCTCATTTCTTATACTTTTTTCATCCAGGAAAAAAATTTTCCTTATCAATTCCATTTACTGACCACATAAGTTTATTAGTTGCCAGCATTAAGAGCAGAACTGGATTAACAGCCCCTGTGCCAATGGGGAACTCTGCAGAGTTGGGGCTGCTCCAGGACACCTCCTGCCCTTACTGGGAAGATGCTTTCCCAGCCCCACTGCCCCCTCCCCAGCCAGCCCTCAAGTCTCATTCCTAGACCTGACCCTTGCTTGGGCTTTTGGGAAATGCTAAAATGGAGCAGAGGCACAGCTCTACCTCCTAAAGAAGGGTTGGCTGGGCTGTTTCACCAGCAGGCTGGGGAGCAGGAGCAGGGAGAGGAGCAGGAGGCCTGGCCTGCAGTTGCATCTCAGGGCTGGTGTCCTTCAGCAGCTTTGGGCTCTCACACAGGGCCCTCCCCTGCGCCCACAGTCCAGTCTGGTGGGAACTGTCCTGTCCTGCACCTCCAAGGCTGTGTGGGCATCATCACAGGGCCGCATGGCCTTGCCTTAATTTGCAAAGGTCAGCCAGTGCCCTGTTAATCCAATAAAAGAGGTGCCAGTGTAAAACAGGCCATGGAAGCAGCGAGGATTCCCTGGGTTACATCCTTTGTCAGTACACATGCATTTACTTGTTACACCCTTTGTCAGGTACACATGCATTTATTAGGAACCCCCAGTTCCAGCAGGGAGCCATTGATGATGTCCAGCGTGGCCATTTCCCAGCAGCAGCACTTCTGCCTTGGGCTGAGCTCTACTGGCTGTGTCTCAGGCATGGAGAGGAGGAGCAGGGGCTGCAGCTCACACCTGACCCCACAGCCCTCGTTGCCTTGTCCCTTCCACTGCAGGACATGGGGGGTGACACTGCAGGACATGGGGGTGACACTGCAGTGCCCAGGGGGGTGACACTGCCAGGACAGGGGGGTGACACTGCAGGACATGGGGGTGGGACACTGCAGGACATGGCGGGGTGACACTGCAGTGCTCAGGTGTGTGACACTGCAGGACACAGGTGTGTGACACGGCAGGACAGGGGGGTGTGACATTGCAGGACAGGGGGGTGTGACACTGCAGTGGCAGGTGTGTGACATTGCAGGATATGAGTGTGACACTGCAGGACATGGGGGGTGACACTGCAGGACGTGGTTTGTGCCCCCTGTCCCTCAGAGCCAGGTGTGCCTGGGAGCCCCTGCCATGGCCACCTGCCCCATGCTGCCCCCCTCCTGGGGCAAATGCTGCAGGGAGGGCAGGGCTGGCTGCATTTGGTTCTGTGCATGGGAACAGAGGGGTTTGGGAAATGGTGGCTCAGCTTTGGAAGGAGCAGAGGGATTTTGGGAAATGGTGGCTCAGCTTTGGAGGCAGCAGAGGGATTTTGGGAAATGGTGGCTCAGCTTTGGGGGGAGCAGAGGGATTTTGGGAAATGGTGGCTCAGCTTTGGGGGGAGCAGTAACGAGCCCGCCGTGGTGATGGACAGCGTGAGGTGCAGCCCTGGGACTGCACACGTGGGGCTGTTTATGATCTTAGGGCATTTACCTCCCCTGCCTCTCCTCACCTTTGCCTCCAGCGTCTCTCGGAGCAGAAGGAAAGGAAGGCCTGGCCCCCAGGCCCCTGAGCTCTGAGTGGAGCTCTCAGCAGCATTCCCCATCGCAGCTCCAAGGAGCATTTCCGCTTGGAAGGGACAGATTTGAAAACCAGAGAATATATGAAATGGAAAACACAACTGGTCAGAAGAGCCATTCTATAAATTATGAGCCTGGGCAACAGAGATATTTTTCTTTGGGAATCAGTCCCTCACAGTCTCCAGGCTACATGATGTGTAAGAAACAAAAAAGCCAAACAAAGAGAAAAAGTAAAAGATTTTTAAGCTGGTTGGGAAAGGCATTTTTTTCAAAATGGGGGAAAGAAAACTTAAAATGCCAGTGAAAGACCAAGAGCAATCAGACCCACCTGGGCACTGAGACAGAAACAAGCAGCCCCTGATGTGTAGGGGACACAGGGGATCTCCACTGCACTTGCCCTCCTTTGGTAGAGATTATCTAAGCAGAACTCAGGTACCTCTGCTCCTTAAACCATTCTGGGATCATCTCATTGCTCATCATCACCCTGGCAGCATCAGCTCAGCTGCAGATTGGCCATGGCCCCTCCTGCAGCGTGCAGCAGAGCCCTCTGAAGCTGTGACACTGCACCCAGGTAAACCAGCCTGACTTTAACCCAAATTTACTTTTGCATCGTGCCAGAACTGACAGGCTCTGCCAACAGTAAATCTTGATCCTTTGCACACAGTTCTGTGTGAAGATTTTTATTCTGGATGGGAGGGGACTCAGGGAGAGTCTGCTTGGTGCCTCCCTAAGCATGGACTCATAAATATAACAGGACTGGGATCTTCAAATTACTTAGAGGCAGTCAGACATTCAATTTTCATTATATTTTGGTGTTATTAGGATATGGAGCTCGTCATTCTCTGAATCACTTAGCTTAGTATTTGGCTCCTGGATGCCATCCCATCCTCTGAACCAACTGGAGACATTCCAGAGCATCTCAAGATACCAGTTACTCCTCAGGCTTTTTGCAGGAATTTGCTCATGCCTTTGGAACTGCGGCCACCTGCTGATTGAGCTGACACAGGGATGGAGGGACCAAGCACAAGGGAGGCACAGCCTGGCTGGGTGTGGTTTCTGAGGGGAGCCTGGTCTGAGGCTTGCAGCCCTTCCACAGAGCTGGCACCAGCTGGCACTGCTCTGGCAGAGGTGACATTGTCCTCATGCCCTGGTGTCCCCTCACTCTGTGCTGCTCCACAAAGCCCCCACGAGCAGACAGAGGCTGGCAGGGACCAGAGAGTCAGAACCTCTCAAAGTGCCCTCCTGCAGTGCCACTCCTGAGCACTGCCACCAGCACTGAGCAGGAGCTGTTGCATCCTACTCTGCCTGCTCTGGATTTTTTAAATTAATACTCATTCAACAAAAGTAGGAATTGATTTTTTTCTACCCAGTCTTAAAACCAGAACTGAATCAAAAGGGTTTTGGCACTCTGTCCCTGCCTCATGTACCATTGCTCTCCCAGGAGTGGGTTAAAGCTTTGAGTTGCTAACCTGCCTGTAGTCACACAGTAATCCAGCATCCAAATGAAACAGAACCCCAGCATTTGCTGATTTCCACTCCAGAAATTGCTCACCAAGACCACAGAACCTGGTCCTACATTGATAGCAGCAGGAGCTTTTAACTCCAGAGCACCATTGCAGCTTGAAGCAAATCACAAAATCCTGGAGTGGTTTGGGTTGACCCTAAAGCCCATCCCATTCCACTCCATCCATGGCAGAGACACCTCCCACTGTCCCAGGTGCTCCCAGCCCTGTCCAGCCTGGCCTTGGGCACTGCCAGGGATCCAGGGGCAGCCACAGCTGCTCTGGGCACTGTTCATTCCTTCTTGAAGGAAGCCAGACTAATCCCAGCCTAACATTAATCTCCAATTAATGCATTTGGAGGAGGTTTAGAGGCCTGAGCACCAGCTGGTTCTATCTTGTGCTCCTGCAGACACAGCCAGGGCTTCTGCTCCATCCCCTGCTGCCAGATGTGAGGTTTGACCTCTCCTCTGACTGACAGCTGTCACTGCAGCCACTTTGGAACCTCTGCTCAGTATCTGAGAGCAGACATTCCCTGCACAGCTGGAGCCCCCTCTGCAGCTCTCATTCACCATGTCTGACCAGGTTTTCCCCTTGTCCTTCCAAATGCTGCTCAGGGATTGCGCTGTGGAAGTGCTCAACAGCCTCGCCCAGGTTTTCTGATGAAACCACATCAATTTGGTGCTACAAAACAAAATGCTCAATAAAGATTCATTGCAACAGATCTGTGCACAGACTCCAGTCTCCACCAAAACTGAAATTCCTGGTAGAGAGGAATTATTTCCGAATTATTTTTTAAGTGATTGTCAATATTTTTTTCATCAGACTTAATTCATATCTGGGATTTCTATTTTACTGGGTGACAAGGCAACGAAGAACTGAAAAGAGACCTGACCTCTTGCCTTGGCCCTGGCTTTCCTGAGGAAAGGCAGAGCCCTGGGAAGGGCAGAGCCAAGCCCTGGCTCTCTCAGCCCATGGAAGGAGCTGCCCCTTCCCCATGCCCAGGAGCTGCAGGAGCAGCACCCTTGGAAAGGCAAAACTGAGCTCTGCCCTCAGCTCCATCAGCAACAGCCCCAGTCCAAACCCTTCCTTGACTGTGTGTCTGTATTTATGAACAGGAGGCAAGGAAAGCACTCAGGATTAAACACTTGGGGTTCAATTCCCTTCCCCATGCCAGCCCTGCTCCCCAGAAATCAGCGCTGCCATCAAATGGAGTGGCAGGAAAGGGCATCCCTTGAGCTGCATTTTGGGGCTGTTACCCCTAAGGAACAGGGGGTGGCTGTTCCATAACGTCCCTGAAGCTGCAGGAAAATAACATATTGCAAAATTTGGCCTTATTTTTGCAAATGCATCTTTTAAAATTGCGCATCTGGAATTTAAGTTCTCTTCCAAGCACTGTGTGTGATTTGCTCTTGCCAGAGAAGCACACCTGGGACTAAGAAGGGGGTTTAGATAAGTGCCTTTCCATATGGCCCACTGATAAATGATTCATTCTGCACAGCTTAGCTTTGAAAATAAATTCTGTATTGTTAAGATATTAAGATACCAGCTTCATATTTCACCTCATAATTGCACTTCACATATCACAAAAAGAGCTGGGCTGTTGTTTTTGTTGCTGCTGTTTGCAGATGCAGCCTGCAGAGCTCTGGGTATTGCATCACAACTCACTCCCTCCTTCCTCCCATTCCAGAACACATTTTGCTCTTCTTCTGAGGGTAATTTTTAGGTGGATCAATACCAACACAACAAACAATCCTGTAAAGAACAAATTCAGTATCCTCAGATGAAGAAATAGAGAAATACAACTTTTTAGGGTAATGCTTAATTAAACGTGCTGATGGGATTGCAGATCACTCAGGATTAAAACAAGATCTGACAAAACAGCATTTCCTTGAGAAGCAGAAGCCCCACACTCCTCACCCCACCCTTCTGGCACTCCTGGTGCCAACAACAGCCTTGTACAGCTGCTGCTCTCTTTGCTATCCCATGTTCAACAC